>NW_026136712.1:16825000-17255000 GCF_905237075.1 Dicentrarchus labrax | reverse complement strand
TGTATGTCACTGACTTCTTCAGAGGATGTGTGATGTTGTTTCATAACTTACAGAGTGGAAGTAGATGGGCAGAGAGTGAGCTTCAGGCCTGGTTGTCCATAGCAGCTGGTCATCAGCAGCGTTGCCTTGAGAAGGTGTCTCATTACTTGCCAACACAAACACACACTCGGTGACCTCGAGACTATGCAGAGCAGCTGGTTGAGGAGCCTAAAGTTGGTGTTATTTACATCAGAATGTGTTTGTTTGTTTTGAGAGAAGGATGATATGATGGTGTTTCATAAGGCGTCATAAATCTGCTCATATTTCCTCTCAATAAAAAAAAAAAAAGGCAGAGAGAGGAAGTGAGTGTGAATGGCAGTTTCACTGCCTCTCTGCTCACAATTGTGCGTTATTCTCATCCTCAGGTTTATAATAAGAGCTGCTCCGGTCTACTTAAACCCTTCTCTGTGGGCGAGGGGTGTGTGTGTGTGTGTGTGTGGTGGGTGAGTGAGTGCGTCACCGTCTGTGTGTTTGCAGTATGTAAATTATATCAGTATCCAAGGCTGTGGCACCTGTCACGCTGCCCTGGACTTCACTTAATTTGCCTCGTACATAGTCACAAGTATGAGAAAGTCTTTTAAAAGGTTTGATATAAAACTGAATACAAGGTCCTTTCTGGAGCTGTTAATGGCCTCTAGAGTTTAAAAGGCTTACAATATTCATTATAAAATGATTATAAGTATATTTGTAGAGCGGAAACAATGAGTTAATTGCTGATTGACAAAAATAGTCACTCTTTAAGCAAAAATAAAACTACACATTCAGACATTTGCTGGGTATTTTTCTCTTCTATAAACATTTTTGGGGGGATTTTCTCAGGTTTTTTGTATAAAATGTTTAGTTGACTGGGGCTGGGAGCACTTATGATGGGCATTCTTCACTATTTTCGGACATCTTACAGACGAACAATTACTTGATTAATCAAGAAAATAATGAACAGGTTAATCAATAAAGGAAATAGTTGTTTGTTGCAGCTCTCTACAGGTAGATTTGAGCCCCTGTAAACTCTGTTTGCTTAGAAAAACAGTGAGAAAGCTCTTTAAAAAAGCTAGTTTCTGGACCTTGAGTTGGTATTTTTTGTTGTGAACTTTGATACTCAAGTCTTACAGCTAAAACAAGTGGCTATAATTCAGTCCCTCAGTAGTCCATTAATATGATTAAACAGACTTCTGTTGTAGAAGTGGTCAGGAATTGGCTCTTTTTGGATTTGGCTCTTTTTGGCCAATAAAAAGCAATTTTTTTAATTGAAATATTAATCTTTTTTCTCCATTGCTCCAAAAGGTTGACACTGAGTAACTTGGTCATGAAGGCAAAGTGAAATGAAGTGTTTATTTGAATCCCTCAGCGTGACTCCTCTAATGAGGCAGACAAACAGCCGCAGCAGCACAGCTTGATATATGTCCTCTGTGGCTCCTTGTTACGTGGCAAAGAATGGTGTCTTTTCCTCACCTTTGTCACCGGTTCGAGTGTTTCATATGCCTCAGAAAGTAGCCAAAGGAGAAGCTTTATTATGAGGCACCCAGTGGAGACAAACAGCAATTATAGTTGATATTCACCAACTACATTCCTTCTCTTATTTACTGGAATTTAATCTTCTTTTCTTTTTATTTTCTCGTTCAAGTTTTCTTGAGAAAAACCACAAGTCAGATCCACGTTTCCCTCCGTAGCTTATCGTTCCTCTGCAGATATGATGTGTGTCTGTGGGCACTACACACTATCAGTACACACTTGGTCATCTGCAGTTAACTGTGAGTATTAAATGAAAGGCGGCGTGGACATTTGGAGCTTCACAGACGATGTAAGAGATGAAAAAATGGAGATTATTACCAATAATAAGTTGTTACTCAGGCTTAAAACTGTTGTAAATGATGAATAACAAAGCAACATTTTGTCTACGTTAAGAAAGTACATATTTATAAAAGGTCACACCATTTAAATGTTTTCATTTTAGATACAAATTTCTGTAACTTCTTTTAAAACAATAATACTCTCACAACAGTTCCTCTTTTACACAACTTCTTTCAGAAGTCAGATGCAGGACTCTACTTTTATTTGTTGTACGTTTGCTAAAGAATTAGGCTAAATTCAGTTATTTATTAGATGGACTAGACTTATGACATTTAATATCAGTATTGTATGAGAAAGCAAACGTTCATGGCACATTGTAATCCGCTCTAATGCAGTTTGTATCGTGTACAACGGTGAACATTATCTGCATCAGTATGTTGATTCTTTGGCAGTGGACATGTATAAACTGTGAAGTCAATGCTGAAACTATGTGCTGTATGTTTTGGTTCTAGTTAACGCAGTTATGAGTAGGGGTGGGTATTGTCAAGGACTTCACGATACGATTATATCACGATACATTGCGATACGATGTATATTGCGATATATTGCGATATTCCACATAGTTAACTGAGAATGTAAAAACAACTATATTATATTGATAATTCAGCAGACAAATTCAGTCAAAACAATGTAATTCAAAATGTCCTTTTTCAATTTCTTTATATTTGGCAAATTACCAAACACACAGCTCTAGCTGCCATTACATCAAAATGAAAATTATGTGCACTCTCACACTTTAACTGGACGCACTGATTGAAAACAAGAAAATAAAGTGTACAGTGAACTCACTGAGGATGGTGAGGGGCTAGTAGAGGACTGAGCTGAAATGTACACATGAAAATAAAGTGCATGCACAAGTACTCCTTATTATCACTTAACACAAGCGTAGTTTGCCTCGCGTCGACAGGTTTTGGTTGCTGCGGTAACGCTGTTGTATCTGCATGGCGTCTGACAAGGTGAGTTCACAAGTTGGTTGTGTTACCTGAATGTTTCACGGCAGCGTGACAGAGCTTGCAAATTGCATTTGCTTTATCCAAGTCCATGCTCCCTGGTTTGTTTTTGAAACCGAAGTGCACCCACACATCGGCTTTGTATTTTGAAGGCGCTGCTCTACCGTCAGTAGACATGCTGCTTCCATTTACTCTGCCAGAAACTGCGCCCGCCAATTCGAGGCAACCAGAGTCGTCCTGCGACACCTACAGGAGCGGAGGTTGTAGTTCACATCACAACCTGTTTAAAACATAGATTTTTGGAGCTGGAAATCGATGTAGTATATCACGTAAATAAATATCGCGATATATTGCCGTATCGATTTTTTAGCACAGCCCTAGTTATGAGCGTGTTTTATTAGCAGTTTTCTCCAATTCTTCTCTGCAGTGTTCAGCCTCTCTGTCTGCTACACCTACAGGTTTTATATCATTAACCTCACATTTCTATCAAATAGAGAAACTTTCCACTGAAATGTCACCAGAATTATTATTATTGAGCTTCATAGACTTTGGTTCAAATACTATATATATATATATACTTTTATTATTTTACAACATGAACGTGTTTCAGTGTTTAATTGAAAACAGCTTCTATTTTATAATTTCTTCCTTTGATTCAGCAAATCAGAATATTCCTGTTTTCAGCTGTGAGATGCAACTGAAATAGAGAAACTATTTATTACTGTTATCATTTCCTCCCCCTAACTGTTGGCAGTGATATTATGACCCAAAGTCAGTGTGTGTGTGTGTGTGTGTGTGTGTGTGTGTGTGTGTGTGTGTGTGTGTGTGTGTGTGTGTGTGTGTGTTTGTTTGTGTGTATAAGACAAAGGGGGTTGATTTCATCCTCCTCTTTGGAGTTTGGATGTGGGGGTGTAATGTGATGGATCAAAGATTGTGTTGCCATAGTGACCCAGAGCAGTGGGACTCTCAGGTCTCTCTTCTTCCTTTGTGTATGTGTGTGTGTATATATACAGTATATCTATTGTGTTTGTGTGTATTTGATTGATCATGTATTTGAGTGCTACGTCTACTTCTCTCCTCAGTGCCTGATGACCTCAGTCCAGAGGAGAGACAGGAGCTGGAAAGCATCCGCCGCAGAAAACAAGAACTACTCCACGACATACAAGTAACAACACACACACACACACACACACACACACACACACACACACACACACACACACACACAATTTTTTACACTTTTATATTCCTTTAATAAATTTCTTAGGCTGTATTCACACATGTAGTTCGGTTCATTTGCTCCGGATTAAGGGATGACATCTTACATTGTGACATTTTAGTTCTGCTTCCTGTTCACACAGACTTTTTTACAAACAAACCAAGAGGAGTAAACATGAAGTTATATTGATCGTCGATTGGACAGATTTGGTGATCCCGCACCATCAGGAACCCATGTGGGGGAAAAATCTCCAGTGACTCCAGTGAAGCATTATTAGTATTATTAGACATGAATAATGACTAACAGGACAATCGAAGGAGGAGTAATGATTCGGAGCTTATTACTGTGGGCTCGCTGTCACACACTTAATGAACGGACGGTACACGGAGGTGGATACAAGCACAGCAGTTTTAACAGCTTTTGACTCAGTAATCAGGCAAAGTATCTGTGCTGACGTGCACATGTATTACCCTGGTTACCAAATGATTTGCATAAATACATACAGGGCTTTTATAGATTGATAAGAACTTGTAAGATCGCTTCCTGAACAGTTTTGTGATTTCTTTTTGAGTTGCCGTCATAAAATCCTGTGTTTGGTTCGTTTGCTTTCACTCTGTGTTCACATATGCCCAAACAAACTGCACCAAGCGGGTAAACGAGACGAGTACACCCTTAAACTTAAAATAAGCTGAATTCATCTGGAGTTCAACGTCTTGGCCCCTGTTACTGCTTGTTTTCTCAACAGCACAGCCGTGAAAGGGAGTTTGTTTTTGTCCCTGCTGTAAACTCTGTGGCTGTCTAGTCTGTTGCAAGTCTATTTTTCATTTTGTTGTTGCTTTTCGATGATAGGTTCACAGTTTTTACAGCGTGAGTAATGTAAGTCCCTCTTCTGTGCAAAAGATGTATTCGAAAAAGTAAATGTGAGCATTCAGCAGTCTGAGTTAAATGAAGTCTTCCAAAGTTACTGTGTTTTTAGTATAAACTAATTTTCTTCTGTTTCCCTGTTAAAGGAGGAATTCAGTACCAAAAACACTAAATCTCCACTTAATTTGTCTCACTTGGACATTAGCTTCAGATAAATGTTTGCACAGAACAATCCCGTCTATTGACAGCACATTAAAAGGAGATGAATGGTCATTATGAACAGGAGGAATAATTACACCAAGCAAAACCTGTTTTAGTGGCACCTAACTATTGTTCTCAGACCATTGTGAACCTCTCCTTTCAACCATTTAAACTATTTCAGGGAATTTCAGGAACGGCCAGATTACACCGTGCATTGTTTCCATTTTTTCCTCTTTGTCTGAACATCACATTGTTCACGTTGTTCTTTCTTCTCTCTGTGTCCTTGAGTGGATGCTGTACCTCCATGTCTAGACCAATGTGCCTAGGGAGGTGTGTGTTTGTGGGGGGTGCAGGCATATGACCACCGGAGCGTTACAGTACGCATTCACGATAGATGATCCTCTTTGTGTGCGGTGCGTCTGTACGAGGGGGGGTGGACCTCGTATATGTGTGCATCCTCTCTGCCTGGGGGGACAGGTTCAACCCCCCCACCCCGCTTCAGTTCCCCCTACAACCTTAAATAAATTAGCGGGACATTCTGTGTCAGCTCTTTATCTGGGTACGTTCATTTCCAAAGCACACATAAGAAGAATAAATGTCAAAAGTTAAATAACAGACCAAAATTATAAAAGAACCAATAAAATCAAACTATTTTGATTATGGATTCATTGTTTAAGTCATTTTTCAAGCACCAAATTCTCTGAGGGGTGTCTGCTTTCCTTAAATATTTATCTACTGTCCATTAAAGTAAGAACTTGAGAAGGACGAGTGCTCCACCTCAGTCTAACCCCGGTGTTACACCAAATTCTGTCACAATGTCACAGAAACACTTTCAACATTGTAGAAAAGATAACTTCATTCCTCACCAAACAAACTACCCAAAAAGATCTGATAAAGGATTCGAAGGAATCAGTAGGATAAAATGCTATTGAACGCCATCCCTAGTCCCTCAGTCAGCAAGGTGGACGTCCAGAACACACACACACACAGACGCACACAAAGACAAACACAAACAGGCCCTCAGGGCAGCGACACTGTGCGAGTAGATTGATGGAGTTTATTACCGAGGTCGGCTCCCGCTCTGCGCTTCTCTGCTCTAAGCCCCGCCCCGTTCTTGCCCTGGGGGGCTGATGGGTAATGAGCCATGAAATATTCCAGTAATGGAGACAGAGGACGCTGTTCGCTTTTGAGGCGGTGTAACCATGGAAACGCACATGGAGGAATCCAGACAAGTGAAGTTATTTACCTTGTTTACCTGGTTTTCACACAGACACACATTCACTGTAGATGATTACAGCTCTAATCTGAGACTCCGGCTTTGTCTGCCTCTATTTCTCGTCTATAATTATCTTTAGTTCATTATCTTTTCTGCTGGCCTCACTGTTTCTCCATCTGTTTCTCTCCTCTGTTCTTTCCTCCCATAACCTCTGAGCTCTCCGAAGCAGCTCCGCTAAGCCAGTCAAAGTCTTTGATCCTGCATATTCCCCACCAGTGTGACTCTCAAACAGACCCGGGAGGGAGTCGAGGGGGGCGGGGGGAGTAGGCTGATAAATCTGGGTCAGCACAGGGGAGAGGGGAGCAGGGTAATGGTGGTCGGCTCTGACCCCAGAACAGGTGCTACAGCTCCCAGAGAGGATTTTCTGCAGAGGGCGGCTGTTACACATAACTCCTGCGGAGAGAAAGAATGAGTATGTCTGAGAGAGAGTGAATCACGTCTGCACTTTTTAAGGTTTTTCTGGGTCATCTCTTCAGTAAGAAGGCTGGAACAGACGAGCATTGTGCCGTCAGTGAGATCAAAGCATCTCCTGGAGGTTTATGTGAAGGGTCGGATGTCACAAATATCTGTATGTATCTATATTTCTGTTATTGTTTCATCACTCTCCTCTCTCTCTCTCTCTCTCTCTCTCTCTCTCTCTCTGTCTGCTCTCAGAGGCTGAAGGATGAGATAGCAGAGGTGACCAATGAGATTGAAAACCTGGGCGTGACTGAAGAGAGGTAAAGTATCTCTCAACAGCGGTTCCTGTGCTTGTGCATGGGCAGCTAGGGTCCACTCAGCCTTTGTTTTAATGGAAGTGCATTCATGGGTAGAGACAAAAAGAACTGCCTGTTGAGATTGTTTAAATTTATAGTCGATAAAATGTCAGAAAACTGGGGTGGAAAAGAGTTAAAGTCTTCAGATTTATTGGTTTATCCGACCAACAATTCAAAACTCAAAGTTGGTCAGTGGTAAATAAAACACAAGGTCCACTTACTTAAATATTGTGGGAGCATCAAACTAGTGAATGTTTGATATTTTTGCTTAATAAATAACTTAAGAAATCAATATTTCTGTTAGCTAATGTTTCATTGATTGGCAAATGGATCAATCAACAATAGTTTTCAGCACTAGTGAGTTTTTGGTGATTTAACCCACCGACTGTGTGTTTGCAGAACAGTTATTGAGCTTCTGGTTCATCTGTTTTTTTAGGAAAAGCATGCAGAGGAATAAACAGATGGCCATGGGCCGAAAGAAGTTCAACATGGACCCCAAGAAGGTGAGAACAAATCCACATCGTTCTCTTCCTGCAGATAACAAGTGTAGGGCTGCAACTGACAATTATTTTCTGCATTAATAAAGTTATAATTTAGTCTAGTTTTGTCCTACTAACAGCTCAAAACCCAAGGATATTCAGTTTAAACTGATAATAAAACAGAAAGAGAAACAAATCCTCACATAGAAGCAACCAGAGAATTTAATTGTTATTCTTTCTGACTCAAAAGAAGGAATTGATTGTGACTGCAGCTTCAGATTAATGTTGAAGGTCTTGTTTCAACCTCACTGGACAAACTTACACTTATTTTTTTCTAAACTTTTGGAGAAGTTTCATATTGAGTGTATTGTTGTTGTTCAGACCGGGTGGTGCGTTCTGACTTTCTCCCTCAGGGGATTCGCTTCCTGATCGACAGCTCCCTCCTGAAAAACACCAGCGATGATATTGCCAAGTTTCTCTACAAGGGTGAGGGGCTCAATAAGACGGCTATCGGCGACTACCTCGGTGAGAGGTGAGATACCACGTTCCTTCCAGCTTAAAGTCATTTCACACAGCAGACTGAAAGAGAGCCATCATTCATTTCATTGTTTTCATCAGAAGTAATGATAGCAGACTCAGAGAACCCTTTTAACAAGAGGATGAATGAAGAATGTTTATCTATGTGCAGGACAAATCAGGCCTTATCAATATACTATATTCTCTCTAGATATGAGCTTTTGTTGCATTAGCAGTTATAAAAGATCTAATGTGCGTGTGGGTGTGCGCGTTTGTGTGGGATCGCGTGTGTCGTGCAGAGATGACTTCAACATCGAGGTCCTGCACGCCTTCCTGGACTTACACGAGTTCACAGACTTGAACTTGGTTCAGGCTCTCAGGCAGTTCCTGTGGAGCTTCAGGCTGCCCGGTGAGGCTCAGAAGATCGACCGCATGATGGAGGCGTTCGCACAGAGATACTGTCGCTGTAACCCGGGAGTGTTTCAGAGCACAGGTACGTACGTCTGTAGAATTTAGTCATACAGTCACAATTTTTAATCCACAATAGATTTTTCCTGTTGGTTATTTTAGTGGTCAAGTCTTGAAACAGTGCACACACACACTTTGTCTTGGTTTACAGATACCTGTTACGTGTTGTCGTTCTCTGTGATCATGTTGAACACGAGTCTACACAACCCCAACGTAAAGGACAAACCCTCCGTTCAGAGATTCACTGCGATGAACAGAGGCATCAATGATGGAGGAGACCTGCCAGAGGAGCTATTAAGGGTGAGAGAAGTTCAAATCAAATCTCCCTCTGTGATACAAAAGAAATACTACTACAAAAACATTGTAGTGGTTTTATTGGTGTAAAATGTCAAATTTAGTCACAAAACAGCAGCAAGAATAATTTAAACACAACAAATTTAACATGAAAAAGTATCTGTAATCTAAAGCATTTTCTATACCTGCAGCCTGCTTCACATCCCACACGCACACACGCACACACTTTGCTTTAACTCTGCATTAAGCCAGTGCCCCTCTAAAGCATTATTTTAAGTTTTTATTATTTTATTATACAGTTTTATCTGATGTTTTGCCTTTAACATTATCCAGTGATACAAAACTTGATGCTGGAGTCTTTAAATGTTTTAAAAAAGATAATGTAGCCAAAAAAAGGTCAAATTTCAAAGAAAAACTGCCCTCAAAGACGCTCTTTAGGTGCAGAAGCAGTCTTTGCTCTTCTATTGCTTTACAGAACAAAAATATAGCCTATATTCACGCTCATATGCAACCCAGTGATCTATATTCTAACATTTAATCATCTTTATCTCACCGTCTCTGTAGAACCTGTACGACAGCATCAAGAATGAACCCTTTAAGATCCCAGAGGATGATGGGAACGACCTCACACACACCTTCTTCAACCCCGACAGAGAAGGATGGCTGCTGAAACTCGGTATGTGCATCCCTCTGGTGTGAAGTGGTTGATATATAATTTAATTCATTCAGTCTCTGTGAGCTGGAAGTCCCTCTAGTGGACTGAGTCCGTAATAACAGGAGGAGACTGTTAAACTTGTGTTGAATACTTTTTGTGTAATACTCTTTCGTTGACGTTCTTCTCGTTTGTTTGTTTTGTTTCATGGGTTTTTGACTCCAGGAGGTATGTACCCACCTCTCCCTCCCCAGCTTTAACGCACTGCTTTGCTTCTAAGCTGCCCCCCTCCCTGCCTTTGTTACTCCCACTGGCTGTGTACATCCACCCTCACATCACACATTTCATTCAGAATAAAGAATTCATTTTTGTGTCTTTATTTCCACCCTGCGCTGTACGCTGTTAAAGCTCTGAAGTTGTTTCACGTCTGTTTCTAACTGCCGAACACGTTTTAACCTCAGCTTCTCTCTTTGCGATCAGTGGGCTTGATTTTAACCTGCTGATCTGTGCCTTCAGTGTGCTTCAACGCGTTTCTGTCGTCCAACAAATCTAGTTTTCTGTCTTCACATAAGTTTACAGCTCACCTGTAATCTGTCCTCAGGTGGACGAGTTAAAACCTGGAAGAGACGCTGGTTTATTCTCACAGATAACTGCCTCTACTACTTCGAGTACACGACTGTAAGTACTTCCTGTTGGGCATTTTTCATTAGTTTTTGTTCAGGTTTTATTAGTTTCACTGTTTTTTGTTTTTGTTTTGTTTAGTTAACTGTAGTGACCTTGGTAAGTCCAGTGTTCCTGTCATTGTAATTTATTTTCTCTCTGCTGTTAATAAAGGATAAGGAACCCAGAGGAATTATTCCACTGGAAAATCTGAGTATCAGAGAAGTGGATGACTCCAAGAAACCGGTAAACTTTGTACTCTGTCTCCCATATTTTGTCATAAAACTGACTCATTTCTGCTGTTTTTCTCTCTCAGTAAGACGTCTTTAGCTTAGGATCACGTCAGATTTGGAACGACTAAAACAAGAAGCTGCTAGATCCATCCATCAGTTGTTAGAGTTAGCAGATACAGAGCAGTTATTTGTTCTCGGATTCTTCTTTTTATCTCCTGTCATCAGGAAATCTATTTATTCCCTCAGAATCTAATTGGTTTTTTTGCACTTTCCAGACGTTTCCTGTTGACTCCTGACTCATCTTGTTTGTTCTGCTCTCTCCCAGAACTGCTTCGAGCTCTTCATCCCCGACCACAAAGATCAGGTGATCAAGGCCTGCAAGACGGAGGCAGACGGCCGTGTCGTCGAGGGAAACCACACTTTCTACAGAATCTCCGCCCCGACCGCAGAAGAGAAAGACGAATGGATCAACAGCATCAAGTGAGACACATTTAAACTCTCTCTCTCCTGCAGATGATCGGTGTGATGTTGAATTCCTATAAAGTCTTGTTACATAACCGTCTTTCATCTCCCACCTGCAGAGCCGCCATCAGTAAAGACCCGTTCTATGAGATGCTGGCTGCTCGGAAGAAGAAGGTGTCGTCTCTGAAGGGGCTGTAGAGCTACTGAGGATTAAACCTTGAAAAGAGCTTTGACTTGAAGCAGCGGACTGGATTATGGAGCTGATGCTCCTGCTGCTGCAGCGACACTCGGACCTGCCACAGAGGATCCAGCTTTTAAAGAGGCTCTTCCTTTGTCACCTTCAGTACCGACACTCTACAGGTTTGACCTTACGTTCAACGTTTTATTCCCCATCTAGAGATGAAATGATTCAGTCGTAGCTCTCTCTCTTTTTCTATCCCTTTGAACACCGTGCTCCTGCAGTACTGTGTCGACACCGTGACCTCTGGTTCGGACTCCCACTCCTCTTAAAATCTGCTGTAACGGCTGTTGAAATGTGTCTGACTCACCTCAGAGCCACTTCACACAGACCCAGTGTTTGGTCTGCTGTGGTACAATGAGTTACAGCGGATGAATGAATCACATCAGACATTTTCAGGAGAGCCTAAAACACTTTAACTTAGTTTACAACCAGCCTCTAGTTTGAACAGTTGAGTATATTTTCCAGATGTCCTCTACTAAAAACACTTAATGAAGAAAACAGATTAAGTGCAGGACAGATCTTTAGTTTCATTTGCCATAAAAAATGCTTTTTTTTTTTTCTAAGCCTGTTTTTTTCTTACTGCTGTTGGTCTTTTGTCAAAGCACTGTTAATGAAAATGAAGGTAATGCATAAATAGCTAAATATTTATTTATCCAGATTCTTGTAATTTATTGTTTTACGTTTTGTCTCATTAAAAAGGTTTAAAAACCAATATTTAACTTTCTCTTTTATTTGACTTTACTTTAGTGTAGCAGCGTCCAAACCAGGAAAACACTGTTAATATTCATTATTATGATTCAAAATTTATGTTTTAAAAGATTTAACATAACTGAGAACATCACCTGAAATGTTTTAATTAAATTAAAGATATTACATTTCCTCTCAGCTGTGAACCAGAACTCTTGTTATCTGGATTCAGGTGCAGCTTGAAGGTTCATTCTTGTCCTTGAAAGCAGTTTTGAAAAAAAAAACCCAACAAAACCAACCTTGTGATGAAAATGTGTTTGTCAAACTACACTGAGGTCGTTTGTGGAAAAGTTACGCTTCTTGAACCTCAACCACAGAACAGAATAAGAAGCGCAGCTAGAACCACTCAGGCATTCAAGCGTAATAATATTTTGAAACCGTGTTAATGAAATCATCTATGCATTCAATGTGTGCATCACATTATCTCCTGCTCCTCTTATCTACATCTGATCATTTCACATAAAAGCAATCGCGCTGGTGAACAAGATCAAAACAAGATTTTAAACTTGTTCTTCGGTAACGAGGTGAAAAGCCTGACGGTGCCGAGCAGGGAGATTCCCCTCCTTCCCGGAAAAAGGACAGATTTTAACAGTTTGACTTCAGAGGAACACGGATGTATTTGACAGTGTGACAACATTCACATGATCAGAGGGAGTGTCTCTGAAAACCCCCTCTGTACTCTACCTGCTCAGCACCAAACACACAGACACAGATAGAGACGAGCATTCAGCCGCCTGCAGGAGTTGGTAGAGCTAAAAGAGAGAGTGTTGTTCCTACATTCATCAGACGGACAGAAACACGAGTCCAAATGAACGATGATGTTGCTCTGTGACTGCTGAAAGTGTAAATAATAATGTATGTCAGTGTTGTTTCTGCTGCCCCAAGTGGCCAAAAACAGAATATATATTATTATGTTTCTCTATAAAACCTTTTTTAGGAGGAAATATTAACTTTAGTTCCCCTGAAATGGGACAGGACATTTATAATAGTCTTTATTTAGTCATGTTTCTTATAACCAATTAAACTTTTCTTCTGATGCAGCAAAATCAAACTTTAAAAGATCTTATTTAAACAAACGAAGCAACATTATTGTTTAATCGGAGACGTGTTTCTGATGAATGTAAATCCAATATTCGCG
Source organism: Dicentrarchus labrax (assembly GCF_905237075.1). Classification (NCBI taxonomy): domain Eukaryota; kingdom Metazoa; phylum Chordata; class Actinopteri; family Moronidae; genus Dicentrarchus; species Dicentrarchus labrax. The sequence continues at coordinate 17,241,958 of NW_026136712.1, read as the reverse complement.
CTGTTTTTGGTCTCCTGAGGAAAATATTTGGCTCTCAACTGTTCACCAGCTGACGAACGACCGCCTGCTGCTGACGTTGGTGCACAACGTTGCACGGAAACAGGAAAAAAAGGTGACACGTTTAAATTTGAAAAACTCACCACATCTTCCTTTTAATTTACAAAGATAATAACACAAAGACACTGTACAGTTAGCTTTGATTACTGCAGAAGGCAGAGCTGTAAACTCACTTTAAGAGCTCTTAAAAACTGTTATTAAGGCTCCTCGAGGGATTGTAACTCTTCACCACACCCGTCTGTGCACAATCACAGTCTTCACTACATCAGGGATGTTCGCTGATGTAGTCTCTATTGCTATTTTACACATGCAACATGTAGCAGAAGTAGTTTTTGAAATGGTTGTAGTTAGTAATACTAAAAAAATCAGAAATCCACAGTGTGATAACATCAGGTGTTAATATATAAATAATCTAACGGAGTGACAGATGTGCAGGTAAACCACAGGAGGTTACATTTTTCAAAAAGAGAGGGTTTTTACCCCCTGAATGCACCACATACATCTGCTCCTGTGTGAGAGTCACTTCCTGGGACACACGCACACCGATGAGGGTTATATCCGAGGCGAAGCTGAAGACTCGAGTGCGTCCGTCTGTCCCGTCTGCAGGAGCGGACCCACCTCCTCCGAGACCTCCAACCTCAGGGGCCGAAGAAAACCAAAAGCCACCTGCCTCCTGCTCGACATGGAGACACAAACAGAGGAAACTGTTCAGTATTTTTAATCGATGTTCCCACACTGTGACGAGCGCCACAATACATTCACAACAGAGCACAAAAAAACCCAATCTGAGAGGAATTTGAAATTCAAAACACATTTTTGTGAGATGAAAACTGCTGCAGACGTTTAGCCTGTCAAACATTGTCACTGCGGTCAAAACACACAATGAGAGCCTCACTCCTGTATAAAAAGGTGCAGTGTGTCAGCATACGCCCTCCCTGTGGCTGCATGATACAGCTAAATTAAATTAGATTTACAAATTTCTACAACCACAATAACAAATCGATTTCAAACTACAATCACTATAAATTACAATCGGTTATTTCTTCCTTTGTTGTTCCAAAATAAATGTGATAGAAGTTTAAATCCTCCTTTTGCTGACCCCCCCTTAGAAAACCACTGTTAGTCAAAAACACAACTGTTGATGGGTCACAAGGGGCCAGTTCAATGTGTGAAACCACAATAAAAATCCCAGTTTCTACCACTAGAGGGCAGCCGGGCCCATCACAGCAGCCTGTTCAACCAGGATTCATCCTGCTGCTGCTGCTGCTGTACTTTAACCCTGCTGACCCTCAGGAGTTCAACACGACAGCAGAGAGAGAGTTTGGAGCGGCTCCAACCTGTTGTCACTAGTTTCTAACAATAGACATGTGCTGAACCGCCGATAAGGACTTTTTATCCTTTAAACCGACAAAGCTATTGTTGGTGGTCCGTGATTTGTTTTTTCCTCTGTCAGGAGAATTAAAAAAAACCAGAAGGGAGATAAGCGGTAAAGTACACAGATCACAATGCCAGACGGAGAGTGAACACACTACAAACCCAGTAGACAGCAACCAGCAGGAACTGTTCTGTACCGTGCTGACAAAGAGGACGACAAACCCACGAAAATACTCCTGAAACAAAACAAACAGTCTAATATTCAATATTTGGCCCATTTGGCAGCCGGCTGAGCTCTATTGTGACCCCGGAAATGTTGACAACACCAGAGTTTTGTTAGAAATGTAGAGTATGGGTCAGAAACTGCAACATATGGACATTATTTCAGCAACTACTTCCCTGATTTGGATAATATCGGAGTGGGTTTTGGGGGTTATTGAGGATGCAGAGTCCATTTCTGACATTGTGGTAATGTTTCAACTCCCGGTGGGCTGATTTTTATTCATTTTGAGGTTATTTATATGTTTAATACAGCAGCAAAAATACAGGTTGATGACTGCTGCACAGTAAAAAACACCTGAAGAAATTTGAATAAATATTAAAACTTCAACATTATGAATGTATTATGCCCGACATATGGCAGTTTCTAAATGCTGCGGCCCCGTACTGTAACATTTATAACATAAAACTTTGGGTCAACTCAACATTTCTGAGTTCACACTGCTGGTAAATAGACTAATGTACCAAATATGTTGCAGTAAGTGTGTGTAAATTAGTTGTTTTAATGTAAATCTAGTTGTTAATCCTGAATTTAAAACCTGCCCACTAACAGAGGCTGCTTTAGCTTCAGTTATAAACCATATTAACTCGTGTTTATCTGTATTTTTCCTGATAAACAATGACTGAAGTTTTTGAAACAACTGGAAAGAAAAGCTGTAAGAAGCTGCTTCACTTACAGTTCAATCAGACATTAAATGTGTTAAAGGTTACACAATAGACGGGGATCCACGGAGGATAAGGCTGGCATTATTCTGCATTTTTCTTATTGTCAATAAATCTGTTGAAAAACACTGAAACCAACAATGTTAGTTTGTTTCTCAACACTTCCTGACTTCCCGAGCTCGTCTGCGGTTTTCAGCCTTAATCCCACTGGTTCCTACTGAAGACATAAATCTTTAAAAACAGGTCACAAATACTGACATGTTTAAAAAAAAAAACACATTTAAGCAACATTATTTTAGATTTGAGTATAAAGTAAATAGTGTAATCTGTTAGCTTTCACTTGTAGACTAATACACATTTGTTGCTTTAGTGAGTATTTAAGGCAGCAGCTGATGACAATGCCTTGTTGATTTACTTAATAAAGTAATAATTATGAATTACCTGTTTTATGTGCATGTATATGCATCAAATGTTATTTTAACTTTTAAGAGCTTCTGAGGAGCAGTTCTGATGTCGCTTATTGACAGTTTAAATCAACACAGCCTGAAATTACAGGTGGAATAATGTTTTATAGATCAGTTCTCACAGCTCGTTGTTTCTTTCATTATGAAAAGAGTGTATTTTATAGTAATAGATTTGTAAGGATGTTCCTTTGACTGTTTTCCCCCCGTCGATTAAACTGAAATTTAAACTTCAAGTAAGAACACTTGAAAAAGACAAAACTGAGCAAACTATATTTGATCAAATCTGAAAAACTTGTTTGTCCGGACTGATTGTGACAAACCGCAGCCGGTTAAAGTGAGATTACAGGTCGGTAGAGATTATGATTTATGGTTGACAGCGAGGATCCCGCTCCGTCGTTGTCTAAATATGTTCGACACAACTTTTAGCCTGAGGTCACAGAGTCATCTCACAGAGCAGCCCTCCCCTCCGGCGTTGGCGTCACCGTGCCGGTAACACGAGGGCTTCCACTCTCAGGTCAACATTTTCACACATAATGTTCCCACTGCTCACGTTACTGTTGCACAGTTTCACCTATACGACGTGCATATTTGTGAGTAATCCTCAAGTGCTGGAAGTTGATCTGTTTACGCCTCGTTTTCTTCTGGCAGCAGATCACAGAGGTTTTTTTTTTTGTTTTTTTCTTTCCTCGACTGCGTCCAGGTAGCGATAAGACACCACCCATTTACCGTCACTATCCAGCCTCTCACACTTCCTGTTCTGAGAAACAAGAACAAAAAAAGAAAACTGCAGAGTGTCTTTCCCTCAATCTTCATCTGTGATCTTGACACGCTTCCCTCTGGCTAGAAGTTTAACATATCTTACTTTTTTTTCAGTGAGCAGCTCATATTTTGTCTTTTCCTGCCCTTTAAAAACACAAAATAAACCAACAAAAACGTCTCTTTCACAATGAATGACTCTTGTTTCAGGGGCGATAAACCCTCTGACTCCACCACGCCAAGTCCTGACAGGACCACACTGTCAAATCATCACCATAGCGCCGCGCTGACTCACTTCTTGACGGTGAATCAGCCGACGCGCTGTCCCCGCTCTCACTTTGGTGATTTAGGCTTGCTGGGAAGACGAGGATGGGACCTTGCGATTTGGGACTCGCCACAATGACTGCAGGCATTTCTAAGAAGCCACAGCCTGTTTTCATCTGTGTGTGTGTGTGTTTCTGCACAGTATGGTCAAGGCTGTATTTTGTCTACTAGGCAAAATTTGAATAGAAAAAAAAAAAAGGGAAAAAGGCATAAAAGCAGGGAGACCAAAACAAAGTTGTGTCTGTAAAAACAAAACAAAGAGCTGAAAGACTCGTAGAGCTGCAGAGTCGGGTGATAATCCTCAGTTTGTAACTATGAGCGACTCATTTCACATTAAACTTTGATCAATTATTATTATTATTATTTATTAGTGCAGCTTTAACCCTCTGGAAGCGGACCGTTTCTTACTTTATCCTGTTTAAAATCGATCTCAAATTAAAAAAACTACAACAGCTCGAGCGTTCATTGTTCTTACGGCAGAAAGCCTCCATCATCTTTCTGGGTGATGATTTACATTAAGTGCAAAACTTTTATTTAAAATGAGCACATCTCAAAAATGTAAAACTGTATACAGTTCAAATAACTTCTGGAGCGTCAAGAAACAGTTTGTTGACGTTTCTACATTTAGAAATCTTTTGAATCACTGAGTTCTTATTTAATAAAATTTAATTATTATAGTTTATTGACTTATATAACCTTTTAGCTTAGGTTGTACAAGTCTTAGGGATATGAATCATTTCAAGAAATGACATCACAATAACCAAAAATACCAATGTAGGCGACTGACTCTGACAGTCTGATCCGAGTTTGCTGCGTTCGAGCTGGACAGACTCACTGAGAATGAACCTGTCAATCCCAAAGTATCCGTCTATTTCACACTAAATGGGACCATAATCTACAATATTAACATCATGCTGTATGGAAGAAACTTTAAAGTAGAGATTGAGACCTCAAACTCATAAGTAAACTATTTACATAGGGTGATTTCTCCATAAGACTCAATACTATCTGACTTCTGTTTTGCAGCCGATGTAGCTGCCCCCTGCTGGCCAGTAGAAAGACACTTCTGGCTTCACTTCACAGACTCTGTCCACTAAATTAAATACCGTGAATGTGTGTCATAAAATAAACACATGTGAGTGAGTGAGTGAGTGTTTCCACCTGAGTCGTCTCTCAGAAGAAGTTCTTAATCAGAGGAGTGACGAGTTTCACCCACAGCTGGACGTGTCGGTCCGGCTGCTCAAACGTGGAGCCGGACACCTCAGTGGAGCGCCGGTACAACGTCTCCTGCTCCTGAGAGGCACAGAGTTTAAAACACAGGTGTGTATTATTCAGTCAAGAGTCACACAGTCATTCATCATCAGCATTTCTGGCTGCGGTTAAAGGAAAATAAAGAGGGAGCCGACCTCCTGCAGCTGGCTCTGCAGTTCCTCGTTCTCCGTTACTATGGCAATTTGGGCCTCCAGGTCACGGTGAACTGAGCGGTAACCGAAATTAGGGGAGCCAATTAGAGTCAGGCAAGGCCGATCCTGCCCCTGGAGGTAATACCACAGACCTGCAGGAGAGGGAAAAGTAGAGTGAGCCAGGGAGGAGGTAATGCTTCAGAGAGCCGCTTCCAGCAGGGATTTCTGTCGGCCCAGACCACAACTAAAAGGAAGCACATGCAGAAATCCCCAGCGTTGATCCAAAACCCCAAAGTATGAGAGAGAGAGAGGTGAGTGAGTGTACATCCTTGTCCTGAGGCTACGACAGAATGACTGTACAAGCCCTCTTCTCTCACGCTAAATACCACTGTGACCACAAGAAGAACAGCAGAGCGGAGAGAGAGAGAAGAACAGTGAGAGTAATGTGCTTTATTATTTCCACCGAGCCAACAAAGCTAGCTTGGAACGGGCGAGCGCTCTGGCTTAGATCATAATCTCCTGTAAGGCACGTTGATGTGGGAGCTAGTGTTAAAACAATCAGTAAAAAAACGATCCACGGAAAGTTAAAAGTGAGACAGAAAATTACAATTACACCAATTATAGTTTTATTTTTCTGTTTTTGGACGTGTTTGCAGCCTGGGAACCAGACGGATCTGTGAGCTCACGTTTTATTTGCTCTGGCAGATTTCGTCTCCTCGTCTTAGATCCAGCCGGCCAATCACAACCCTTCATCTGGATATGGGGCGGGTTTTATATGATGACTGCACAGAGGAGCGCAAACTCAATGGCCCGCTGAAGCATTTTCGTACACAACAAATACGACGTTTGTGTGTTTTTATTGAATCCGCTATCACATGAACTGCACTTAAATCTTTAGTTGATCAGAAAGATGCGTGCTTTCTACTACCTCCCTGATTGGCTGTAGCTCTACAACTGAGAGTTCACTACGCTAGAAGACGCAACGTCAGCTTCCACGGTGAGCTACTGACTTTAAAACGTAATATCCTACAGACGTTTTTATAAAAAGATGCCTTTTCCCTCTTTTTCAAGTCTACATAACATTAACTACCGACTGTCGGTGGTTCTGTCTGTTTACAACATCGTGCTGTTACGTTTGTTTTCACTTGTTGGGACCAAAAATTCACGATCCCAGAGGAACACTAATGCAACGACAGTGAAAGAAAGTAAGAAAGTATCTTCTTTTTGTGAAGATTTCCAGCCTCGAGTCTTTATTGGACTCCGTCTAATCTGATAATTGAACGTTGGATGAGGAAACGGAGGAATAGCTGCTTCTAATTCAGCTCGGTCTCAGAGAGAGATTAACCCGTTCTGTCTGTGTTACTAAGAATAACAATGTCATCTTCCTGTATTAGCTACCAACATCCTGAAAAACAGCAAAAACTGCCACAAAATGTGCAACAATCTCTTTCTTGTGCAAGCGTCAAGAAAGAGTACAGGCTGTTGCAATTCGACTTACAGACAAAACAACTCCTTCTTTTAGATTGTCCAGTTAAACATGACCACAGCTTCTGTGTTGACTAAAAATTACTTCTGGTTGGTTAGAGCCAAACAAAAACACTGCTCCTCAACGGTGGCTCAGTGGCTTCTGAATGCCGTTTTCTATACATACAAATGTATCCGAGGAATCTAGACGTTTTTTGTCATATCTGATTGATGATTAAATATCACAAGATCAACCTTTCTGGGAGCATTAAGGGTTGATACAGGCAGGTATGTGTGCTTTTGTTTCATCCCACCTTTGGCGTGGAAGGTCCACTGCGATCTGTGGTACTCGTGCAGGTGTACTCTCTCCTGCTGGCCCAGCCGGCACACCTGGTTGTAAAACTGTCTGGCGATGTGGATGTAAGCCGCGGGGATCGCTCCGGCGACGCCTTTGGCTCCGAAGAACCCGTTGACCTCCGGGGAGGCGGTGAGGATGCGGTAGCTGGCTCCGGCCCCGAGCACCAACCGCATGTACGCCCGGGTCAGGTTGAAGTAACCCGATGTTAGAAACACAGTGGAGTCCGGCCCGGCGTCTGTCAGCAGGCGCTGGAGGTTTAAGAAGAGATGGAAAGTGAAGAAAGACGTGTTTCTAATCCCAGACACTGAAAAATAAAACTGCTGTATACATAAAACTCATTATAGAGCTCAGCAACATGACCTGAAATCTATCTGATTCTGTTTGTCACATTTACCTTAATAAAAATACATTTACTAATATGATAACATGCTGTTTTAATACAGCTGTGCATTATGTTTGCTCACCTTTCAATCTTAATTAATTACTGTATGACCGGTTTAAAATTGTGGATTTCTTCACTGGGGTTTGGTTTGATTTACTGGTTGAAGTTCTGGATAGACATCACTGGTGGTTGCAGCTATTTTCAGTTTAATTATATGAGATTCAGACTATTTATTTATCCCAAATCTTCCAACCATAGCTCATTATTTCTGCTTTTTATATTTAAAAAGATTATTGGTGTTTACTCTCGTCATTTACAACAGGGCAACGTTGGATAAAAATCTCCTCTCTATAGTTGATTTCATTTATTTTCTGATGTATAATCAACATCTCTCTTTACAGTTTCTCTTTACTTTATAACAGGAAAATGTTCTGTGGTCGGCTTCTTCTTGCAGAAAGAAACGACGACTTTCGGACACAAAATCTGGGTGGAAATCTCAGCAAGTCATCCCTTTGTGAAAGTCAAAATGTTAAATGTACGCTGAGACGTATTGATTCAACTTTTTATAGTAGTTTCTGAGACCACAGTGTGTGCTGCTGTTCTATTGAACTATAGTATATTACTCTGAGGATCATTTTATTGCCTTCATTCCCAGAATTTGTGACTAATAAACCCTGAATAAATGTCCAAATATTTATTCAGGGTTTATTAGTCACATGGTAGTTTATTAGTCACGTGTTTAAAACAATGTCTGCATCTAATTATATAACTTGTTATAAAAGGGAAGGAGCAAAGCACTGGAGACACTAGTGGATAAGAAAAGAGAATATTTAACAACATGGTCGAGTTTTATATATTAGTGTTAGACGGTCAGGTGTGGAGACTCACCTGTGTGACCTGCTCGTCCACCTGGATCCCCAGAGGTTTCATCTGCACCAGAGGAAACACCCAGGTGTCGTCCTCCCCCTCGCTCATCCCCTCGTCCTCCGAGTCCTCCGGCTGGCTCATGAGCTGCTGCCTCACGTGGGCTGCGTTCACCACCTCCATGATCCGCTTCCTCGCCACCACCGAGAAGTCCTGCCTGTTGCCTGGTTGCCGCGGAGATATAAAAAAGGTTTTGAGTGCACACACACACACACACAGATGAAGTGGGCTTCAGTGGGAGACGGGGTCAGTGCGATCTCTGGGTCACGGTGCTCTGAGTGTGTTTACAGTCACTTAGGAGCACGAAGCAGAGCGGAGGATGTTGATGGGAGTGAAAATACAACCTCAGATGTTGTTGGTTCTGACTGGATTCAGACACATAATAGGTTCAATCATCAGTTTACAAGGGTGAGACACAAAGCAGAGCCCCACGTAACGGAGACGACACACAGAATCTCTCCCCGCCACTTCTCGCTCCTCGCCGTGAGCGTGCTTATAAGCAAACAAGTAGCTTTGTTTTTGTTTGTATCGGTGATCCTGGAGTGCACAGACATAGGAAAGGTACATTTCTCCTCCACTTCAAGTAAACACTAAACTTCTTGTCCAAGGACGACATCACTTTTCCCTTCGTTGTCAAATTATTCCCCTCACACGCATAAAGTTATGACATGTCAACATGTCTCTGGTCAGTCCTGCGTGGCCTGTAATCCCACAATGCCTTGAAAATGATTGGGGCGAACTTTGGGTCTTTGTGTTTATGACGACATGCAACAAAAAAGGTCCCCACTTGGCCACCAGGACGCCAAAAGAAACTACAACACTTTATGGTCCAGTGTAACATTGAGGAGGATCTACTGGCAGAATATAATATTCATAGCTTTTTTTCATTACCTTAGAATGAGCTGTTTTTATCTGCAGACGGAGCGCGTCTTCTTCTACAGAGGTCACCATGTTGAAACCGCCATGTTTTCTACAGTAGCCCAGAACGGACAAACCAAACACTGGCTCAAGATTTTTCCTATACGCTTTGAAGGAGAGTATTATTGTTGAGTTGGTGGTAATCTGCAACTTCACAACTTGATGCCACTAAATCCTACACAAACACGTCCTTTAAAATCAACGTATGTCTTTCACCAGGTTAGCTGCTCCTAGCAACCGCTGCTTCCGTGTCAACCAGGAAAATGACATCGGCGGGACGCATCCATCACTTGCTACTGATTGGTTAGGGCAAAATAAAACAATACAACCCCTCTCGAAACACGAAATCAGCCACGTACACACTCACAGTTTAGTCCAGGGACGCTCATACTAAAGGCTAAATGCATGACATTCGTGGTTTTACAGTATCTTTAAACAAGATCATTTACAGACTATTTAATAGGTATTAACAATATTTTACACAAATCTTATAACAGTAACTCAACTATATCAGATAAAACTGCCATACATAGCAGTGTTCACATGTGAATCCCCTACTTCCAGCAGCCATGATTTAGTCAGATCCTCAGGCTAGAGACCACAGGAGGTGAGCGAGAGAGCAGATTTTGGGTGAAGCGTCCCTTTAAGCTGCACAGCAACAGTATCTGGTGGTATGGTACCAGTTAACTCTCCCTGAGTGACTACAGTTCGCTTAAGCTGTAATTTTGTACGTCGGGAGACCTCATTATCTAATAATCAGTTAAATCTTCATTCGTCATTCTTACTAATGTTGTTCATTCGAATTTCACCAGCATCTCTGTGTGTGTGTGTGTGTGTGTGTGTCGGTTCCCACTCCATATCATCTTCCAGCAACGCTGTGACATCACAACTCTATTCCTGGTGTTCGTTACCACGGCGGTCCAGTCCTGCAGACATGATGTCATTCACCCCTCAAACTAACATCCTGGCAGTCTGCGCTCCAGTTACGGACACACAGTACGAGTGTGTGCGCGCGAGTACAGTGAGAAAGATGGAGAGAGCTCTTGCGGTTGGCTAGCCATACAGCCGGATGTGAAATTGTCAGGATTTTCTCTACACACACACACACACACACACACACACACACACACACACACACACACACACACACACACACACACACACACACACACACACACACACACACACACACACACACACACTGACCATCATCTATTCGCCTGTCTAAGCTTTCAAGCTCCATTAGCAAAATCCATTGGCTCCTCTTGCTGAAAACGGGGCCGGTGCCATCGTAACTGAACATGAAGTGTCAAAACATGTTGGAGGGTAAACACCAACTATGTGCACACACACTCGCGTTCGGTTTCTTACCTTTGTACGGGTGCACCATGCCCTCCAACATGGTGACCGAGTCGTCGGGCTGCAGCTGCAGGGAAATGTCTCCCACGGCTTCCACCAGGTCAGAGAAGAAGTCGGCGACCTCCCTGCAGTTCTCCAGCAGCACGTAGCGGTCCTGTCTGTTGGTGAAGTACGAGTCGCTCAGGTTGGCCCTGAAAAAGTGAGAGAGAGGCAGATCAGAGAAACTTGACACCACCAGGTCGATATAGATGGAAGACAGGTGGTCACGCTCCCATGAGTCCTGCAAACATCAAAGATCAACCTACCCGTGCACAATGATCTCCCTTTGACTGCCAGTCAACCGCCTGTTGTGTAATTGGGGGGGGGACCAGCTTAAATGGAGTACAGGTAGCATGTTAGGCAACAGGTACGACCTTGAACTTGCTGTTGTTGAACTATTCAACCATTGTCCGTCAGAGGGTGTATGCAACATGTTGTGGTTAAATATTTTGAATTGGCTCTTCAGGGTTGCAAAACGGTACAATACCTTGTCCAGAGGATTTCATCCATGAAAAACCACATAAACACCATATTGGTCCAAAAATAGGATTTTGTTTCTGGTAATTACATTTTAAAAAGTCGAGGTTGTTTATATTTAAAAAGGCTACAGAATATATATATTCTTTCTGAATGGAGAATGCAACCTCAGTAACACCGGCTGCTACAGAGGTTGTGAGTTTCTCTTTCATTAACCCAGTTTAAGCTGCAACAGTTTCTGATGGCTCGCGCAACGTGCTTTCCTGCCACGGAGGAAATTAATTCAGGATGAGTGAAAACAAGTCCAAAGTGTCTCTGCACGTCTTTGCTTGACAGATGCTTCAGACCGTTTTTTCAGTGTATGAGAAATAGCTCCAACAGGCACAAAAACACACAGTATTCACGCACTGTGCCCTGTTGGGTTTGGAGCACGCCCAGCGGTGTACACTGAGAACATTTCCTAACAATGGCGGTAAACACCTTCACTTTTATAGGAATGCATTATGCAAACATAACATGGACCAAAACAAGATTAAACACAGGTCTTTAACTAGATACCAGCGATGTCTGCAATAGCTGCAAACAGTCGCCTGCTAACCATACTCACATGTTCTGGTCCTGTGGAAATATTTAACACACTTGGGACAGTATTTGGCATGAACCTTAACCCTGAACTTCTCACGGCTCGATCTGGAGTCCGAACACCTGCAGCATCTAATTTCCCATTGAGAAAACCGAGTGTTCTGCTCTATTTGCTAAACGCCTCATTTTATTTAAGTGGAAGCACTCTTTCCCATCCGCTCACACAATAGTTGGCTCACGGAAATCCTAAATCACATCAAACTTCTAAAATATATGATTTTCACTTACAGACGCCAGTAAATCTTTTGACAATACCTGGAAGCCCTTTATGGAGTATCTGAATAAGGCTCCCATCCATCTGGATGACAACTTTGTTTTTTGTTTTGATTATTTGTCTGATGAATGTGCTTATTTCCCTTCCATTTAACATCTGTTTTTCCATAGCTGGGAATGTAAAGGTTGGATGGGAGATAAGAAGTCTTGCTATTGTTTATTTGTCCTGTCTGGCAAATCAGAGATGAGTTCATCCTGACATCCTAGATTATTTATTGTGCACCCTTATGTTGCACCAGTATTGTGGACGAAAGTTTAGGCATCTCTTGACTAATAACATATTTTGTTTTTTTATTTTATTAAAAATATGTAAAAACAGCCTCTCTAGTATATAGAACATAAAACAATATTTCCAGCAAACATTAATGCAAAGTTATGTTTTAAGGAAAAAACTGAACAAAAGTAATAAAATAAATAAATAAAAACAAACATATGCGAGTTTGGACACGGTACATTGCGAGTACTACTTATGGTCCATATCTTAGAGAGACTTTGTTTACTTATTTTCAATTTTAAAAAATCAAAACATTTTGTCAACGAGTGCAAAAATATGGATGCAATAATTCTCGGACAACAGTGGGAAATGCATATCATTATAAATGATTCTGATTTATATTTATATATCGGATTGTAGCCGATAAGTTATTGGTCGTTTGTTTTATGAAGGTTTTTTGATGTTCTTTACTAGAAAAAATAATTTAACATTTGAAAAGCATTGAAAATTGTTTGTTTTTGTTGTGTTAACAAAAATGATGTCAGTTATATTTGGTTGGCTATGAAATATTACATCATCAATCTTTGCTCACTACATCTCAGCCTTTCTTACCCTGTATAAACATCCATCCAGCATAGAGGAGAGAGGACTTTCTGTCTAGCGACCAACATACCCGCTGATGATAACGCTGTCGTCAAACAGGTAGACCTTGATGTGCTGGACTCCGATGGTCTCGTTGAAGCGCTGCGGGACCAGCAGCCGCAGCAGCCCCCTCAGGTCTGGAGTGTGGTACAGAGACACCCGCATCTGAGAGGTGAAGCGCTGCAACAACGGCAGCAGCATCGTCCTCGAGTTAATCTGTCCTGCAAGTAAAAAGAAAAATCACACGACACAATCAGGACGACGAGCGAGGTGCTAGCCAGCGACAAAGAGATCTCACGGACAGACAACAACCTCGGGAGCCGCGTGTGTAGTCCAGCAATATGTTGACTTTTAGATCAGGAGCATGAATGTTATCCTGTGAGCGTTGTAGAGCTTCCTCCATACAGTCCACCTTAACAAAGCAGAAGACAAACACCAGAAGATGATTAAGGTATGAATGCACTTTAACATTATTGGACAAAAAGGATCAAACTTGATGCACCAGAACCAGAGAAATCATCTTCATTTATACTTTTTTCTCACCGAAACCCTGAAGCCTACATTTCCCACAATGCAACTCGACTGCAGAGAGTTTGTTCAGAGGTTCGGGTTTGTTTTGCTGGTAGCTTCTTCCTCAAATACGAGCCTCAAAGCAGAGATTAGGAGCTAAATTTGCTTCTTTCTACAGATTTTGTTCATCAATCAAACTCGCAGTCTTTTGCCTCAACAGCTGCTGACTCAAGTGACATCACTTGAGGTAATTTATCCAACTTCGGAGCTCCCTCTGGAGCCACAAAAAGCTTTAAAACAGTCGTATTACAGGTGTTGGGGAGTACTAATCTGTATATGAATCAAACGTGATGTGAAGAACTGGTGGATTTCCTCTAACAGAACAGATTGCTGACTTGTGGGAAAGTTTCTCAAACAGACACTTAAAGTTTCAGTGTTCAACCATCGACTGCACAAAGCTGTCTCAAATAGGACTAATATGTATAGCTGAGACAATTAATCACTTAGTTGATCAGGAGAAATCTAAAATCAGCAAACATTTTTAAGTCATTTATTATATGAAGATTTGCTGCTTTTCTCAGTTTCATATGTTTGTAAATTTAATCTTTTTGGGTTTTGAAGCATTGGTCGGACAAAACAAGACATTTGAACACGTCTCTGAGGACTTGTGATGGTAATTTTTCACTTTTTTCTGTCATTTTGCAAACTAAACATTTGATGATGATGACAATAATCATCAGTTGCAGTCTGAATTTGGAATAAATGACTCTAAACAAACATCTGGAACTGGACTTTAAGCTGCTCAGCTGTCTTCATTCCAGCAGAAAACTTCTGTTAAAGACATTTTACTTTCCCGTTGTCTGTAATCTCTGTCTCCTTGTTTAACAAACCACAAACTGTGGTTTGTTTTCCTCTTCAGCAGGTGACATCTGTTGTTATTCTTGTTCTCTGGATGCCTTAAAACAAGGTGGACTAGATATTACACTCCTACTGCTTTTTTATTTGTTCCAGGATGGAACCGCAGAAACAAAGTAATAGATTAATGATCACTGATTAATTGGCAGGAGACAACATTTATCAAACACCGGCAGCCCTTTTATTATCGGTTTACTGAGCGTGGGAACTCAAAGAGGAAATGGTTGCTCTTCAGAGGGCACTACTGGTAGTAAACGTAGAGTCTTTATTTGTGTTGAGCTCAGCCTTTGTTCCCCACCTGATTATTTTTATTTTTTTCCTACTTTGGCTAAATTGTGCATCTGGGGCCCAAACACATTCATTTACGTCACTCCAGAGTGCCTGTTTGCATGCCAGTAAAACGAGTCTTCTTTCCAGCAGAGAGCTCTTTTGGGGGAAGTCTACTCCACCGACACTTCCAGCTCTGCTCCGGACTGAAATGTGATCATGAGTCGGAGCGCCGGGAGACACTTATGAATGTGCTCATCCTTTGAAGCACAGAAGCAGCATTCAGTTATTATGCTTTGTAAAAGACTAAACACCCACAAATCC
Organism: Dicentrarchus labrax; assembly: GCF_905237075.1. Classification (NCBI taxonomy): domain Eukaryota; kingdom Metazoa; phylum Chordata; class Actinopteri; family Moronidae; genus Dicentrarchus; species Dicentrarchus labrax. The sequence goes on along the minus strand of NW_026136712.1, from coordinate 17,226,930 downwards.
AGAGAAAGATGTTCGCCCTCAGTGACTTATAAGTCAATCTTGAGCATTTAGACTATGGGTGTTAAATTACTGGTCAAGGGGCCAGATCCGGTCTGTGAGACAATTTCTTTAGTCCCCCCAGCTTTTTGTTTTAGAATAATCAATTATTTGATAGATTTAGACAGAAATAAAGGACAGACTGTCTTATTTTCTTTAAGTTCTTGTTTTATCTTCAAGGTCATTTTAATTCCACAGGTTTTATTTAGTTTTGTTTACATGCATTTTTTTTATCCTTTGTTGTCTTTTAAATGTATTTCTTATTGATTTATTTGAAAGAGTATGTATTTACAATTTAGCGATGCAGCAGAGATTCTTCTTCCCTGTCAAAACCTGGTGCCTACATTACCCACAATGCAACCTAACCACAGACACTTATGGCAGTAGATTCGGGATTATTGTGCCAATGTATCCTCGAACTGCTGGCCTCAAGCAGAGATGAGGAGCGAGCTGCAGAGGTCCGTTAAACTCACTTCTTTCTATGGATTCTTTCAAACTTTCAAACTGGTAGTCGTCAACGGAAACGGACTCAAGTGACATCACTTGAGGCGATATCAGGTGTTTCCTCTGGAGCCACAAAAAGCTTTTTAAACAACCTTTTAAAAACGTCTCCCGTCAATAGCTAGATTTTCTAAAGCCTGAAAACTGAGCCAAGAGCAGGTGCAGAAGTCTAATTGACTTTAATGTTACAGCATGCTGAAAGGTAATAACGCCAAAAAAAACCTAGCTTCTAAAGATAAATACGGCTTTCTTTAACATTTAGTTTATTCTCAGAGCCTGCACCTGTGCTTAAATAAACACAGTGCGACTGTCAGTATCAATCAAGCACCCTTTGTGCTGACCCTGGGACCGGGGGTTGTGTTAATACATCCAGGCTTTACCTGCAGTTTGCATTCTTCAGTCTAAACCACAGACCTGAGCTGTACTGCTCAGCTCATTGTGTCCAATTACAACGAAACCTGGGCTTAAAAAATAGAAAGTCACATGGACTCAATGCACCTTATTGACTCAACGTTTCTAGTAATCCATCATCCTGTGAGGTTCCAGAGTTTGGCAGCAATCACAGCTGATCCAAATGCTTTTATCTGTAATTAAGCATGTTTGACTTGTCTGTGCTTTTTTTTTTTCTGTAATTCTGCTGCTCGTACCCGGTCGAAAAAAAACCAACAAACCCATGAAAAACAGCTGGATGTGAGCGTCAGTCCAGACTGTGGTTTGTTCTGGGTTAATGTTGTTATGCTAGGCTTTCCAAGCATGAAGAACAGCAGGCTATCGCATGCCAACACTGGTCTCCTTCTTCCCATAAACCCTTGCATTTTGGGGTCATTCCTTGTAGTTGGCCAGGAGTACGTTTTCATTCCGAACAAACCCTCACTGCGGTTTCACTTGGAAGACAACACTGACTCACATTTTCTGGCATCTCTGACCAGTTATTTGGCACACGCTCGTGTTTGGATGCCATTGTTCTCACCTGCCCAAAAACTTTTAAAAAAAAGGTGTTGAAGAAGAATCGGCTTCTCACACATTGCAAACAAAATAATAAAAAACCACCACTTTTTCTCACCAGCTCCTGCTCCAGCTGACCTGTTCCCAGATACAACGAGGCCATGACCACTCGCCTCTGTGCAGTCTTGATTCGTGCCTGAAGCGAAAAAGAGAAGCAAACAAACAAAAGGTGAACTAGTGTGTGTGTGTATGTGTGTGGGTGTTTGTGTGTGTTTGTGTGAGTGTTAAGAATCTGCTCGCAAATGTCTGATAGTAAGAAATGATAGACAGTAAACAGAAGGTACATTTCCTGCCAGTAAACATGCTTATTCTGCATTAAGCAAACCACACACACACACACACACACACACACACACACACACACACACACACACACACACACACACACACAACACACACGACCTTTGAACTACAATAATACATCATATTTTATTCATTTATTATATTTTTTATTGCTAATCTTAATCTGGAAAGGAATTAAATACATATAGTGGAGTAAAAAATTTCAGACTAAGATACAAGTTTAACGTAGATTAACTCCACTTTTTCACAACAAGCACATGAACTCATTTTGTTCTCGTGCGTTGCTGCTTTGCATCCACCCGAGTCATCGTGATACAACACCGAACGCCAACCAGCCCGGTGACAATTAGAGATGGGAAACAATAAAGCACGTGTGCCAAAAGCGATAAATGCAACAATGCAATGCCATTCAGAGGGAACCTTACTAGCTCTCAGTGTTATGGGGAAGTCATTAAAAAATAAAACCAATGACAATCACACCCATTTACACACCCCTGTAACATGTTTTTACACAAATTATGACTCACAAGATACATTTAATGCATGATGGCTTTCAACAAAGACCCGTCTGAGGAGATCAGGGCTGTAAACTCTGTCTTAGTGTTTTATTTTAGTTCATTTTACTGTCTTTGTGTTTGGTAATGTGTTTAGTTTAATGGCTTTTTAGCTCATTTTACTCTCTTTAAATAGGTTCTGTTTTATTGTAAATTAATTATTATATGAGGTATTTGTATAAATAATTATATCTGGGGTCAAAAAGATCACAGAATCAGACACACAGGAGATAAATTATTCCAACATTAGTACCACAGAGCTTATTTTTCCCTGAATTCTTAATGTTTAAGTTAAATATTGGCTTTGTATGGAGGGAAGCTCCTGCCTGTCTGCCACAACAGCAGCATACAAACCGCAGCAAATTCCTGTTTCTTTGTTCCTGTAAAGACTGAACCGGCTAAAATTAGAGGAAACATAAAAGGATTCCAATGTGGTGACAAACCGCAGGTGTGGAACTACGCAAAGAAACTAAAATATAAAACTCCAGTTTGTAACTCTGCCAGATCTTTGATTCAAACTGTAAATTTTGCGCCTCTCTTTAAAAACAGCTGCAGCTGATTCAGAAGGCTGCTGAGGAAGTCTTTACATACATATAAATACATTTATGACCTTCTGCTACGTTATGAACCGTTCGGACCCCCCTCAGGTCACCTGTTTTCTGCCCCCAAAGTTTCATGCACAAATATCTGGAACAAACTCACAGGAAACGGCTGCAACTCTCACTTCTTTTGAATGAAGGCTGAAGACTTTTCCGTTTGCTCCTTTTATTAAATCAAATTTGAGGCTTTTGATTACACTGCACTTAGAGCTGGGCGATAAAGCCTAAACACACCATATCCTGGCAATGTGAAACACCTCCAGCATCACCCTTCTGCTCATATTCATCTCAAACTCTCCTTCGTTATCTTACTTAAGCCTTTTTAATTGTATTTAAATCTCCTCTCAAATCGTCTTATGTTGCTTTTACATTGTCTTAAATAGTTTAAGTAAACCACTTTGAGCTGCCTTTCTTGTTGAAATGTACTAAACAAATAAACTTGAAGGGCTACTGAATGATTCACTAATGCAGTAAAATTAGTTTTAAAGCAGATTAGTTGTAACGTAGACATGTAGAGGAGACAATTAACTCCTGTGAGCTGCAGCGTGATACTCGCTGCCAACTCTGGCGTTGCAGAGTAAACAGTCAGAGCCTGCTGGGAAAACACTTAAAATACCTAAAGTACTTTCTCTGCCTCACTTGTTATCCGTCATTATACATGGAACATCTGTGAAAAGTCAATATTGGCCGTTTATTTTGTTTCAATCAACCAACACTTCCGTGACACGGACCTTCATGGCCTGGTAGAACTGGTCAGGTGAGGTGAGGATGTGGATGTGGGTGCCGGGCACCCGGAAGGCGGGTACGTGCTCTGCCATCCATCGGAAGTGGGTGCAGAGACCGTCTGTGCCCTGAGCTCCTGCCGACCCGGTGGGCCTGGAGACACGTCTGGGAGCCGGGTCGGCTTCAGCCAGGAGGGGAGCCAGCAGCAGCACCGAGGACCTGGAGGAAGCACAGAAACATTTTTAGACATTGTGAGCGCTAGCCAGCCGATAGACTGATGCTCTATGATGATCTTATATTGACCTTCAGTGTAAATGTATCTTGATAGCTCCTTATAATTTACTATTGTTGGTTATGTCACACATTCACTGTCATTAGACTCTTTTCAGATCCTCTTAGCAGCTTAATTCCTAAAAAGAAACTAGTGACTAATTTAGCAACTTATTCAGACATTCAGGGAAAAGGTGAGAAATATATTGTATGTATACACAGATCAGCCACAACATTATGACCTCAGGTGAAGTGAATAACACTGATTATCCGGTTATCATGGCAGCTGTCAGTGGGTGGGATATATTAGGCAGCAAGTGAACATTTTGTCCTCAAAGTTTTGGGGTTTTAGTGACTTTGACAAGGGCCAAATGGTGATGGGTGGACGACTGGGTCAGAGCATCTGCAGCTCTTGTTCCTGGTCTGCAGTGGTCAGTAACTACCAACTCTATTAGAAATAAAGAAGAAACTCACCCAGTGACTAAAAAGAATAATAAAAAAGTGCTTGTGGTTAAACACACAGGGTGATAGAAATGTTTTATTCAGATAAGTTCAGGGAACGACGAGCAGAACTTCTATGACGGACCAGAATGAGTCAATGAGAGTTGAATTTCGGGACAGTTGCAGGACACCGAGGGAAAAAAGTTAATTTCAAGCCGCTCTACGGTGGAAAATAAGACTCGTGTCTATGGATGTGTCTTGCTTCCAGTTTGCCTGGAGAGACATTGTCAGACAAAACGAGACAGTTGTGCCATCTATCACAGAACAACAATACTTTCTTAGGTAACTTGTTTTTGTACCGTGTTGCAGCCGCCAGCGGACTCTCAAGTGTCAGGCCTCAGAGCTTCCCATGAACACACCTCAATACTATAACATATCACATGACACTTAACATGACAGGGAAGCTCTGCAGACAACATCTGCCAAAGGTTGGTTGGTATTTTTTGGGTAAACTAAGAATGCAGCTAACGATTAGTATCATCATGGACAAATATGCGTATTATTTTCTGGACTAACTGTCAGGAAATAGTGAAAAATGTCCTTTATGACTTCCCACAGCTCAAGATGACGTCATTCAAGGCTCTAGTTTTGTCCAATACCAAAAGATATTTAGTTTACTATCATGAAACTAGCAAATATTTGGAATTTAATCTTTAAAAAAGAACAGAAAAGAACAAATTTCTGTCGAACAATGATTCGATTCATTCAATCTTTAAGGACACATAACCCTGAGAAAGTTTTATAGAGTGTCTAGTTGTTCTTCCTCAGTGTCCTGAATTTCACCAGAACACCACATCCCCCTTTTGTCTCTGCTATACAATCTCACCATTTAGTCTGACAATGCAACCACATTAAATAAAGACAGGCTGGAGTGTGTTAACCTCAGACGTGACTGCAACCGTCAGAGGCTGATTGTCAGGAGTCAGTCGACTGAATTCCTTTACATTCACTGGGATCAAGTTTCGCCCAGAACACACACAAGCACACATTCACGTGGTTTACAGTTTCTGGTTTTGGCGTCTACAAGAAGTGGGAGTCACATTAAAAACAGAAAACATAGCTCAGGGCTTCTTTCCAAAGCCACTGTGCTGAGTTGGAAGATCTGCAGCACAAGGGGGATTTCTCCGTTGTTTGGGATTTAAGTCTTATCATAAACACGCATATATAAAGAGTGATATGATAACCAAAAAAAAAGATGACTTCCTCATACCCATACAGATTATGTATTTTATAGTGGTGCAAGACATCCAATTTGGTAACCGAGTTACGTAATGGGACGGACCTTTCAGCTGACACCTAAGCTTTTACAATTTGCTGGAATTGGTCGAATATAAAGACAGTACGATGGGAGATAAGGAGCATATCAGGACTGAGACAAGCAATATAAAGTCAACGATTACCTCAAGCTACAGGTAGCTGGGAGAACTTGCGTCCCTAAGCACTAACGCTGAGTCCTTGCTGCCTGTCATCTCTCTCTCTCTCTCTCTCGTTTCCTGTCTATCTTAAGCTGTCACTATCCAAATAACGATGAAACAGCATTATAATAAAGTGCTTCAGTTCTGAAGAGGCGCCCTGCCCTACAAATCTCGTTCTCCGAGTTTAAGAGAGCGTGTTTTTTTTTTTTTTTTTTACAGATGCCAACAAATGTCACATCATCATGACTTTTATTTTTTAAATTTAAATTTCTGACGCAAAAACATCAATCCTATATCATATCGCAATATCTGTCAAAATAAATCACAATATGATGTTTTAACCACATTGTCCAGCCCTATAATAAAAAGAGAAAACTCAGAGGTGGATTTGTTAATCCCCCAGAAGGGTAGAAACAAAAGGAAAGAGCTGTTGAATGTCGTACACTCAGTATCAAACATGCTGTAATATGGTTAATGATGCTATATAAGTAAAAGATCAATCCAGCAGCGGAGCGCATTACAAAGAAGAGCAATTTCATCGCCTGAGATGAAGTTAACAGCAATGAATAGAGGAGCTGTTTACTTTGGTATGCGGCTGCAACACATCCCTCCTGATCTGAAGCATGTGACAGGAAAAAAATCAAATAAAATGTTGTCTGCCTGTCTGTCTTCCTCAGAATCCAAATTCCCCGAATGGGAACTTCGCTTTGCATCCTTAAAGGATTTCCTCATTCTTCTCAACGGATCTCGACTCATTTAGCCCACCGGAATAACTGGTTTTATTCTGCTTTTATAAAGTTCTCTTAAGATGCAGAACAATATCATAAAATTAATTTAAATTAAAAAGTAAAAGGACCCAAACCAAGAAAAACTGACCAAAAGTACATAAAACTACGCGTCTACATGCTTCTGGCCATAAACTGTATCATACTGTGATATTAATTAATATAATTAATGTATATTGATGTAAAGAAGTCTTCATAATTACTTTAATATGAACATAAAAACCTAGTTAACAGGTTACAGGTTACACACATTTTGTATCTTTGCTTTGTACTCTATTAGGGGTAAAAGGCCCGGAGGACACGATGCAAGAAGAAAGTTCTGGTAAAAAAGATAAGTAGATAACAGATTCTTTATTTAGGCTCCACGCCCAAAACTTCCTTTTCATAAACAGACCAATGATGCAGGAACTGCACTTCACGCTTATTTCCCCAAAACAGCCTCAGACTCTTCTGCGCTGTTTTAAATTCTGGTGTTAAAACGGCCTCTTTTATTCTCAATGGACAATTTTTCACAGACGACTTGACTCAATAGAGCAAACAAAGGGTGTAAGATTATACTCATTTAATTCTCATTATCAGTCATAATCTGTCGTTTAGTTGACGTTCATTTGTTTTGTCCACAACCCAGAGAGATATATCCAGTTTACTTTCATAACCCAAAAATAACAAACTTACTCAAACAAAGGGAATTCTTTTAGTCAAAATCCTCTCAAATTGGGGATCTGTGGTCTAATGTTCTATTGTCGGGGACAAAAACGAGTCAGGGGTCCAACTTTTTAACAACAAACGGTCATAAAAACTGTGGTTTTCACACAAATTAACTTCATTCATTCGGCCTCATAAGTAAGAAGTTTAAATAAAGTATAAATATATTTTATTATGAAGTAAATTCATCTTTTAGAGAAAAAAAAAACCCAACAACATCACTGTTTTATGTCGATTAAGGTGGAACTCACTTGATTATCATTTAATTCTTTCTAATTATCTGTTTACATTTACTTTGTATATAGGCTCTTATTATCTTATTATATGTATTTATTTTCACATTTACTAAATGTATGTACCTATACATTAATTTATATTCTATATATCGTGTTAGATATTGTATATAAGTACTATTTCTGCAACGTTGTGTGAGTGGAACAACTTTATTCCACCAAATAATCAAGTTTTAAACTAAATTACACAGCTGAGTTTGAGCAGGGGCTAAAATAACAAACATTTCCAGGATATTTGGTCATTTTAATCGATTTCCAGGTGTTTTAATGACTGGAAAACTAGTCTGTAAATCTCCAGGTTTTCCAGGACGATTAATAAAAATAATTTGAGTATAAAAATAATTTAAAGATTAATTCAAAAGCTGACAACTAGACGATTAATGGATTATTTCCAGGTGTATTAGGCTGGAATAAAGTCTTTATTAATGTTATTACACCTGAGCTGTGACCACAGAGGACAAAAGGTGTTTCATACCAGGTGGCCACCACACCTGTCTCTCTCTCTCACCTGTCTGTCTCTCTCTCATTTAACCCGCAGGTGTGCAAATCAATCAGATCACCTGTGTAACGGCAGGAACACAGGTTGTGTGTGTGTGAGACAGAGAGAGAGAGACAGACAGGTGGTTAAAGAGAGAGAGACACATGTAACCGAGGAGGAACATCGTGTACCTTCCAGTTTTCTATCTGTAGAAGATAACGGACTTTAAAACTCGTTCATTTTCACCCAGAATAATCATTATGAACTGCTGTGTTTTACATTTTAGGACTCAAAAGATAAAATAAATAAAAATAAAAGTGGGATCCTTTGACTGACCGCGTTAGCATTAACCACATTAGCGTCTCTAAACAAGTGTTTAATGGGTTTTATGCTCCGTGTCTGAGCCTCCGCGGATGAACCGAGTCTCCTACCCTCCTCTCCTGTCCCGTGTGCGGAAGAGTCGGTCCGATATTCGGGTGAACACCCCGGCGACGGCCGGTGTGTACACAGACTGCACCAGCCTCCTCCAGGACATGGGAGCCGCCATTGCTGCAGCAGAGAGACTTTGAATTAACTTTATTGACACAGACACCCTGTGTTAGACAGTGAGAGCTGCACTGAGCAACATATTTGGTTATTTAAACACGCAATAAATCCAATAAATTATATATTAATGATTGTTTATGTCTGTTTATGTTTTTTAAATGACCTCTAGTGGTCAACCTGCAAACTATATCTTATCTTATATAAATAAAGTTAAACTAAACATTGTGGGTTGATTTGTATATTCACAGGCTTCTGAGTGCACTTATTGGAAACACTGTGGTTGAACTTTAGCCCCACATTACCTGTTGAAGGTGTGTCCTCTGCTTTCCACATTTCCCGTCTGCAGAACAGTGTTTAATGTCTGAAGGTGTTTGTTTCAGCCGGCAGACTCTCAGTTCCTCTCAACAGGAGAGGACCTTAAACCTGCTGCACACAGTGGATGCACACAGTGGATGCACACAGTGGATGCACATTATTGTACTGCAAACACACTATTAGTACACCAGTAACTGTCTGTTATATTACTTTTATGGTGTCCTTCCCTTTGATTGTGCAGGAAAGTCACCAGTTTCTCATCTCCAGTGAAAGTAATGAGTAAAAAAATTTAATTTTCAGGTACTTGTACTTAACTTATAGTGATTTTTCTACTGCTTTATATTAATACTCTGTATCTCAGAGGGTAATATTGTAGTTTTTACTGCACTACATTCACTTCGCTCCTCTATTAAAGCGTTTAAAAACCTGTAATGGGCTTAAATTACCCAACAAATACGTAATAATAACCTCAAAACCAATAAAAAGAAGGACTTAATAAAAGCTCAGATATAACATGAGAATGCTGCTCACACTTAAATGCACCAGTAATAATAATTAAACAATATTTATAACATTTCCATTCTGCGTAATAAGTTATACTTTTACTTTTGATACTCTTTGTGCATTTTGCTGATAATAATAAAACTTTGTATAAACTGTGACTGTGAATGCAGCACTTTCTGCCTGTGATGGAGTATTTTAAGGTCAGGATCCAGCATGCAGCACTGCTGGTTGTTGCTCAAGAGCACTTACAGTAAGTCAAATGCTTCCTGACGCAGCTGGAGGACCTGAGGGAGATTATCTTTAAACATTAGCCAACTTGAAGCAGGTAAAATGTTAATCATCCGTCATGTTGTGAAGAAATGGAGAAGACTCATAACCGTCTTCTGAAGCCTGAGCTGAACATTTATATTTTGACTCTCTTAAGGTAAGAATTTACTTCAGGAAATAAACTGTTTAAATTAAATAAAAACTTATTAAAGAACATGGCATTCAAAAGATATACACAGTACTATATATATATTACAACAGTATACACTATTGCAGTGGTAGAAAATAACATTTATTTAGCCACAAGCACATTTTAAGTACAATTTTGAAATACTTGTGCATTCATTTCCATTTAAAAACTACTTTATGCTTCATTTCAAAAGTAAATATTCGACTTCTAACTTTACTATATTTAACCCTCATAAAGCTTAATGCATATACTTTTACTTCTTCTTATACAAACGTGCATTTTACTTACATTACTTATTTTTTAATGCAGGAATTTGACAAAGTATTGCTTCTAAATTTGTACTAGATTATTCAGATTATCACTTAAATTCACCACTGTGTGAATGAACACGTGCATATAGTTGCACAAAGCCTTTGATTCATAAATAAAACTATTATTATTATTATGATGATGATGATGATGATGATGATGCTATAGGCTATAAGGAGGCATTGCACACTATTTACTCTCACTATCTCCATCTGCCAGTAAAATCAGTCATAAAACAATCCAGCAGATAATATTTGATATTCTTCCACATGTGTTTCACCTTGTGAAGAAAGGGAACCCACCAGTACCAGGAAACAGCCCGGCAAAGGTCACACTGATTATTTATTGGCAATCTGCCATAAAGGAGAGCGCGAGCACGCGGGGAGGCCGTCTGTTCTTTTTCTTTTTTTTGGAGCGTGCGTGCGTGAGCGTGCGGTGCGTGCGTGTGTTTACTGGAAGAACCTCTGAACGGAGGAGGCGGAGCCTTACGAACATCGGCTTTAGTCACTGGAAACAACCTCCAGTAACCTTCCTCCCCTCACGGACGGGATCTCTCCGGCACATATCCCCCGCCGCCACATTCCTCCGCTCAGGAAAAAGAAACCCACACACACGTTTCTGGATACTTTTTCTTTGGATTTTAATGCCTCATTTAATAATTCAACTAGCACTACTCTCGGGTAGTTTGCATATATTTTCCTTTGGCGACGAGCGGCTGCGGCGCGGGGCTGAACATATCCGCAAGGTAAGTTTATAAAAGATATACAAATAAACCTAAAGCGACCGTAATTTAAGTGGATTAAATGTGTTTGGATTATAGTGCAGATTAAAAGCAGTTGTTGTGCAGAGGCTGTTGGTGCAGTGCAGCCGAGCGAGAGGGTGCAAAGTGGGAGATTTCTTTTTTGGAGAGGGGGAATATTGTTGAGTAGTGGACCGACTTTATTATACCAGCGGCTCTGAAGCGGCTCCTGAGTCGTTATGGTGCCTCCTGCTTCAAGCCCCGCACTGTCCGGTGACTTTAATTCCCCCCCTCCACCACCTCCCTCTTACAGCCTACAGGGGATCCGAGCAAACCCAACCAGACGGGACACCTTTTTAGTCACAGTGAAACCGGAGAATGGAGCCTCTGTATCGCTGGTCGAGGAGGGAATAAGGACTTTATTTAGTGAAAGAGGTAAAAAAAAAAAAAAAAAAAAAAAGCGCGCCGGACTCTTTCACAGTGACCCCGTTTCTGAAATCCCTTGTTGCGGTACGCCCGATCGAAGACAATTGAAAGCAATCAGGATCCAGTTGCTGTCTGGCTGCACGGTGCAGCAGCAGGAGGAGCAGGAGGAGGCTCAGCGTGAGGATTCATTTAAACTAAATATAAACCTGCCTGCTCGCTGCCCAGTTCTGCCTTATGCATTTGTCACAGTCGGTGTAACTGCATTTTATAAGGGTGGATAGGAGAGAGGAGGGGGGGTAAACTGAGAAGCTCCAGTGTGGCAAAGTGGTAATTTATTTACGTCCTTGTTTATGAATGACTGTCTTTGCATGATCAGTCTATATATAGGTGGATATTTCTAATCCCTGCTCCATCCTCCCTCTCTCTCTCTCCAGCTGTATTTAGGTGCTCTCTCCCAGCCCCTCTCTGGATGCATCAGACTCCTCTCCCCCGGGGCCCTGGACCCGGTGTGTGACCCCGCCACCCTCACCCCACTCCCCCTCTCTTTCCTCTCCCTCCGCCCCAAACTCCTTCCCACCTGCCCACCTCGACGCTCCCGTCCTGGGCCCCCTGCCTCTCGACCAGCGGGCAGAGGCAGGGGGCCATGGCGCCATGGTAACCTTCAGCGGACGCAACCCCCTCGCCATGAGCAGCGTGACCCCTCCGGAGGGCAGGGTTCAGGGGTCGAACTTCACCCCGCATCACTTCAAGCCCTTCAGCTCGCATGCACACTACCAGCAGGTCAGTCACACCTGAGTTTGTAGAGAACAAGTCCAAAAACTCTGGTGGATAACACATAACAAATGTTTTCTACTCATTTCAGGTGATGCGTGCATTGCGTAAGCTTCAGGAAAGTGGGTTCTACTGGGGGGCTGTCGGGGGCCGGGAAGCCAGCTCCATGCTGCGCTCCGAACCACCCGGCACCTTCCTGATCCGCGACTCCTCGGACCACCACCACTTCTTCACCCTCTCTGTCCAGACGGCTCGGGGAACCAAGAACCTGCGCATCCACAGCGAGGGAGGCGGCTTCTTCCTGCAGCCGGACTCCCAGAACACCCAGGAGCCCCCGCAGTTCGACTGCGTGCTGAAACTCATCGCGCACTACATGGGCAAAGGGCCGGATGCCGAAAGGAGCAGAGACGGTGCGTGTGGGGGGAATTCGGGAGAGGCGGAAATGAAGGGACGCAGCGTGTATCTGATCCACACCGGCGGCGAGAGGATTCCCTTGGAACTGCGCCGGCCCCTCTCGACTTCTCTCTCGTCCCTGCAGCACATGTGCAGGAGGACCCTGAACAACCGAGGCCTGGGGGGGTCGGAGCGAGACGAGCAGATCCCGCACACAATTAGAGACTTTCTGGAGGAGTACGACGCTCCTATATGACTGACAGGAACCGCAGAGGTTCCACTTCATGGACTTGGACGTGAATACACGCGGCACCAGATACTGACCAGAGTTAGCCTTAGACGCCTGTGTGAGGTCAAGTGTTTCATTGTGACCAGAATCAGCTGATTCCAGATCTGTTTCACCACTGACCCACCAACCCGGGGTCTGGGATGAGGAGTGTGATTTGGGCAACCAACGATTACCTCGTCCGTCCTGCCTTGCATAAAACTGACCACTAAGTGTGAGTGGCAGATGAAGCCAGAGGTCAAGGGTCAATGTTTTTTTGTTTTTGTTTTTCCTATGACTGACTCAGACGCAGAGCAGAGCCTCGTAGAAGATTAACCTGATTGGTAGATATTAACGATGACAGCGACGACATGATCAATACACCCCCAACCTAACCGCCTTGTGGGTTTGATGTGCTCAAGAAGAAGAAGTCCTCCTCCTCCTCTTCCTCCTCCGGCAGCCTGACATTTACAACACTTTGGATCACTGGACAGAAAGAAAGACGGCAAAGAACAGAAAGGCTTAGAGGGGGGGTGAACGAAGGAGGAGTTATAGAGAAAAGGCAAAGTCCAAACGTGGGACCCGATGCAGCATCGAACGTAGAGTATTTGTTTGTCTGAGTGTGTGTGTGTGTGTGTGTGTGTGTGTGTTTGTGTGTTGTGGTAGCGCACACATTTCCATTGCTGCTTCCCGCAAGTGCTGGCCTCATGGAGGGGGGGGGGGGCGGGGTGGTCATGCACGCTGGCGTTTTGCACGCATACAAACAGGTACAGACCCACATGCAGGTTTTTGTGTTAGCGTGGGAACAAGAGCGGGAGGGGCGTCACAAAGCATCTTCTCCTAGTTTGTTTCTCGGTTCTCCTCCTCCGTTCTCCTGCCCTCCTCTCTCTCTTTTGATTCGGAGTTGCATGTGCGCTTTGACAGTGACGGAAAACAGACTTCTGTTGCCGAGACAAAAGCTTGTTACTGAGACAAAAGCTTTGGCACAGGACCAAACAAAACAGCGGAACTTATTTTTATCCAGACTGGCTGGAAAAATGTCAGCGACACTGTAAAGCTCCTCGGGGAACCAAGACAACGGCGGCGATGATGATCCTAGAGATTTGGTGAGGGGGGGGAGGAGGAGGGTGAGAAGAAGGATGGAGTGAAGGAGAAAAAGAGAGGAGCGGGAAATGGGATTAGGAAAAAGGAAACTGAAGAGGACAGAGAACTGGGGAGGGGGGCTAGGGTATGGGGAGAAGTGGGAGGAGACATACTGGTATACAGCTAAACAAAAACATCAATGTGATTGATGTCCCAGACTTAGAGGAAATGATTGAGCTCAACAGGATGCTGCTCCTGTAAATATAAAGATAGGTTTGCGAAGAAGAAGAAGAAGAAGCCCCCTCATGAAAAAGAAAAGTTTTATCTGAGTCTTAATTCTGCCTTTTTTCAGACCCTCTCACACTTCATTTCTTCTTCACATCATCATCTCAAACTTCTTTTTGTGTGTGTGTTTCGAGTGAGTGTCTTGTCTGCGTTTGGTGGAAAGAGACAAGAGAGGAAGTGAACTGTTATGTGGACGGTTTAATCCCTGTAACTTTAGAAAGGTTTCTCACCTCCCGCCGACCTTCCACTGTTGCCTCTGAATTCAGAGTCGGGTTTTTTTTTGTCTGTCTGAATGTCAAAGGGAACACAAGACTTCCTTTAAAAAAAAAAAAAGTGGTTCTTTTAAAAAAAAAAAGAGAAAAAAAAGCCTTTTGTAAAACAAAGTACAAGGATTTAATCAAAGATATTGTTTTTCTGTCTGTGTTTGACCAGTGCTTATACTTACCTGTGATCCATATTGGAGTGGTAGCCTTTTTCACATCCTTAAAACATTTTGTGATCTCATGTGGCCACTTCAGACAAGAGCACTGAAATATACCATAGTGATAACAGATTATTATTATTTTTTTTTTATTTTATTTGTCAAATCTCAGTCTTATTTTTCCTCACATCAACACCAAGTTTTTTTTTAATTTTTATTACATGTGTCGCACCAGTGGACCACACGTGTATGTGAATCATTTGTCTTTTATAAAGACTCTCTCGCAAAAAGGCTGGCCACTAGTCTGGCAAAAATACAAGCTGTAATATCTGAAATGACAAAGCATTACAAAAAAAAAAGAAAATAAATGAAAAGGAAAACGTTGCACATATTTATATTTCTAAAATATTTCAATAATTTATATTAAAGAGCACTATTTTTACAAAAGTCAATGGATTTTGCCCTGTGTGTTACTTCACTGTGTCTCCTCTTTTCTCTCTCTCTTACTTCACTGAGTCAATATTGACTTGATAAGCTCCAACTTACCGTAATATATTGTAAGGCAGTCTGTATTCCAGCAATGCCCGGCCTCTCAACCAGATTATTAACTGACAAATGGGATTTCCTAGTCGAACAAAGCGAGTGTTTACTCAGTCAGCTCAGGCTTTTTTTATTTATTTTATTTAAAGAGCCGGACCCAGGGGCCCTGCGAGCTGCGTGAGGACGATGCCCATTCATCATAGGGGTTAAAATTACTGCAATCATCACTTCTTGTTTTTCTCTGCCGGAGCATTGTGGGTAAATTCCATAGGCATCAGAGAACATATAGAGAGAAAGAGGGAGGAGGGGTGATTATGCCATGCAGATGTACACAACACACACAGAAACAAAGGGATTCCCAGAAGCGCTCGGTTATGTTAACACCATCACACACACACACACACACACACACACACTTTGACACAGCAGTTACTGTGTAGAAAGCTCACTTTTGGGCTGGACCTAACTGGAAAGGAATGCAGCAGGGTTTTATACATCCTGCCTGAGGGGCTGAGTGAGGATGGTGTCCTCTAGAGAGAGGGAGAGTGTGTGTGTGTGTGTGTGGATATACATATGTATGTGTGTGTGTGAGGTCAAATAGGTGAAAGGGTCCACGTGGAGGAGATTTATGACGGTCTATGGTTTTAGTGTGCCGCAAATGCAGTGTGTGTGTGTGTGTGTGAGGTTGCTGTTGGTAAAATTTCTTCATTTCTATATGCCTCTCTCTCACACACACACACACACACACACACACACAGTTCCCATTCCCTGCATACCTACTGTTCTTGTCTGAGGCTGGCTTCCAGGAAATGAGGCACTTTAATTGAGTTGACTTTTTACGGCTTGACTGGTGATAGTGTGTGTATGAGACGGAGCGAATGAGGTGTCTGTGTGTGTGTGTGTGTGTGTGTGTGGGGGGGGGGGGGGGGGAGAGAGAGAAAGAGAGAGAGAGATGGAGATAACAGAACACAAAAAAGCAAAATAATTCAGAGAAAGCATCAAGTTCAAGCTAAAAAAACAACCAGAAATGTGATGTGAAACTGAATGACTACATTACATTTACCACACACACACACTGGATAGGAGCCAGCTTACCTCAGCACAGGTAATTACAATGATTCAAAAACTCAGGAGGACTCAGCTCCTCATTTTGCTATGACACTCACAGGAAAAAATGTGTCAAAAGTTGCCGTCTGTACGATTGTGAGTGAGTGTGAACGTAGGTGGGTGACACTATTTGTTTATGAGAGGAAGACGACTGAGCAATGGGCAAATTATGGACAAAACTGACGTAGTTCAAGAGACAAACAGAAATGAGTGTGCCTTCTTTCCCAAAATCCAACCAGAATAATCCAGTTTTTTTACACACACACACACATTGTCTAAATAAGCCAGCTCAGCTCACTATGACTCATTTTATGTTCCCCATAGTTGCCTGGTTAGTGGGACTGGAATATTTTGCTGTATCCTTCGCTCCTCTTGTGAATCTCACACACTCATAGAAAGTCTTTCCACCGTGATTCATTTTTTCGGGTAATGACTTGCTGTGTTCAGCTCAACAGTTGTCAACAGTGTCCCGGGCCAAGCACAACACCCGGCTCTCTCAAACAACTGAGCTCGGTTTTGCACTCAAGTTTTTTTTTATTTCCCCCAGCAATCAAAACATTCACACCCAAGCCCGGGCACCCTTCATGGTTTCAACCTCGTGTTTTTAACGCAACACAAGGAAGAAAAGTTGAGCAACAGGGTGAAAATATCCGATAACATTCTTGCTGTCTGATTAAAATCTAAGTTATTAACAGTTTCATTTTTTAAGACTCTCATTTCATTTTTGACCTCCTGCCAATGTCAACGCTGTCAAGTGTAGAAGGTGGAAAGAATATTAAAGGGTTAGCAATATGCCCTGCAACGAGCAATCCACAGAGGTCTTCCAGGAAGGGCCTCCGGTTTGCTGATTATTTCTTCCAGGAAGGCTTTTTGTTGGCTGATCGGCCGCTTATAGGAAAGACGTTTGGTTGGCCCATCAGCTCGAGTATTGTCACAGCCGCTTCTGATAAAGCCAGACCAGCTTCCAGGAAACCAGAGATTTACCCTCCAGCATTCCATCATTCCTTCACCATCAGCGGCGCAGAGAGAGACAGAGAGAACGAGAGGGAGCAGGAGGGGTATAACAGGGACACGGATCAATAAAAAACATATGCGAAGCTCACACATTGACAAATGCACTCAAAAAAAATGTGCGCGTGTGCATGTATGTATGTATTTCTGTATTGTGCACAAACTCACTGACCAGCTCATTGTGACACACTCAAGTCAAACCACAATACTCCCCCCACCCCCCCTTCTCCTGCACTATCTGATACTCATTGTGACTAACCTTATTTTCACTTAAATCATCACTGAAATGGTTTTTCCCGGTAACACCTGGACAGCTTAGATGGGTGTGCCTGAGCGGTTACTGACTGGAAGGACAAAGAAAAACTACCTTGAATGACCCAAAAGGTACAAAACAGGTTGTGAGGCACGCTGTAGTAGACACAGCCACATTGTTTTTTCTAAGAGGTGGATTCCTTTTTTGCTGTTTTTGCTCTCAATTCACAGCTGTGCGAGCGTAGCGGCAGAGACGCTCAGATGCCAAATGGCTTACGGTAACGGCGTGGACTCGGACCAAAGCTCTCTAACACTCTCAGGTGTCACTGTGTCCCTGCAGCCAGCAAACAGGACTGCATAATGTTTGAACTTGAGACTGCAGCAGACGCGCACACATGTGTGAGCTCTAGCATATGCACATACATATGTGGTGAGTAAGGGGTTTTTTGGTTCTGGATTAATGGCGACGCCCATGAGTTACCTACAGTGAAAATGCAGCAGTGCTACAATGATAAGATAAAAGTCCTGCATTCATAATTGAACTGCAGTAATGGTTGAGTAGTAAGCGTTATTAGCAGGAAAATGTTCTCAAGTAATGAGTTTAATTGAGTCTCGGCGTCAAATGAAACCAGTTTTGGGGATTTTTTTACTCTTCAATAAAACAAAAGAAGGAAATAAAACAAATAAATGAGGAAAGAAAATAAGAAACGAAAGACAGAAATAAAAGTTTATTCTTATAAATATATATTTATAATATTTTTTTTTGGGGGGGGGTTGCACACATACATCACGTTTAATATTTTTGCTTTTAAGAATATATATATTGCATTTTTTATATACATATTTGAAAATGGCTCCATTTATATGGCACCTTTAGTAGTTACTCACTCTTCTGTTTACCTGCCAGCACACACACACACACACACACACACACACACACACACACACACTATCTAAGTCAACATTACTATTGAGTGTATAAACTGACAAAAGTGGGGAAAGTGTGTGGGAGGGTGTTTAGCTGTCAGTCAGTTACATAATAAAGAGGCGACTAACATCAAAGAGGCTCAGCTGCCCTTGGCATTTCTTTATCAATACTCTTCCATTGTGGTTTCCATATTGGATCATCATTCATTAACCAACTCTTTCCCTCCCTGAACACGTGCATTACCAGCTGGACTATCAGCGTCAGATAAAGACTCTGGGATCTCCAAAACAAAGTTGCTCATGAGTTAAACCCGCGCTCTGGGGTTTGTTTTTAAATGAAACGCTAGATTTTACAAGGTTTTCGCCCGCAAATTAAAAACAACAGAGATCCAAACTGGACATTTTGAATATGACCGGTGGCACAAATAACTGACAGGCTGCTCTGTTTCTTCTCAACATGAATCCAACTGGATTAAACGAGTCTCAATGCTGAGCCCTCTGCACCAAGTCTATTCAACCACTGTGACCTCCCACAGCACAATATAAAAGAAATGGCACTTCTCAGGGCTGAGTGTGTATGTGTATGGAAGTGATTTCACCTTGTGAGAACAGCCCATTCATTAAAGACTAATCAATCCTCTGTTTAAATACTCATTTCCCTGCAAAAGGTGGTATTTAGACACATAAACACAACCCTCCTCTGTGTTTTCTGATCACATTTGTTCCTGAAAGAAGAAAACAGGGGGTCCGCTGTGTGTGTTTGTGTGCGTCTGTGCACCCAGCAGTGAAGCAGCATCTGAATGTAAGAGCCAATCAGAGAGCTGTATAGACACTGAGCCCCCCAAGTGCTGCTGGTTTATAGGGCTCAGCTTCAGAGAAGTCACATGACTTCCCAGAGAGCGAGAGAGAGAGAGAGAGAGAGAGAGAGAGAGAGAGAGAGAGAGGGGGGGGGGTAGTGGGCAATGTGGGAAAGGAGGATGAAGAAGAGGAGGAGTGGAAAGAGGGTCAGGAGGGTGACAGGAGCGTTGTGAGGGGTGAATTGAAGATCTGGTAAATGAAAGGAGCAGAAAGGAGGTAAAAAAAAAAAAAAGGAAAAAGAGAGATGCCAGTGTTCTCGGAAGTGAAATTGTACAGGCTGGTCACGGTCTATAATTACAGCTGAATGAACAAAATGAGAAATGACGGCGAGGAGAAGTCAGTGAGTGGATGAATGAAGGATGAAATGAATGAGTACACACAGGCGATAGTGGTTGCAGCTGATTACTACAGCGGGGTAATCTTGATGGTCTGGTTAACCCCGCTGTCACACAACAACTATCTTCCCCACAACGCTTAAAGGCACAGCTCACCCAAAAAATGTTAATGTTGTTGCCTCTAGTGGTATCAATACATGCAGGTTCATATCTCTTCACGTTAGGATGTAATAGAAAAGGAATTGAGCTTTATTTGAAGTATTTTTAAATCCTTTGTGTCTTTCCAGAAGCAATTTTCTGGTTACTATAATCCACAGACTTCGCTGTCAGGAGTTTTCTTTGGGACAATTTATTTGCTGGAAAGTGGTTCCAGTAAAAACTGTTCACAGCAAGTTCTGTGGAAACGAGTGAAGATTAAAATATATATATATACAGTTTTGCAGTTTTCAGAGAACCACAAACATAATTCCATTCGCTTTTATAGAAATGGGAAAGAGACGGAGGAATATCTCAAAACTTACAACCAAACACTATATGGCCAAAAGTATGTGGACGCCCCCTTTTACCGCATACTTTTGGTCTGGGGTTCACGGTTTATGTTCGGCCCCTTAAGTCCAGTGAAGGGAAGTCTTAATACAACAGCATACAATGATACTTGAGACAACAATGTGCCTCCAACATTGTGGCAACGGTTTGTGGGAAATTGCTTCCTGTTTTGACACGACAATGCCCACATTGTACAAATAATGTCCACAAAGAAATGGTTTTCTGAGGTTGGTGTGGGAGAACTTGGCAGAGCTCTGACCTCGACCCCATCAAAACACCTCTGAACCGGAGCGCTCTCAGAAAGCCAGGCCTTATCGCTCCCAAACATCAATGCCCCCCGAGCTCGCTAATGCTCTGGAGGCTGAATGGGGGAGAAAAATCCCTGCAGCCTTCCCAGAAGAGCGGAGGCTTTTAGGGCAAGCATATTAATACCCTCGGTTTAGGAATGAGATGATCAGAAATCACATACGGGTGTAATGCTGTGGTTCTCAAAAACTGTGGGTCAACATACTGGTACTTTAAGTGTTTGGTAACCATGGTAACTTAGGTTAAGAAAAAAGTCATTACAGATGTTCCTAAGTCGATGTTCCTTTCCAATCTTAAGATAGGAAATGTCTATTACACAAGCAGCTTAACTTCCCCAAATCTTAAATAAACTCTCCGAACTTGAGGATAAATGTTGAGCTGTCCTAACTTTCCCTTTTCCAGCAGATAGTGTTAGCTAACATGTTGAATCCATTATGGTTGCTCTTTAAGTGCTTGTACACAGAACTTCTCTCTTTTATCTTCATGTTTTAGTGTAAAAATATCTGTCTCGCGTGCCCGTCGTTGTTTTTGCTCCAGTTTTTGTCTGTTTCAATGAGAAAAACATTACAAAGAGCTTGTTGAGATGATAACTGTAGAGTCGGTTGCTAGGTAACAGACATAAAAGTTGATCACTGATGTTGGATTGAGTATTTATTTATTCCTAACCTGAGATAAAATAGGATTCCTAAAGTAAGTTAGGATTTGCTTCGGTAATACAAAAAAGACTCTTCCTATCATAACTTAAGACTTAAGATAGGATGTTTGTGTAATAGAAATAAACTTGTATTAATTAATTTAGGCCTCAATTAAACGGCACACCGCATCATCAGATACAAGATCATCATCATTATCAAGAAAATGACATTATTCCGAACAGAAAAAGGCAAGTTTCATCATAAAAACGTCCTTTTTTTTATTAGTTTTTGGTCTTCCTATCATTGTTAATGATTACTAAACATTGTGGGGTGTTGGGGCATCTGAAGTGGGGGGGGGAGAACCACAGGTGTAACGTTCAGTTGTCGACATACTTTCGGCCATGTATCAGCGTGGTTATATATCACCAGACTGAGGCTTTAAATGTGGTCGAATGTATGCTTTAAACAGCTGAAAAACGGGCACTACCCCCACTCTGCTTTGGAAAAAAAGGAGGAATTTACACCGAGCCCCCCCCCCCATCGCCTCTTAAGAGCAATGTGTGTGTGTGTGTGTGTGTGTGTGTGTGTGTGTGTGTGTGTGTGTGTGTGAAGTAAAGCATGTCCACATGGCCTATGACATATGAAGGGGGGGGCATTGGTGGTGTGAAATGTGAAACAGATGTTACTCTTGTTTCGCAGGCACTGATGTCGACACCTTTACACTGCAGAGGGAAGTGTGTGTGTGTGTGTGTGTGTGTGTGTGTGTGTATGAAAGACCTCATTTGAGGGAAGGCTTCCCATAAACACCTGTTTTGTTCCGGTTAATATCTCTCGTCATGGTGAAGAAATGATGGCCTCAGTGAAAGAGGAGAGAGAGAGAGAGAGAGAGAGAGAGGGAGGGAGGGAGGGTGGAGGGGGGTCACCTCCACTCCCCTCCGTCTGTGAAAGAGAAGAGCTCATGTGGGATGAACACATTCGTTTATTCATTCGGCCCCGTCTATTTTCAGCCCAGTGGGTTTATGGTTATTGGAAAGGCGTTGCCGTCTCGCTCCTTCCCAGAAGGAGTCAATATTTCTCCCTCTCCTTCATTTCTCCCTCTCTGCCTCTTTTTCTCTAATTCAATATTTTCTCCAAAACACCACTCTCCTCCTCCACGCACAGGCAAGGAATGCTGGAAGGCATTTGAGAGAAACAAAACGCACACGAGCAAAGACACAGAGCACACACACACACACACACACACACATGCACACACACACACACACACACACACACACAGACAAAAGTGTGAGGTTACAGAACGCAGTGCCAACAGTGATCCCGGAAAAAGTCCTGCTCTGAACGTCTCCCACTTTCTCCATCCCTATCACAGTTATCCATCGCCTGCCTCTTTCAAATGCATCTTTATCTCTCCTCCGTTCGCGGCTCTTGTGGGGCTCTCGAGACCGACTGTGGCCTTTTTTACGACGCTGATGTTTGCTAATGACTTTTAATGTCGACTTGTTATGGCTCATAAAACCTGGCTCTGTTACCGGCAATATCAACTTTAACTACAGTACAGTGCGGTCCTGATAACACACACTGGGACTTTTATCAAGTGATTAAAATCAGACAAGACAGCATGAGTATGTGTGTGTGTGTGTGTGTGTGTGTGTGTGTGTGTGTGTGTGTGTGTGTGTGTGTGTGTGAGGCGAGGCAGATGGTGCTTGTGATGTGACTGTAGCTGCACCATTCGTGGGTCAGAAATAAAAAGTGTCAGAGGGAGGAGGGAGTTGTTTTGTAATGAGGGCGCCTCCCTCGCAGCCTAATCTCCATCCACTGTAGATAAATTCCCATAAGGCTTCACCTCCAAATATTGACTCAGTCCCACATACATGAGGGAACTGGGGCTTTATTGCTGATAAAAATAGAGGATAGGGACTGGATATAACCAGTTTAGTTTGGGCCTGGCCCGTAGGGGGGGGGTTTGCTTCCTACAGTGAGATAAACGTGACAGATCGGTGACACCCAGGTAGAATTAGCTTTACAGCTCAGAGCAGGGGGGGGATAAAGGTCGAGCCAAAAGCAGGTCTGTGACCCCTGAAGAATCTAAGTGGGGGGTGTCACAGTTATTTCAGATGTGGTTCGTGACCACAACATGGGCGTGTAAACACACCGTACACACTGGCACGGGAACAGAGGGACGCAGATGGGACGGAGACGCTCACGCACGTGCACGCCTCGCGCACTGTGGCGGGTTAATGCACGGTGGGATAAAACCTGTTGTAGTAGTTTATAGATTATCTGTGTCTATGTGAGTATGTTCAGTATTAAACACTGGGTAAAAGATTGTTTGAAAAACCTAAAAAAAACAACACATAATTTAACTATTATGTTTATATACACATAATATTGTTAATAGTTATTATTAAAAGTAAATAATTTGGTCACAGTAAACTGAATATATTGTGTTCTGGATGAAAAAGACATTTTAAGACGTCAGCTTGTCTTCTGGGCTATTTTTAGAGGCCTTTTTAATTGTTTTCTGATGATCTGTAGATCAAACAATAATCAATTAATCCAGAAAACCACTGACAGATTGATCAGTGATTAAAATAATCATCACAATATCCCAATAACATGATCACCCATACAGTCTAATGAGGCAGTACAATCATAATAAAGTATAAAGTAAATCTATAACAAGATAACTCTTCTTACACACAATGTGAACACAAATTCAAGATGGCAGGTTTATTGTAATAGATTACATTAGACTGTAGTTACTCTGTTATTCTGTGTGCAATCTGTAAATGAAAGAAATCAGAATATCGATTATATGGATGGATTATAGAAATGAATAGAGGCACATTTGAACAGAGCATCAGTGTTTCTTTGTGGTATAATCAGCTTTGTTGGGATAGTGGCGCCGCCTCGAGGTCCACATTGCTCTGTGCACGTTGATCAGCTGATATGTCATCCATTAACTTTCCTTGCAGTCAATGATTATCGATTATGTACACCTAGAAGCGTCTAAACTGCTGGAAGAAGAAGAAGAAGATTATCGGTCCAAAGTTCAACTTAATAACACCATCCAATGGACGCGGTGACAGGAGGAGCATCATGTCTTTGAAAAAGTTTTCCTGCAGAGTTTTGTGTAAACTTTTGAGCCCCGGTGTCGCCTCGTGCACACCGATCAGTGCACGAGCAGCAGCCGACGTCGCGCGGGGATGGGGCTCCGCGCGTGGCTACTACAAACCCGGGTACACCGGGCCGGGTGGGGCGGCTCACTCCCGGGTAGTGGACCTCCGCAGCGACACGGTGACCAAGCCCGGGCCGGCGATGAGGCAGGCAATGGCGGAGGCCGAGGTCGGAGATGACGTGATGGGAGAAGACCCGACTGTTAACGGTGAGAGCCGAAGAGTGACTGTTTATAGTGGTTTATAAATTAAATATTTATATATATTATATATAATTAAATATTTATATATATTATCTTTGCCAGTTTGTGATGCTTTTATTCTTGAAAATATGTGTTTCTGCATATTGTTTACTAATTACTGCTTCTTAATTACTGTACATAACCTTTACATATTGGTTAATATCTTTGTGTCCCCTCGATTAAAGGTCCAGTATGTAACATTTAGGAGGAACTATTGGCAGAACTGGAATATAATATAAATTTTTATTAGTGTAGAATCACCTTAAACCTTAGAATGAGTCTTTTATAAACGCTTTTTTTATTTGCTCATATGTGACTCATTTTTATGACAGTGTGAACATCATTAATCACATGTAATTTAATCTTTTTCCATTCTTATTTGGGCCACTTTAATATGTCGTCCAAATCAGATACAGGTCAGATTGTTTTTGCAATGTGAACTCAGTGTGAACAGTCAAAATCAGAATTCATGTCACTCTAGATTGACATTCGTTATCCAGGTCACTTCAGCAACGTGACCTGTTCACACTGGAATCTGACATGAGCCACATTCAAAAAAAATAATGTGAGCAATAAATCAGAACGTAGCAATAGAGAAGAAGCTGGTTCTCTATAAACTCATCCCTAAATCTTACACTATCCGTCTGCTTTCTGCAGAGTTACAGAAGATTGCAGCTGATATGTTTCAGATGGAGGCCGCGCTGTTCGTTCCCTCTGGAACAATGAGTAATCTCATCGCAGGTGAGCTGTGCACTGATTGTCTGAAACCATTTTTACGAGGTCAGAACGGTCATAAACTCGCCCGTATTTCATCCCGCAGTGATGGTGCACTGCAGGGAGCGTGGCGACGAGATGATCGTGGGCGACCTGTCCCACTTACACATCTACGAGCAAGGAGGGAGCGCACAGGTGAGTGTACCACCCGCACCTCCGCGACCTCTGATCACCCGCAGGCGCATTCAGTGTGTGTTTGTGTGTTGACACAGCTGGCCGGTGTCCACGCCACCACAGTAACCACCCTCCCCGATGGAACGTTTGACTTGGAGCAGCTGGAGTCGAAGATCCGCCACGGTTACCCCGACCCCCACTACCCCCGATCTCGCCTCATATCTCTAGAGAACACCCACAACATACAGGGAGGACGTGTGCTACCTCTGACCTTCCTGCAGGAGGTGTGTGTGTGTGTGTGTGTGTGTGTGTGTGTGTGTGTGTGTGGCTCATACTTACTTTACAACACCAGGATGAAGGTTTGATCGCCTTTGGATGTTTTGTTTCCATCTCCAAGGTTCGCGCTTTAGCCGATAGATACGGTCTGTCAGTTCACATGGACGGAGCCAGGGTGATGAACGCCGCCGTGGCCCAGGGGGTTCCTCCGTCCACCATACTGCAGCACACACACACCGTCAGTGTGTGCCTCTCAAAGGTGGGGCTGCAGAAACACACACAGAGTGGACCACAACATGACATTAATGTGTGTTTTTGGGGTTAAATTCAACATCAAATACAACTTAAAAGTCAAATTTACATTATGGTGTGTGACAGGGTTTGGGGGCCCCAGTGGGAACTATACTAGCTGGACCCCAAGACTTCATATCCCGGGCAGTTCGGTGCCGTAAGGCCCTGGGTGGGGGGCTACGGCAGGCCGGTATATTAGCCGCAGCGGGAAAACTGTCTTTACTGGAGATGGTGGGAAGACTGGAGGAGGACCACCGCAATGCTAGGACCTTTGCTCAAGGTGAGTCTGCTCATATTTCTGTGAATTCATTAACTGTCGTCCATCGTAGTTCTTTTCGTAAACTTCTTCTTTCCTCGCCTCTGCCAGCTCTGCTCGACTGCGACCCTCCTGTGTTCGCGGTGGACATGGCCGCCGTGGAGACCAACATCCTGCGTTTCCGTCTAAAGGAGCCCGGTTTGAGTCCCTCCGAGTTTTGTGCCCGCATGGGTCAGGTCGGCGAGGGAGAGGAGGCGGCGCTGGGACAGGGGATACAAGTTCTCATGTACCCCCATTTTGGAAATTCGGTACGGGCTGTATGGCATCTTGGGATATCCCCTGAGGACACACAGCTCGCCGTCCAGAAAATGCAATTTGTGGCTTCTCGGTATTTGCAGGAAAAAGTCAGCGCCCAGTGAAACCTGATACTTCCCAAGATGATCTAATCTAATCACCAGGACTGATCAATGGAAATTTTTTGGGGTATATTTTATTATAGCGACCGGATGTAAACCGGGGACGCTGCGGTTCATGGATGGCGATCTAACCTCGAGACCACCAGACCGCCCTTGTTCCTTTTAGTTTAATTGGAATACTCTCTGAATTTGAGCAGCGTACTACTGTCTTCAGGGATTTGTATTCATGTTTTTATAGGCCTTGAAATGCTCGTACAAGAACATTTTATGCCAAAGTTTTGGTTATTTCAACTATTTCAACTTTAAATCTTACCTATTTAATCTTTAAATTTAATTTAAAAAATGTATAGTTATGGAGATGCAGCCAGCGATCATCAAGCCACAAGATGGCACTGATGTATCAGTCCCTGCTACGTAGTGACTGCAGGCAGAAGCTGACAGGAGGAAAAGCCTGTTTTTTGTTTCCTTTATAAATCTTTTTCTTTCCGGTTTCTAATTTTTGAAATTTTTTATTGCTGATATTCAATGATATGTAAAGCAAATACAGTGTAAATTAGGATGGTGATTTATAGGATTGTCACTTTTTTTATGTAAAATCCCTAAACTGAAACAAATTAAACCGAAGTCCTTCACTTGATAGGATCTTTGCCTTTGAAGTTTTTTTTTTAACATAATAAGAGTATGATAAATGTATGAAAACCATGACAACAATAATCATACACTATGTAATGTTGTTAGTTATGGATGGTGAAAGTAAATTATTATTGTTTTAGCTGGGGAAACTCTCTCAGGGATCACGACTCCAGTGACTCCACAGGACCATTGAAATCACGGTCTGCGTGAGAAAAGATTCTGGCAGCGGTGGGATTCGAACCCACGCCATCGAAATGACTGGAGCCTAAATCCAGCGCCTTAGACCACTCGGCCACGCTACCACGTTGCTCCACCACACCGCACAAGCCACTTTCTACCACTACAAGTACGTCCCCACATACCGACGCACTTTAACCGTTTGAGTGACTGAACTGTTGCTAACACTGATTACAGTATAACACTTTTTATATTTTATATAATTTTAATATAAGACTAGCGTGTGTTAAGCGGGATGTACAAACTGAACTGGCGTTAAATGGCAACGGTTGCGCCAACGGTCCGTTACTAACGTTACGCCGGAACGTTGTGACGTCAGGCGGCTGAGTACAAACAGCGCCAACCGTCAGCGTCAAGTTACCATTAGCTCAGATAGCTAGCTGCCGAACAACATTTCTGAGACTTGGTGCGAGTAAGTTCGTTAGTTGAGCGGCTTGTTTGGCATTATGTGCTGTGACATGTTGCACTATACCTAATATATAACTTATGTGTAGTCGGAAATTCCTGACGCAGCTCTTCGGGTTTCCCCACGAGGCTGACTGCTCGGGTATCTAACGGGTACTGTACGGCGAGTGCTGCGTTCAAATGCTCCTCCGGTAATCGTACCTACGACATTCACGCGGTTCTGCTCCAATAAAATCGCGAACCAATTTTACTATATTGGTCATATATTGCATTTCCTGTTTATATTTATAATATAAACCAAAATTAACTGTTAATCTGACTCATATGTATGTATTTACTAGTTTGTTCCTTTCTCCATCTCGACAGACGTCTGTTCTCATGTTCGTCTGTTATATTTCCGACGGCCGTGAAGGCAGCGGGAGGCAGGGGCGTGGCTGTCAGAGATAAAGTGCAGTACGTGCAGAGGGCTCACGTCGCCGTGGTGGACGGTAACAAGAACAACATCCCGCTGCCAGGCACGTCCCCGGACCTTCAGGATACATTGGAGAACCAGGACCGACCCACTCTGGTCTGGGAGGAGAGTTAAACCGCAGCTGCTGCTGCTGCTGCAGTCCTCGCCCATCTAACGTCCAACTGAAACTGAGAGACGGAAGAAGACCGAGCCTACACTGTTACAGCCTGTCGAGCTAAAGAGATTAAAGGTGTGTCTGTGCCTCCGGTTATAAGGTTGGTTGTTGATTTAATAGGTGCATTTAACAGCAGATGGCATTCGACCAAACTTAAATTAATACTTTTTAGTAAAGTAATATATCTATTGTTGTTGGTTCTGCATGATTTCTGTGGGAGCACATTGTCCCACATTGTGCTTGCATTCCTCTCCACTAACCAGCTGTCACTTTAAAAGTCTGCAAACACAGTTGCTTTGATTGATTACAGTGAGACTGATTGGTGCTTACAGCAGCGGAATAACTTAAGTAATGGGCTAAATTGCTTTTGCATGCTGACACTCATCATTTATTGCTTAAATCCACATTATATTAGTGTATATTTTGACTTTAATTGTTAGCATATGCTGGAGATCAATCATAGTGCAGCCACTTCTAAGGAAACACAGATAACTCTCTCATATTTGCCATAAGATGCACAGCTGTGCAGCCATGATGTAGGGTTGTTTTGAACACGTACTAACATGGCTGCCACAGATTAACTCCAAACAGTTTTTATGTGGCTCTGCATGCCTCTCACAGCCATGTCTCCTCTCTTGTCAACACACACACACACACAGCAGCAGACATCATGGAGGACGAGCTGATGTTCAGCATGGAGGAGGAGGAGGGCAGCGCCAAGAGAGCCCCTGTCCAACGCAGTGCCCCCAGTCAGCGGGCATCTTCCCTCAGTGATGCCAACGCCAGTGACGACGACGACGACGACGACCACTTCATCTGCCCCATCCTGGACGACTCTGCCAAAGAAATTTGCCACTACCTGAAGAATCTGGTTTACACCCGGCAGCTGTCAAACTCTCTCCCCAAGACCAACTTTATGTTCAAGGTGAGCCGTCGCCCCCGGCAACGCGATGCAACGATGCACGATCTCCCCAGAGATGATTGACAGTAAAGTGTCAGCTAATGTTGAAACCAAGTGCTCGAGCAGTGTTCAAGTCCTGCTCGTGTATCATCATAAACAGTTCTGCAATTAGCTGTGAGAACTGCTCTTTGCCTTATAAGGAGAGATGATCTGTGCATGCCTGCACACACGTACCAGTGTGTGTGTGTGTGTGTGTGTGTCCTGTTTAGTGTGAATGTGTGTATTTGTTTATTGAAGTGGAAAGCTGGGCAGTCACCTCCTTACTGTACTATCTCTAAAGAACAGGAAGTACCAGAGTGGTTTCCACCTCATGTGATCACGGTGCATGTAAACAACGTCTCTCGCTGCTCACAGCTACATTAAGGCCTCGAGTAATCAGAGCTGCTGTGCACCAGTCAACTGCTGGGATGAATGGCCTTTTTTTTTGTGTAGTGTTGTTGTTTGAAGGCAGTTCAAGTTATTTAACATATGTGCTTTGTGAATGTCAGCTATGTGCATATTCTGTTTGTTGATGAAAAGTCGTCCATTTTCTTCACTTTTCTACATAGAGTGAAACAGAAACAGAGGCAGAACCTCGGTCGTACAAGGTTTTGTCTGAGAGCGCACGGGTACGTTACAGATCAAATTATATCTTTCTTCTCTCCCTCTTCACCAGTGACCATCTACGCCTCCCTTCTCCCCCCTAACTCTGTAATTTACTGTCCTTTTTCTTTCCCTGTTTTGGAATGCTTTATTTAACTCTCGTAGCCACATATCTTTCACCTTGTCTCATTTCCCATGACTCTCTTCATGACTAATGTTCTGTGTATTCTAATCAGTGCATCTTCCCTTCCCACCAGACTGTACTTTGTTTAATGAATCTACTTTAACAAACACCAGAAATATTTATACATTGAAAAACAAATCCTATTTTTCTGGCGCGAGTCTCAAATTCTTGTTTTCCATTCTGCTGCTCTAAAATGTTGTTTTAGAAAATGATATAAATCCCAGAAATAAATTGGAATTAAAATGTATTTTGAGCACGGCTGTGCATTTCAGTGCCTTACCAGGCTTCGCCACTTGATCCTTAAAGTCTTGTGACCGCATGGAGATGTTTCACTCTCCTGCAGATGAACGAGGTCTGACGTAAGACGTGTCGCCTGCTGCTCCTCGCAAACAGACGCGACACTCGTATCAGTCGAAAATACAACTCTTCATGTAAATCCATGGCGCTAAATATAAACATGTCTAAAATGCCTGCTGTCGTGGTATACGAGGGAGACGTGCCGCTGTGCAGTACTGGATGGGTCAGGGTTTGGGTTACTGGAGCAGGTTTGACACTTGATTCATGGTCCCTACTAAGAAAGTTATTTTTTGAAAAGGGCACAACTGCAGATGGCCATGAAACATCATATGGTGATCACATTCATTTTAAGGTTTCACTGAATTATTTAAGTTATTATGGAACAGGTTGACCATTTTAATTTTCATTTTATGATTGTGTTTCTTCTTCCTGGTTTCTACTTATATATTTATTTATTTTTTCCTTCCTTCCTTCCTTAACCTCCTTACTTCCTGATTTGCATGCTGTTACAACAGCTGCAAACAAGGGTCATCCTTAGAGCAGGCTGTGTTTACATTGGTGTGTCCCTGTTGATAAAGGATCAGCATTGTCGGCTTCTCCTGCTCTTAGCTGATTAAATGCAAATACTTTGAAGAATGTAGGGGGAAGCTACTCAATACACAAACTGTGAAATTTAATTTGCATAATTCATGAGCACAATACGGGTACTTAGAGAAAGTGATTGTGTTGTGCAGAAAAAAAGCACAAAAGCTTGAAATTGCCTCTATTTTACTAATTCAATTTCAGGTTTTCTGCATTTAAAGCTTCCCCTCCTTCCTCTAAGTGTTCAAGCAAACCTGTTTAGGAAATTGACTCTTCCATACGTTTTGCATATAAACAAACTTTGCCAGCTAATAAGTCGTGTTTGTTCACTGTGACAGGACGCATGGAAGAATGCAATTGAAAAGGCCAAGGCCATGCCCGACCCCTGGGCCCAGTTTCATCTGGAGGAAATCCAGACTGAAGCCTGCATTCGTTACAGGTATGAAATTTACAGCTCTAATCGACCTTTGTCATCGAAGACATTTTGACGAAGAGCGTATTTCAGAAGTGGTATTTATCCAATATTATAACATTCACACCTTGAGGACTTTAAATTTCAATTAAAGTTGCATTAATTGATGTTTTGCTGTAAACACAATGCATCTTTATCATCGTTATGAAGTTGATTTTGCAAACTTGTTAGCAAACAGTTGCAGTATCTGGTTCTTTCGCTGCTAAATGCTCCACTATGTTGTTCACCAGTTAGTCACTGACGTTGGCTGCCTGCTGTTTGGTGCTGAACAGGGAGCATTCGATGTGTTTATAAGAGGTTTGTTTCACTGAAAATAGCTGCCTGCTGTGGCCAAAAACAACACTGATGAGAGCAATGAGACAGAAACACAGCAGTTAATAGCCAAAAGACACTAAAGAACTCTAAACTGCTAAAAGCTTAGAGGAACAGCAGAGTTGGGTGATTGTCTGTGGTTTCATCACTACAAGCGACCACTTTCACATTACACACATTCATCTGACCCATTGTCAACATAAAAAGACTAAATTTAGCTTTGTATTAGGATTAGGACCTTTTATATTGCCAGGAATATTCCCATTGAGATTCAACATTTCTTTTACAAGGGTGTCCTGGCCAAGACACCACGTTTCAGGAGAAACAACAGACTTAAAACAAGAGACGGTAAACAACAGGAAGACAAACAGCATACAAATTTCACTTAGAGAAAACAAGCAGTATTATTCAGTAAGTATTCTGTAACAGGACAGGTGCATTCAGTGGTCAAATAGTTCTTTTAATCCTGTTTTTGTAAACTTATAATATAAATAATCCAGTTTAAGGTGACTGTAGCTCACACCCAGATGAGGGTGCAATTTGTTCCCTTGATCGAAGGTTACAACTACTGATTCTGTAGGGAACATAAATAAGACGGCAGCTTGGGTAATATGGCCTATTAACTGACATAGTTTAGTATTAGTTGACGCTGACACATTGGTATTAGCCAGCGTTGGTCTTTAACTGTAACTGAAGTGTCAGCGGTTGGCTCGTATCTCGGTCAGTGGTGCTAATCTTAACTGTTGACAAACATTGCTGCCACTTCACTGGACACATTGCCGTCCTTTGGCCCATCCAGTTCTTCTTTATCTCGCGCTGTAGCTGGGACACTTGAGTGTTCACCCAGATGTTTTGGTCAACATAACGCCGATATAAACGTACCCACCCTGTGCAGAGTTCTCTGGCGTGGGCAGCAACAATTGAATGGGTGTGGGCAAAAAAGCAGGGGGGAAAATGAATGCCTCTGCTTGTGTTTGTGTTAGGTCGGTTACATAACAGACTACACAGAGAGAAAGGATTGTCAGGAGCTGGGATTTGCCCTCCTGTTCTCTTTTCATGTGCTAAATTTACCCACATGTAACCTCACTCCTCCTTCCCTCTCTTAAGCCCCCCTGTAGTATGAACTCGGAGGAATGAATGTCACGGTACACTGTGTTCCGAGGCTTGTTGGCAGAAACGAGCAAGCTTTATTTTTTTGGACGGGGAATAGAGCGCTGTTCTTCGAGTGGAGAAGGAAAGCTTGATACTGAGTTTCTAGTGCAAAGGCGCTCAGGTTTCAGCAGTGAAGAGTTGCAGCTGCACCTACAGTTCATGTGCAGTATTCATTAACTCACGACACACAGCATGCCAAGTCAAACAGACACACTGACCCAGACATACAGTGTGTACACTTTCATCACCATATTGACTCCACGAGTCCTTCTCTGAATACATGCATCCCCTTTGCTTTAAATCCAAATAACCTCAAGTCCAAAAAGAAATGGGCGCAGACAAAATGGCCTTTCTTTGGAAAGAGGTCACACAGCTTTTGTGTCTCCTTCTTCTCCTTGTTGTTTTTCCGCACAGAGGAAACTGGATGCTTCATGTGCGTCCTTGATAAGACTTTATAAAGGTCTGCTGATAGACAAGCTCCCTCACAGAGGGCAAAGAGTAACTTGGCTAACGTGATCGAGACCTTTAGTAGCAGACTCATAAGAGACAAAAGAGTCCTGTGAACTGGCTCAGCATTGTGAGCTGGCTCAGCGTTGTAGGCCGTCTAGTGAGAGTGATTTGTAACGTGGCAGGTGGAAAACAAAAACAAGTGCCAGTTCTCCATGCAGAGCAGGGTGACAGGTCTCACACAGCCGCTCTGCTGGAAAGGAACTAAAAGGCTGTTTTGATTAGTGTTTTATGTTTTTGTCTTCAATACGACACCAAGCTGACATCTGCAGATGACTCATTTTGTGCTGCCAATGATCCAATAACGAAAAAAGATTACACTAATATAAATCAAATAAAAGCAACAAAATCTCACATTAAAGAAGCTGAAACAATCTTAACAAAAATATTGTTCACTGACTGATATACAAACTGACAATAATCATAAACACCGATCTCCTACCTTTTTAACATGTAAAAAAGTAGGATAGTAACTGGAGTTAGATGTTAAAATGATATGACTGTTTGTGACTGTTTGCTGTCCTTTATTGTCACCAAAGTCAGTAGGATCCATCCTCTGGGGACCATGAATGTCTGCATACAATTACAGACCAATACATTGAATAGTTGTTGGGATATATCATCTAAAACTATGCATCAACCAACCGACACCGAATTGAGTGAACATAATCAATATAAGTAATTCTCCGCAGGTACAATGCCGTCACAGGAGAGTGGGCTCAGGACCAGGTCCACATCAAGATGGCTTCCCAGGTATCACTTCTCTCTAGAAGAGGACTGTTTGGCCAATATCTTAAAAAACACATATACTGGAGAGTCTTCCAGTTTCTTATTTCTTGTCTAATCTGTTTCCTCTGCCTGCTTTCTCACAGCCGTTTGGGAAAGGGGCCATGAGGGAGTGCTTCAGAACGTAAGTCGAACTGTTTCTCTTCATTCATCATTTCTCATCCAGAGGTTATTGCCCTCGTACTCTAGTAACCGAGGCCTCCGTGGTCTCGGTGTAAACAAATCAGGGGGGTATCTCAGTCCTAGATTGTAGCCTATAAGTGATGCAGGTCCACATTCCTCAGATTTCTTGCTGCAGCTCTGGAGGATAGCTGCTCAGTAGTTTTAGATCCAAAGATGGTGCTGAGAAAATCTCGCTGACGCAGCTCTATAAAGTCTTCCATGATGGCACTGGGGCTTTATTGTTAACTTTATTGATTCCCTCGATCTTTACAGTTCTGGGTGAAATAGATTTTAAGCACGTGGTGTTATCACTGCTCCGCTGTGGCTTCTGCAGGCTTTGTGGAATTAACGAGAAAAAGACAATAGTCTAATTATTAATGTTTAATCCTCAGTTATGTGGGAAATGTAGAAGAGAGTGCAATTTTTCTGTGAGAGGTGGGGGTTAATGGATGCCTCTGACAAAACCCAGAGCAATAAAATAACCCCTTCCCAGACCCTGCAAGCCTAAACAAGATAGAAAAGCTAAAAAAAGAAAGTCTGTACATCTGAAATGTGGTATGTCCCTGTTGTACACATGTTCTGGGACATCAGTTCGAGTCGATGTTATAAAAAAAAATTTTTTTTATTAAATCTAAATATAATTTAAATTCTGCTGCAATATCCTCTGCTCTTATTTATTTTCCCTCCAGGAAGAAGTTGTCGAATTTCTCACATAGCAGCAACTGGAAGTCAGCGTCTAATTATGTGGCCAAACGTTACATGGAGACAGTAGACAGAAATGTTTACTTTGAGGACGTCAGGCTGCAAATGGAGGCCAAACTCTGGGGAGAGGAGTACAGCCGCCACCGACCTCCCAAACAGGTACTGGAGAGACATTTACAGCCCACTGTTGTGCTCAGTAGTTCGTGCTTTCAAGGAATTATCGCTGATTTTATCACTATAAACTTAACATTTTTTTCCATTGTTGATTCATTTGACAATCGTGTTTTTTAATTAAGCAATTTGGTCTATTTAATGTCAAAAATCACAGCTTTGCAGAGCCCAGTGTTCCTAAAATGTTTTGTTTTGTCCAATCAAAAGCTCCAAACACAGAGACATTCAGTTTATTTATATATATATATATATATATATATATATATATATATATGTATGTGTGTATGTATATATGACAAAGAGAATCTTTTTGTGAGACAATTTATTATATTTCATTATTAAGAATCGGGTGTTACCATAACTCTCTTTATTTCAGCATTAAAAGCTATAATTTGATCACTATCGAAGGTCTGTACTGCACATCTGTTTCTCATCCTCAGGTGGACATCATGCAGATGTGCGTGGTGGAGATGAAGGACAGACCAGGTAAACCTCTCTTCCACCTGGAACATTACATCGAGGGCAAGTACATTAAATACAACTCCAACTCCGGCTTTGTGAGGGACGACAACATCCGACTCACTCCGCAAGTGAGTGACATCGCCTTTAGGTATCAATACGTGTTTGTCTAATAATCACTTAATAACGTTTCCCTTTTGTATCCATCAGGCCTTCAGTCACTTCACTTTTGAGCGATCTGGCCACCAGCTGATCGTGGTGGACATCCAAGGAGTCGGAGATCTCTACACTGACCCTCAGATCCACACAGAGAAGGGAACTGACTTTGGGGATGGAAATCTAGGTACAGCTATCTTTTATATAAACATAAACTGCTGCTGGATGCTGTGTGTGTGTGTGTGTGTGTGTGTGTGTGTGTGTGTGTGTGTGTGTGTGTGTGTGTGTGTGTGTGTGTGTGTGTGTGTGTGTGTG
Organism: Dicentrarchus labrax; assembly: GCF_905237075.1. Taxonomy (NCBI): domain Eukaryota; kingdom Metazoa; phylum Chordata; class Actinopteri; family Moronidae; genus Dicentrarchus; species Dicentrarchus labrax. Next base: position 17,190,482 of record NW_026136712.1, on the reverse strand, counting down.
TGTGTGTGTGTGTGTGTGTGTGTGTGTGTGTGTGTGTGTGTGTGTGTGTGTGTGTGTGTGTGTGTGTAATGTTTGAAAAGTTAGAAATTATTCAAGAAGCCTTAATCACACCTGTGTTCCAGGCGTTCGAGGCATGGCGCTGTTCTTCCACTCCCACCTGTGTAACAAGATCTGCAAGAGTATGGGCCTGACGCCTTTTGACCTTTCCCCCCAAGAGAAGTCCCAGCTGGACTGCACCAACAAACTGCTGGTAATTTTAACATTTTAATGATAATTAATATAGTGTCAACAACTGAATACAGTGAAAACAGTGGAGAGAAAGAAGGAAAAAAGTGCCACATTCTGAATTTGAATAAATCTTACTACTTGTTCTGCCCTCTCCTGTTTCCTCAAATATTCTTGTTTTTATTTCAGAAGTCGGCTCAGACGGTGCTGCGGGGCTGCGAGGAGCCCTGTGGTTCTCCTCGCGTTCGGACAATGTCGGGAAGCCGGGCGCCTCTGCTGTTATCCCGCCTGTCTGAGACGTCCTCTGCGGACGAGAGCATGAGCGACGTGGACTCGGTTCCCTGCTCGCCTCTCATCTTCCCCTGCTCCCCGCTAGCTGCACCTGGATTTACGGGCAGGTCCCCCGCTGGTACGTGCATGAACGCATCATTTACATACTGTACATGCATAACAGTATGATTTATGTAGTTATCATTACGGTGTCCACATTGTAAATATTGTTTCTACATTTCACAGGATTATCTTTTACTGGGATGAATGAACACAATAACAATAACAACACAGGCGAACACAAGGTGAGAAATAACTCCAAAAAGCACAGAAAATGTTGCTGTGTCACTTTTAGCCAAATATTCTCCCATGTTTGAATTTAATTCAAGTCTCTAATGTCAAGGTGAAAGTTTGTTTTGGCCTTTTTTATTTATATTTATATATATTTTCTAGGCAGATAATCTGTAATCAAATGAAGAGAAGCTGAAAATATGTGTTGGAGCCATTTTCATCTGTCACTTAAATACAGTAGAAATGTTTTTGATCATTTGCATATGGGTCATATTGTCGACTGATCACATGATCAAATAAAACACATCACCGGTAAATGACAGTTTCAAAATAGAGTTAAAAATGCTTTACATGGGAAAATGAATTATATGATTATAATATTTCAGCACTGCGATGAACTTAAATCAGGTAATTAAAAGTAAAAACTATATCTGATCAAATTCATCCACAATTAAAGAGGACAAGAAGCACAAAATAGGCAAATAAATATAATTGTATTGGCATTTTTTAATATTCTGGCAGTTTCACAGTATTTTTTGCATGACTGGGCCTTTTTATATTGGTTTATAGTTACTTATTCTACTGTCTACATAGAATATGAAAACATTTTAATGTCATGTATATACTGAAGGCTTTCTTGGTCCCACAAAATGATAAAATATATGAAGGAATCAAACAATTTTATTGAGCAAACTGCAACATAGTAAAAACAGAACTTAAAATAAAAAAGTTACGCCAACAACTGCTTCCTTTTTAAAACAAAATTTTAGTTTAGTTTATATAATAAACATAAAACTGACATAAAATACTGAAAGACAATATAAAAGCATGAATGACATTGGCAGTATGAATTATTTTTGAGATGATCCTCAGAGGAAACATGATTGGACAACTCAAAGAAGACTGAGACGCAAGTCATCAACCACCTCGCACACAACTCACAAGTCACCTCACCGATTTGTTTTGATTTCTGTGTGTAGGACCCTGATAGTGGCGGGGACAGCGGCTACCCCAGCGAGCGGAGGAGCGAAGGCGACCCAAATGACCACGTGGACGGGGTAAAGATTTCCATTTGACTTTGGTTTGATTTAATTTCGGGCCAAACGATGTCCAGGATTTTGTACGAGTCTGTCGAAAAGGTACAGATGTAGAATATAGATAAACAATGACAAGAAATGTATTTGTATATGTGTATTTCTGGTGTTGGTTCAGCATACTACAAACATAAACACATCCCTTTTTAACAATTATCAAACCCTGACATGTTCCACTTCTCTTGTTACTGTATGTAGTTGACTCTCAGTAGCCGTTAGTCTGTTAACATTTCCTCCTCCTCGTTTTATAATGCATGTTGTATCATCACGTAGGCCCATCATCGCTACAAAAGACAGTATTCTGAGTCGGATGAGGACAGTGTCAGACGGGTAAACAAACATAGATGCAACAGTGTGTAAACGTCATCCTCACCTCGATCATAATCATCCTCACCGCAATCATATAACCCTCCTCTTATTTTCCTTGTCTTTCTTCACTTTGTCTTTTTCCCCCTTTTTTTTGCCTAACAATGAAAGCCCTCCCTCACTTTCCCTCTAATTCAGCTCCTCCTGCTCTTTGTGTTCCCTCACTAGAGGAAGATGGTAGCTCCTCCAAGAGTCTCTGCCAGCTTATATTCAAACACTCCTGACAACGAATCGGTGATTATTTGCACGGAGGCTCGTTTGCCAGCCGTTTGCCCGTGCAGTGCTGTGCAGCCTTATTGCTATCGAGCTTTATCAAGCATGAGTCTGAGGTTAGGATCTGAGCATCTGATTACACAAGCTGCTGCTGTTTCCACTCTGCTTTATTTCTAGTTGAATGAATGAAAACAGTCCTCAAAATGCAAAATATTATAAAATGATAGATCGACATTTGGAAAAGAAACACCATCTACCTCTGCTTCACCAACTCCATCATCTTGCTAATGATTCATGATGACTGTGTGTGTGCTCTTGCTCCCATGCTTTACTTGATTTGCTTTCACTGAGTGACAGGCCAGCAGGGATGTACTCCTCCAGCTCTGAGCTCAGTCATATAAATAACTAAAACAGACTGTTCTGGATGGGTACACCCCTGAGAGTGTGATTTGTCAACAAGCACTTGACTTTAGCTTCATCCTGTGATTCTGTTTTCTGATTATTATTGTGAAGAACAAGTGGTAACAGTCTCCCCTTTTATTCTTTCTCCTTCTTAACTGTCTTTTTATTCTCAGCTGACAGAGGAGAAGTGGAACTTCTACCATTCATCTCGCGCTCACGTCCATCGACCTTCCTGTGTGGCCACTGAGGTGGAGCGACTCGGCGCTATGCTGCAGAAGAAGATTGGCCAGTCAAACCTCGGGAAGGTAAAACGCGAATGATTGAATTCTACAAATACTCGACGCTCCACACAAAACAATTATTTCCACCACTATATGCATATTGTTTTAGTCTTGCAGTCAAAAAGGAGCACATATGAGCACTAATTCACTACTCCTAGCTCACCTGGTAGATTGCGTGCCCCATGTAGGCTGAGTCCTTACTGCAGCAGCCCAGGTTTGACTCCGACCCGTGGCCCCCCTCTCTCTCCCCTCTTACCTGTCTTCAGCTGTCCCATCAAATAAAGGCATAAAAAAAACCCCAAAATATATCAAAAACAAGATACAAGCAACATATACTGTACATATTTCAAGTCATGTCTTAGTTACCAAAACATCAACTAATTAGCTAAAGAACTCTTATTCTTTGTGCACGCAAAAAATCAAAAATTTTTATGAATCATGCTGACTGCTGGTATCGTTATCTCACAGGAGGGCCATTTAAAAGTACAGGTACAACAACAAACAGCAGTTTCTATACATTTTTATATCATCATTTTATATCTTAATTGTTCATAAGCCAAACAACAAATGAAGACCCAAAACTGTCCCTCATCAAATAATAATCTTGCATCCCAAATTATATTATATTTTTGACATCATGTCACGGGCCGGAGGGAAGGGGATGGAGAGCCGTAAATGGCCTCCGTTCTGGCAGGTTGGGATCCATGGTCTAACTTGTCTTGTGAAAATCATGTTCATGGTTAGTTTTGTATTAGTTTGAATATATCCTTGATCTCCCTCCTTCCTGCCCAGGTCCACCTGGCGATGGTGCGGTACCACGAAGCGGGTCGTTTCTGCGAGAAGGACGAGCAGTGGGATCAGGACTCGGCCATGTTCCACCTGGAGAGAGCTGCACTGTGTGGAGAGCTGGAGGCCATCGTAGCCTTGGGACAGTGCTGTCTGCAGCTGCCTCATCACATACTGCCAGACGTGGAGATGGAGGTATCAGTTTATTCTGACTTCTCTCTTCAGCTGATTTGACTTTGATTTAGAACAAAATGCACCTTCGTTTTCTTACATTTCTGTGCTATTGGCAGGATAATGCAGGAAACCGGATGAAAGGTTTTAAGTATCTGCTGCAGGCTGCTGAGGCTGGTGACAGATCTTCTATGATCATAATGGCCAGAGCCTTTGATAATGGGATCAATCTGTCAGCTGACAGGTCAGTGAAGGTGTGAAAAGTTGGACTTTGACGTTTGAGGTGGATAAAAATATCCCTTCAAATGAATCCTGGTCCAACAATCATGATAATACTGCCCCCTAGAGGGATTTGTAGAAGTTTTTTTATTACAGGAAGCAGATTCTATTTTTAATGCTGAACGCTGAATGTTTTGTGCATTATTGTTTTTTAATTATCCAGGAAGCAGAACTGGGAGGAAGCGATTCACTGGTACGACAGTGTGTTGAACATGTCGGACTATGACGAGGGCGGAGAGTTTGATGGGACGCAGGACGAGCCTCGCTACCTGCTGCTGGCCAGAGAGGCAGAGATGTACCAAGAGGGAGGCTACAACCTCAAGGCAGACCCACAGAGAGCAGGTTCGACTTCCATGCTGGCTTAACAGACCTCACTGTGCTGAATATGTATGGATATACCCTCGTAAGGATTAAACTCTGGCTTACTCCTTCATGGAGGCTGGTGGCTGTAGTCAGGAGGATTATTGTGTTAACCCAGAAAAAAACGTCTGTAAAAACTCCTCAAACACGCCTGTAGCATATTCCATGTTCCTGATGTTGATCCATAGTTTCTCCACAACATGGCTAAATACACTCTCTCTGTGTCATGCAGTAGCCTCTTGTATTTAGCAATTTATTGGCAAAGCGACAAACTGATGGTCGACAGCGTATGAGCAAACATTTTAAAACCCTTGGTTATCAGCTGTGGATTAATACACATTAGGTGCTCTAATGCAGCCAGTCTCAACCACTGGTAAGTCTCAGAGCGCCATCCAGTGGGCAGTGGAGGTAGTGGTACTGCCAAATGGTTAGATAGAAATAAAACACATTTTTTAGTCGTTTATCTAGTTGTTATTATATCTAAAGAGTCTAAAATTCAAATTTTCAATAACCAGTTACGTTAGAATATCACCATTAAATCACAAAACATTTTAAAGAGACAAACATGTTTTGCAGCTGTTAGATATACGCTCCCTCGGATGCAGTGACGCAAAATGGATCCGTTTTTGTAACGAAAAAGTCAAAAGCCTCTCAGAAATCTGACAACGGTGTAGCACATATTTCCACTTTTTGTCGTGTTGTGTTTTTTTCTCATGTATTTGGGAAGGTCGTCCTTTTTTAACAATCAGCAGAAGGATGCAGTATGTGCGACTGAATCCAAATAAACTACAGTGTTGGACAATAAAGGAGCTCTATTGCACAGATAAATAACGTATATGAGGCTACACAAACAATTCTTGTTAGTCGCATCGATTCATTGTTGGTTTTGGTCTTTTTATGAGAAAAATGTTGATGGATAATCATCTCTGCCTCCATCCTAACCTCTCATACCGTCCCTTTCTGCAGGTGATCTGTTTACAGAAGCGGCAGAAGCTGCCATGGCGGCCATGAAAGGTCGATTGGCGAACCAGTACTACATGAAAGCTGAAGAGGCCTGGGCGCTAATGGAGGAGTAATTCTTTTTATCACAGAAAGGCCACTGGAGGGTTAATGTGTCTGATAGTTGGGCTGATTTATACACAATCAGGATACAACCTGAATTGTTATCGTTTACATATTTTTTTTATTGCAGAATGTTTTGCCCTTTGTGCTCTGTGTGTGTGTGTGTGTGTGTGTGTGTGTGTGTGTGTGTGTGTGTGTGTGTGTGTGTGTGTGTGTGTGTGTGTGTGTGTGTGTGTGTGTGTGTGTAATGATCAGGTTTCCAGGTTTCTGCTCTTCTTTTTCCCGTTTGTGAAGCTTGTCTTCCTGGCTCCTGTTTTCTTTTTAAATTTCCTGTCTCTGATCACCTTTTGGATTAAAGTGGTTGCATGAAAGAAGAAGGTCTGAAGAATCAAAACAAAGAAAATGGTTTACTTACTGTTGCCCTTAAATGTTAGCACACTTATGTTGGAAGTATATATGTAAAAATGCTTGGAGTTTAAAACTGTAAAATAAAGTTTGGATTGCTTTTTATGGATTAAAGTACTGATGATTTTGTTCTTCATTTTTAATAATAGTAAAATAGATAATATTCATTATTACCCTGGAGGGCTTTGGACCTCATATTACAGTAAAAATGTTAATATATAATAATTTCAAATCCAAAATGCTTTAATGCAACCAGAACACTTCATATTTTTTTCTGTCAACTTGCTCTACCAGAACTCTAATTTTTAAATTCTGTCTACTTTGTTGCTCATAACAAAATAACCTAGAAACAGGTGGGATCCCATTAAACAATGAGAATGAATATGCTATCATACAGAAGTGCAATAAATATACTTTCGCGTATAATATAATAAGTATAATAATGTAATACTAGATATACGATACACTATTTTACAGTATGTAGATGTAAGAAACTGAAAGGCAAAAGTTACCTGTATGCGTTATCAATGAATCATTTTATTTTGGATGTAGTTAACGTATGTTTAATTTAAATGTGTGTTATGTCCGGTTTTGAATTTAGATGTAACCCTCTGGATTACTGTTCTCTGCGTGGATTAAACTCATTACACCTCTCTGATTTATGGGACATAATCACTGAACATATACAGATATTGTTAGAGACTAGTCGATATTGTACATACATAGCTATATGCCACTTCTCATGTTTATAAGTTGTGCAACTCACCAAGAAGTGACCTTTGACCTTGTTTATATTTTTGACAAGGCTGTTTATTGTATTTTATACTTGCAGCATTTGATATTTAATATGTTTGCACTCTTTTTTTTTGGAACTCATGTTTTATTTTCAACAAAATATTCCATTCCATACATACAATACAATTTTACATTTTTACCTTACACTTCACACATTTACAGCTGCTACAAAATACACAAATAAATAAGTAAAAAACAAAAAGACGAAAAAATAATAATAATAATAATAAAAAGTAATAATAAATAAGACAAAAGTACACTTTTCTTATTGCATTAGCAAACTCACTACAGGGCTCCATCTCTTTATAAATGTAGGTCTTTGTAGCCTTATTGCATATGTAATTTGTTCCGTCTCATACAGTTCCCATACTTATTTAAGCCATATGTTATATGTTTGCACTCTTGATAAGTAAATTTCTATCTCATCTCATCAGTTTTAAAGGAGTATGTAAACATAAGTACAACAATACTAAACGATTTTCAGGTATTTGAGTGAGAAACATTTCAGGAATTAATGTCAAAACTATTAAAAGTTCAGTTTAAACATGTATTCATTGTAATAACGGATAATAGATAACGGCCCGTCATTGGTGGTACTAAGGTAGCGTGGCCGAGCGGTCTAAGGCGCTGGATTAAGGCTCCAGTCTCTTCGGGGGCGTGGGTTCGAATCCCACCGCTGCCAGAAACCTTTTTTTTCTACACACAACTTAATTTAATAAATAAACCAAACACACACGCGGCTCCTCTGTGACTGTTAACAAAGCTCAACATTACTCTAAAAACCAACAACGGCGAGGACAACAGTACCGTGCAACCGCTGTGCATTATGGGCATCGGCTCCTCCCCACGTGTCTCTGAGTGTGTGTGTGTGTGTGTGTGTGTGTGTGTGTGTGTGTGTGTGGAGTCAACATGATACCGACAGACTCCAGCAGCCCGAGTTAGACTCCCTCTCCTCGGCGCACCTCCCTCTCCTCTCCCCGCAGACACGGATAGCTGGAACCGGTTGGTGAAGAGTGCAGGTGAGACTCAAACCAAGTCTGGAAGTCGTTTATGAACAAATATGTGCGGAAAAAAAATAAAAATAAAAAAAGCCCCTTTCGGTGACTGACTGTTATTCTCACTGACATGTGTGTGTTAGCACGCCTAGCTATCCTGCTAACGCTAAGGCTAAAGTTGGTTGCACGTTTTCTATCCTGGTTGCTCTTGCGTTTGTTTTACAGAGGACAGAAGGTGTTTGGCTTGTTGCTCTTTGTCCTGTTTTCTTTCAGGGGTGTATATTTCGGCGCAGGAGTGAACATTTTGAGCCGGCAGTGTGTGATACAGGGCCTGTGACAAGAGGGTTTGGTTGCTCGCTGGCTAACCGAGCTAACGTAGCCAGAAATAGGACTTCCTCTGCTGTTTGTTGTTTTTGTGTTACTGCCTGTAATGAGCATTATAACTACTGTGAATCACTGTTAGCTGGACACAACGTTTGTTACTCAGTGTTTGCATGGAGAGCAGATAATATAATGTGGGTTGCATTGTCTTGCATCATGTGAGCTTTACCTGGTTGTATCAGTGATAGCATCACTTTACAGACTGCATAATCACGGTCTGTCTGTCTGTCTGTCTCGACTAACTTTTGGGGTTTAAGGTTAATTTAATAGGTTTAACTGAAGACTGACAACCTGAACCCCCCTTCTCCTCCTCCTCCCCCCTACTTTGGTTAAATCATAATGGATTCTGGTGTAATCTGGTTATGCTGAATCACATTGTTCTCATTCCTGCACCAGCTACTTGTTTTCTTTACCTATCTGGGTGTGTGTGTGTGTGTGTGTGTGTGTGTGTGTGTCTTTTATTTCCAGGTTGGATCGCTGAAGATCTGCTGCTGCCGCTCCTTCTCCTGTTTCATCTCCTCTCCCCTCCCTCTCGCTCTGCTCACATCAATATGGCCAGCGGGGATGACGACGACCCCATTATAGAAGAGGTTTGTCCGTTAGGCCCAAGTTGAGGGATAAAGGGTGGTGATGTTTTAATCCACAGTGAGTTTATCCAGCTGACTTGTGTTTGCTGAAATGGGATATGACTCATTCCTCGGTGCCATAGCGCTCCATTGTTGTCCATGAACTGTTTAAAACACCTCAGCCAGCCTCACCGTTCAGCTGGGTGACATCGGCTTTCGTTATTATGAACATGGGCACCGGTTATAGCGGTTACAGATTTTAAATGGTCGATATTTAGAGAGCACGGCTGCCTGAAGAAAAGTCATGTATTATTCTGTTCTTTAGGAAGTTCAGGCGTATGTTTACAGCAGGATAAGTTGTGTGTGTGTGTGGAAGGTGGTTATAGATAGGGTTGTACTGATTCTGATTCCTCAGCTGAGGGTATCTGATGATACTGGTGCCCAATCATAAGCCAGTACTCTCCTTTTCCCTCGTTCACACTGCGGCCCACAGTCATTTTGTCAGTCGAATCAGAGAGTGACAGCTTGGCAGGCTGTAAACTTCACCAACCCAGTCTCAGAATGACCACACACACTACAAAACTAACTGATGGAAGCAGAGAAGAGTGATAGTTAACGGAGGGCAGCGTGAGACCAGACAGCAGGGCGGCAGCAGCTGCTCCGACGCTCTCTCTGCTCCACCGTGATTGACTCTTTAGCTAACAGTGCTGCAGCAGCCTGGCAGGAGAGATACTACATGGCACTGTGATTTTATAACAGAGATAAGAGCAGGACACACTTTAATTTTCTCTGACTGTGTGGAAATCGTTTTCACGTCACCGATTGACAAAGAAAAGCATTAAAACGTGAGTCATGTAGCTGCGTTTCCTCCGGAGGAACTACTGATTAAGTTTGGCACTGTGCTAAAAAGAGGAAGGAATAGACGAATCTTCATATTGAACATATACTTGAACAATACTTTTTAATGTAAAATAACGTCAGTCCAGGGATTGCTGTGGCGTTGCGAGTAAATGAATGTAACAGGAAATAAATCAAGACAAAGCTGCTTGATTAAGACAATGTTCCAGTTCCAGTTTGTATCGTCAGAGAATAACTTTGATCAACGTTCCTCTTTCTTCTAGATTGATGTGTACCTTGCCAAAAGCCTTGCAGATAAGCTGTATCTTTTCCAGGTAATCTTTTCCTTTATTGCACTTCATGCTGATGAGTACGACTCCCCCTGTGTGAGCAGATTCTGTGTGTCTAAGTGTCCTGAGTCACACACTCATCACATGTGTTGTTTTGTCTGACACAGTATCCTGTCCGACCATCCACTATGACCTATGACGACGTCAACCACCTAGCAGCTAAGATCAAACCCAAGCAGCAAAGGGTAAAACTAAAAAGGCTCTTTTCTGATTTTATCACCCTCCAGTCTAGAAAAATGTTTGTAATGTGTTTTTTGTACCACCCATAATCCAGGTGGAGTTGGAAATGGCCATCAACACAATGAGTCCAAACTACTGTCGCAGCAAAGGAGAGCAGATCGCTCTGAATGTAGACGGCACGGCTTACGATGAAACCAACACCTATTCAGCGTATGTCTGCCGTTAAACCTCGTCTGCATTCACACTGCCAGTAACCTGTTTCTATGTGACTGTCCACTGCTCATTGTGAGCTAGTTATTAATACTCACCACCAGAGTTTTTAAAGCAGACGTTTGACAGTTTGGGTTATTTGCTGGTGAAGAGTTCGATGAGAAGATTGATACTTGGGCTGCAGCTATTAATTAATTAAGTAATCGGGTATTCTACTGATTAGTTCAGTGATTAATCAAGTAATTGAATAAGAAATACTTTTGCTTTATTAAAGCAATAGTAAATATACAATAGAGAATTTAATGTACAGACATGACGGAGGTATCAGTCTTGGCAAGAATGCAGCTATTTCTTTAACATCAAATAACCAAATGCTAAATGGCAATTTAGTGCACTTTTGAGCATTGTTCTCTTTCTTTTCTTCTCCAGGAAATTGATGGATAAACAGACCTTTTCCTCCATCCAGGCCACCACCAACACTTCCAGATATGCTGCTGCTGTGTTTCGCAAAGGTCTGACCTGCTTCTGTAGTCCACTTTAGCACCATGCTCATGTTTTGTAAATACACAAAGGTCACTCATATGTTCAGAGTCCACATGAATCTCTACCAGTGTTACATTTCTTATCTTTTCTGTTAAAGTTACACCCACAACTTTACTGTCAGCAATATGTATATGTCAACAATCTACCACCGCTGTTGTATTACTGTTTTGGTGTCTGATTGTTTAATTCTTTATGTCAATAGGAGAGCTTCACGTCACACCTCTGACAGGAATCCTTCAGATGAGACCCAGTTTCTCTTACTTGGACAAAGCTGACAACAAAACCAGAGAGAGGGAGGCGGCCAATGAAGGTCTGTTTTTTTTAGAAATTATTTATATCGGAGAGATTAGTGTGGGTTGATATTTGTTTTCAATAACAGAAGATCGTGGAGAATTATGTTATTTACTGTAACTTGTCGTTCACTAAGGTTTTAGACTGTTGTTCTGACAACATTAAAGTGAGGAAACTATCTGTAGATTAATCAACAATGAAAACCATTGTTACAGCAGAGATAAAATTTTGTGTTTCTGCACTTTCATTTATTTTTTAAAATTCTTTTTCATTCATTTGTCAATAAAAGAAACTCAGCGTCTTGTTTGTATGTTAATAAGTATAATTCTGGTCTTTTATGGTCTTGTGAAAATAGTTAAAAATGTTGTCACATATAATGGCCGTTATGTGACCAGAGTCTGATGTCTGCAGGTGGAGATTCCTCACAGGATGAGGCTGAGGAGGACGCCAAGGCCATCACGGTGAAAAACCTGCGCACACAAAGTCATGATTACACTCATGTTATGTCCCAGTGAAAACTAATCATTTCTATAAATGTGTGATCCACTGCAGGTGAGGTTTGCTCGTCCAGAATCAGAGCAGGCCCGACAGAGGAGGATCCAGTCGTACGAGTTCCTCCAGAAGAAGCAGGCGGAGGAGCCGTGGGTTCACCTGCACTACCATGGTGTCAAGGTAGGGTTTCTTCTATTTCATTATGTCATCCTTCTGTTGTTTGGTTATACATATAGTATAGTATAACATAAAGTGTTATAGCGGTCTCTCGCTGCATTGTTGTCAGTAGATCTTGCTGTGAATCATCAGTTTTGTCTTTTGTCATGTTATTTAAATTCAGGATGGGCGCTCAGATCATGAAAGGCAGTACCTGTTCTGCCAGTCGGTGGACGCCTCAGAGAACTCTGAACTGGTCAAAACTCCTAAGTGAGTATGAACAAATGACATTTGAATACAGCTCATTATGTTTACTCAAATGACATTTGAATACAGCTCATTATGTTTACTAGGAGTCTAGATTATTTCTTAGTCAAAGTTTTTGAATATTCTTTTGATTTTAGTCCCGTGTTGTACATTAGTCAACCCCAAATTCCACCCGGCACAGCGTTTAATGCGTTTTGGCTGCGCCGCGGCCACCGGAGCTGATGGCAACTGTTGTAAACAATGCTTGTGATTCGACACAGAAGCGTCCTTTCACTCTGCTCCCTGGAGAATACGTGGCTGGTCTTTCGCACTGGCAGGAAGTCGGAGACAGAAACGGCATAGAGAGTCCGGTCAATTTTCCAATTTAAAATATCCCATGCAGACTCCAGATCAAATTTCACTTTACATCAACACTTTGGAACCAGACCAGAAATCAATCAGTCAGTCAGTCAGAGGAGATTTGACACCAAGGACGAAGAGAGGTTTACCTTGGAAGTGGCACCGGCTTGTATCTTTTTTTTTTTTTTCAAGGGCAAAATACTGAAGTCAACAGTGTCGAGCAGATGCTCTGAATCTGAAATGGAGGGATATCTTTGGTGGGATTTGAAGACACACAGAGCCAAACCGTGTTGCAGACACAACGTCTTAAAGCCGTGCCCAGTGGAATTTTGGTGTTACTAACTTTAAATAATCATGTCTGCAATATACTAGATGCAACGTAACATTTTTGGGCCACAATGACTTATGCTGATGCAATTTTAAAAAGACTACAGTCTATTTTAGTTCCTTTTGTTTCTTATGTAATCCCTGATGGTTCCTTCTTTACATGCTCACCTCTGCCTGACTTGTTTCTCTTATGTTTCCAGGGAGTATCTGGCAATGCTGATGCCTCCTCTTGCAGAGGAAAAAGTGTAAGTATTCCTCATATTTGTTACCAAAGTTATGAACAGGATGACAGTTCCAGAAATGCTTTATTAACGACTGTGTTTCTGTACGTCAGTGTGAAGCCTGTCGGTCCCAGTAATGTGCTGTCCATGGCTCAACTCCGCACTCTGCCACTGGGAGACCAAGTCAAGACGCTGATGAAGAATGGTAGGCCAACACATTTAGACAAAACTCGTCACATATCTGTAGATCGTAGACCTGCAACATCTGGTTTTCTAAAAGTGGATCATTTGTGACGTACACATTCTTCACATCAGTATCCAAGTCAGTCCACGTGCAGTTTTTCTTTGTGCCAGACGAGGGCGACAGAGTATTAGTATGGATGGCAGACATATGTGACACCAGAATCAGGTTTATTGCCAAGTAGGTTTTCACATACAAGGAATAAACCTTTGTATTCTGGTGTCTAACAATCATAGTAACAGTTTTGTCCCAGTAGATTTCTCATTAACATGAACTACATCATATTTACACCAACATTCAGTTTGATTGTCCTTTCTCTTGCAGAAGTGTTTTTATATTTGCTTCACTATGTCTCCTCTCTCTTCAGTCAAGGTGATGCCGTTTGCTAACCTGATGGGACTGCTCGCCTCTGGCACAGACTCGACATCAGCGCTGCGCTGCATCCAGCAGGTGGCGCTGCTGGTTCAGGGGAACTGGGTTGTCAAGAGGTGAGACCAAACAGCCTCAGTGCAGATTAATTTAAACTTCATAACTCTTAACAGCCAGTGTGATATTTAGGAAGCTTTATCGGCAGAAATGAAATATGATATTCATAGGTTTATTTTCACATTCACATTAAACTCACCAACCTGGAAGTTAAGTGATGTTTCGGTATGTTCTTTTCCCCCAGTGATGTTCTGTATCCTAAAAACACCTGCAGTCCTCACAGTGGTGTCCCTGCTGAAGTGCTCTGTCGTGGCAGAGACTTTGTGGTGAGCGGCTGTTGTTACCCCTTTATTGAACTCAAAATTAAACCAATTACAATCTATTAATGTGTTTTTTTTTGTGTGTGGTTGACATGAAGTCATAGTGACTCAGTTGTTCCTTTCCTAGATGTGGAGGTTCACTCTGGAGCGCTCTGTGATGAGAAAAGAGATTACATCCATCATCAAAGTAAGTATCACAAGGCCATTATCCAAAATGACTGCTGGTTCCTGCTTGATAGTGACAACTGAAGAGGGCCCAACACATCTTTGTGCCAAAAGAATTTAATTTCATGAAGGTTTTCTTTATTTTTAAATTGGTTTAGTTTGAAACAAGTTTGTGTCATTTTTTGAAAAAGTGAAAAATTTAAAGAGTTTGAGGCACGCTGCCCCAGAGGCTGCTTTCATGGCAAATTAGTCTCTTGGGTGTTCAACATATTTGCAAGGAAGTGCTGGCTGTGAAAACAAATCTCCCTCTGTGAGAATAAATCTGAGTTGTCTGTTGAAGTGTCACATACGTTCTCCTTTTCAGTTTCTCTTATTAGACTGAAATTGTTCGTTATATTGCGACTGTATCCTGATGAACTGGAAGTTTATTGCAAAAATAATGCGGGAGCTGAATGAAATAGCAATCTTGCTCAAATGTTGATTGCTGCAATGGATTGATTGCAAGACCATGTTCTTGTTTATGGCAGCAGCCAAGGGGGAATTCTTTGTGCAAATCCAACAAAAACAAACTCCTTCACCTGGGAAGTGCTCAGTGCCACCACAGTTTGTCATGGTTGTTTAGATGCTGAGCCGCTTCATTGGAGCAGAAGCATCTCTGAACACTTGCTGCAGCTTTCACCTTGAAGCTACAGTTGTTCCGTTCATCCAGGTAAACAGAACTTACAACCTCTTCCTTCTGTCTCGGTCAGCTTCCTCCAGAGGATGTGAAGGAGTTCCTGGAACATGTGGCAGCTCCTCGAGTGAACCGGGGCTGGGAGTTCCTGTTGCCTACTGATGTAGACTTCATTAAGAAACACCCAGATGTTGCCCACAGGCAACACATGCTGTGGCTTGGCATCCAGAGCAAGTAGGTTACACTCAGAGAAGTAGTGGTGCAGCGGATCATAGGTCATCCTCACATATATTAAACTATAGGATATCTATGAAATATACATTTGATTGTATCAAAAGTACCAAAGTTATTAAAAAAAACAGCTCTACAATTAGAACATCATTAATTAGTGGACAGAGAGAGACGTCTGACATTAAGCTGAAGATGCAGACTGTCTATTTTACAAGCACGCACCACGTTAAGCAACATTGAGCACAGGTTGGTGGCGATGTCATACCATATTGTTTCAATATGCTACATCATTAATGTGACCAACCTTTTCCACACATTGTTCACCTGCTGTTATGAAAACTTAACTTCGTTGTCCCTGTATTGGGCAACCGAGAAACAGAAAGAGGCAGGCCAAGCTGGTGTGTCTGGAGAGAGAGTTTTCCTTCACTTTCCCCCCTGACGCACTCATACTCACACACCTCGGTGAGCAGATGAAAGTAGTTTGTGAGTAAACCCTAAAATAAGGATAGAATTAGAATATCTTTTGCGGATCTGTGAGTCAAAACTGTGATACGATCCTAACCGACAGTTTTGCGATCCGTTGCACCTCTACAGAGAAGTAGGACAATGTTTTTTTTTTAACTGAAGAATCTGCACCATCTCACCACGGTATTCTTGTGTCTCTTCTCTCCTTTAAGGTTGGAAAAAGTCTTTAACTTCTCTAAAGAAGACTTCATGCCAAAGAATTCCCCTCAGCCTGGTGTGTACCACCTGTCGATACAATGCAATTTAAATATTCAGAAGGAATTATCTTACCTGAGCTAATTTGAGTGTCTGTGTGTGCGTTGATTTCCAGAGCCTGTCCATGTTAGCGGGGAGCAGCGTCTGAAGGTGGCTCAGGAGCGTGCGCGAGAAAACCAGTCGTCGCTACAGAAGGACCTCGACACCAAACGGGCAGGAAGCAGCGTCCACGTCAAACAGGAACCCGTTAGCGATCGGGAAGACGAACCTATGGACACCTCTTCCCCCTCCTCCTCCGCCATCCCCAACGGTTCAGTCAATGGTTACCCCAGTGCCACCTCCCCCAGCTTTGACCACACTAACGGTAACGGAGGGAGTCCCGCCAACACGTCGTCCCCGGAGCTGCAGGACTTTGTGATAAAGACTTTCAGGAAGCATTTTGTAGTGACGCTGAATGAGTTTAAGAGGCTGTTAAACCTCCACCTGGCTTCCATGCCGGTGGGACGGAGCGTCTTCCACTCCATCTCGGACCACATGCTGCAGGAGGCCATACTGCTCAGCCACTGCAAACAGATAATGGTGCCTGTGAGTATTCAGGGAGAATACCAACTCAAGGATTTACAAAGTTTTGGATGTGAAGCTCAAAAATTCACTCACACTGGAAGCTTCTATTTTCCTTCCTTCTCTCAATCGGTGTATTGTACAGCCTTGTCACTGTAAGGCTGTGTACAGACTGACAGTCTGGCAGAGCACTACAGGGGCTGCATTGGTGCAAAAGGTATCTGTTAGAAGATGAGGAAAAGGATTATCAGACATCTAAACACTGCACAGCTGAACAAAGAAATCACAAATTCACATTCCAGTCTTTCAGATGTTAATATTTTCCATTTTTCTTACTCTTCTATCATAGTAAACTAAATATTTTGGGATTTTTAGATTGTTGGTCAGTTAAAACATCACCATGAACTCCAGGAAATTTGGGCATATCACAATTCTTACGGACAATTTATGGATAAAACAATAGAACAATATAGAAAAATACTAAGTTAAGTTGCAGCCCTAGTTAGCAGACTGCTGCACAGGCTACAGTGTGTATGGTGTGGATCATATGGATCGTTTCTGTCACAGTTAGAGCCGAGACCATTAATGGATTTGTTGAATGACAGAAAATCAGTTTGCAATTCGTTTGATGGTTAGTTGAGCTTTTCTAATGTTAGGATTTACTGCCCTTTTGTCATAAATCAGTAAATTGGGATATTTAATTGTTTGCTGGACAAAGCAAGATATTTGAAGATGTCACCTTGAGCTGTGGGAAATGTTTTACTCATTGAGAATAGAATTGAATTGAAGAAATTCATAGATTAATCCTATAATTAAAATAATCGTTAGTTGCAACCCTTATGAATTAGAGATTTCTGAGTCTGCAGCCTGTTCCATCCAATGCAGTAGTTGCAATTAAATAAATAAGAAAGCTGTAAACACACATCATTCACATCATCTCAGACTAAAGGGGCCACACCTAAAGAACATGCAGAACTGAGTGGCTCTCTGCGCTGAGATTACGATCCTGTTTGTCTTTGACTAAGAGCTGCAGCTCCTCTGGGCTCCCTGTCCAGTTAAAACTGCCTTCAGGTGCTGAACAAGGGAGTTTCCTCGCTGGCAGCTTGAATGCAGCTATCAGTTTTCTCGAGCAGAATAACGACATTAACGGTCATTCCGCTTGCGAGCGCTTTTGTTGCGTGTAAAGCAATCGGTGCACTGAAGCAATGCAAACCTGGATCTCAGGTTCCCACTCAAGCTCCAGCAGCCACCTGACACCTCGATGTGTTTGTAGTGTGTTTGTCTGTCCTCTGTGTTTGAGGTAGCTGTTTATAGGCTTAATGTAGGTGGATGTAGTCGTTGCTTTTTTAGTTGTGTTTTACTTTGTGTGGTGTTTGCTCAGAGGGCAGGGAGTGGCAGGGTCTGTGCCACATGCTCTTGTTTCATTAAGCAGCCAGATCTCCTGCCAGGACCAGCCCTGTCCTGGCTTAGGTCTTATCCCATCTGTATCCTTGACGTTGGAGGATTTCAGGGTATGGCCAGACGCCATCTTTGTTATGCAACAGATTATTAGCCTCAAAGTAAAGCTCATTACTGCTAAAGGGAGTAAGCCGCTTTGTTGTTTACAAACGCAAGCAGATCTGGAATCAGGAGACTGTCCTTGTACATTACCGTAAACATTATTGTGTGAATGTCAGTTCAGAGATCAGTTTTGAGCCGGGGGGGTTTGTGTCTGGAGGGTAATCCTCATGTGGAGCGCTCAGTGTTGGTCCTTCTGGTCGCAGCGGTGCTCGGCCTCTGCCTGTTTTTGCCTTGGTGTTTGGTCGAGAGATCAAATTAAGTGTCTGAGAGGAAAGGAAAACAATTTGACGTAATTTAACTGTTGCATAAAATGTCACTTTCACTATTGAGTCGAGGTTGTGATTGACATGAATGCTCAACTATGTCTGTTATGAACACTTCTGACAGTTCAAACACAATCTCATACTTGCTGACAGTCTGTGTTTTGCTCTGTGGTGCATGCTGAGAGGGGAAAGAGCATGGTTTAGCTTGCTCTGCTCAGACTAGCTGCAGGTTTAGGGTCCAAAGTGTGTCTAACATTACTGTTTCCCTCTGATTTTAGTTCCCTGCTCAGACCACAGCAGCTGCCGATGAACAGAAGGTGTTTGGTCTGTGGGAGACCGGAGAGGAATTCGACAAGGTAAACAAACTACTACTTTATGAGCAAGTTTTATAGTAGTTTCACAACATCCTTATTATCTCACTCTACATGCAGACTTTTGCAGCTGACACTCGCCACAAACCACAAGTCGAAGCCTTCAGCACTGAACACTGAATTTCCCACGAATATCAGAACCGACAGGCAGCGTGTTTCGGTGTGGGTTGCTTGTAGCAGTCGAAGTAGGACACGGTTCAGTTTTGTAGCCACAACCGAAGTCGAAGTGAGAAAGCTGCATGTCGGGGAGTGTTTGTCTCTCTTGTTTCTGTCTTCTTTCTTTAATCTAGAATGGGAGGAAATGACAGTTGCGTCGTTTGTGGTGTTTTAGCTGCTATTATCTGCACTAGACTTCCTCTTTGTTAAATTCCCAGGCTTAAAGTTGACTTTACACTGATTGTACGTCTGTGTGGTCTTATTTACCTAAAGGTAGAGTACAACATTTTGGGAAATGTTTGTTTTCCGTTCATCTGTACACTAAATATGAAGCTACAGCTAACAGTTAGATTAGATTATTTTAGCGTAAAGACTGGAAACAAGGGTAAACAGCTAGCCTGGTTCTGTCCAAAGGCAAAAAGTTTGACCTGTCAACACTTTAAAACTTTATTTAATCCCTGTAAAACTGTGGTTTTGACTATTTCCTTGGCTGAACTCTGTTTCTCCTGGAAACCACCAACAGTTCCAAGTAAACCAACACATTATAGCATGTTTATTAGTGAGCTTTAGGGGTGTTGGTTGGTGGCATTTGTTATCTTTGGACAGAACCAGGATATCTTAACCTGATTTACTAGATGGTTTGTTAGATTGTTTGGAAAGCAGTCGTTGGAAGCTGTTTGGAAAAGGGCAGGCACCATAAAACATACTCCTGCACATGATTGGATGAACTATCTGTATATCCCAAACCACAAAACAAACCATATAACATAGTCAAACTCTCAGAGTACCGCTGTAGATTTCAGCCTGGAGCGATGGATTCTCACATGATCTTGAGTCCAGCTGGCTCACATGGTTTAAGATACCTTCTGCGCGATATTTCGCTCTGCTCATCTGACTCTCTACGAGAAAGCAAATACATGTATTTCCCAAAATGTCAAAGTATTGCTTTAAATGAATTCTTTGATGTGCTTTTCTTCCCGCAGCACCGCCGGCTGCTGTTTGACCTGTTCACGAAGAACTACCGGGTCAGGAGGAACATGATACAAGCCAAACTGGCTCAGGAGTTGGGAGAAGTCTCTAAGGCGGAGATTGACCGGCTGCTCAATGTGAGATGGGCGACGAGACTGAACATTTGTTTCTTAAGTAGTTTTTTCTGTGTCTGATTTTAACCTGTCGTCTGTTCTTCCAGGAGTGCTGCAGCAGCCACGCAGGGATGTGGTACCTCAAGGGAACGATACAGTCCTGACACTAAGATCCCGCCCCCTGCGGTCACTGTCAGCCAATCAAATCCTCTCCCAGGTGTCCCAGTGGGAGGGCAGACAGACAGATGAGAAGCCAATCACAGCTCGCCCAGCTCTGAGGGAGGGCGATTGGAGAACAAAGATGTCAGCCGTCTGCTCTGCTCAGAACACGAAGCTTTTCTCGTTTCAGCTGAAACATTTCTGACATTAACATGAGCTCTCTGATGCAGCGTGGAGGATGGAAACTCCTCACATACTCTCACTAAGAGCTGGAGTGTCTGAGGGGGGGGAAGTATGAATATAAACAAATGAAGAAATAGCAAGATATATATATATTATATATACGGTTTATCAGTAGATTTTTTGGATTTATCACCTCATGTTTGATTAGTTTTGAATTTAACTTTTACCAGATCAGGATGGTGTTTACTGTTGAAAGCAACTGTGGCTCAAAGTGCTTTCGTTTTACTCCTGATAAACTGTAACTTCTGCCAGAGACGTGTTTTACTTTATCATATCACCAACAAAGCAAATATTGTTTAAGGGCCTCTAAAGAAGCAATCCTGATTTATATTTCATCCAGATCTGACTTTGTTTAGGAACATTGACTGAATAAGAGCATTTATTCCTCCTTCAGTATCTACATAAACGAGGTGAGCTTTAAGGTTGAATGATACAGTTTCTTAATTAAAACTTGTGGAAGCACTTGAACAGACGTTGCCAAACTCATGAGTCAGCAAACCTGAAACAAAAAGGGAAAAAAAAACATCTAATGATGCAAAAACAAGCAAAAAGTCCTTAATATCGTTTCACTCATGTTGTACAACGGAGGTGTTTTTGGCAATCATTGACCCGGAGACGCTTACATCCAATGTGGCTTTTCCCCACATTCCTGTATTATTCACTTGAATGTGTACTGAAATATAAGTTTAAAGAAGAAAAAAAGTGGATTAAATGGTTTGTTTCTGGTTGATTGTACAAAGTTTCAAATGGTTTTCCTTTATGAGAGAGGCTGGTTTTGACTGAAAAGCCAATAAAGATGCAATTTTGAATAAAGTTCTGTCACATTTTGATCATAAATCTGTTGGGATTTGATCCGTCGTGCAAACAAAAGTGGAAACGGATGTGTGTATGGACTCGATCGTGGTCCTTGCACCATCGTCTGGGGTTGTTGCTATGGATACGCCGGTGTATCGTCATGTGCTGCTATGTCGAGCCTCCATCTAAAGTGCCTCTGCCTCACGAAGGCGTTCAGGACAAACTCCCACCCACTCATATACAGAGTAACAGTAATGCTTTGATTCTCGCTGACATCCATTTGAATCCATTTCTAAAGAGTGAAAATGTGAATAAAGTGATTTTCATTTCAGGCAAAATCTTTCGTGGTACATCATCTAATTACGACAGCTGTATTCTTTTTCATTGGTTTGTTCAATAAACACTCGTTAAGTTGTCTGATGTGTTTTGTCATTATTATCACCATCAGTGGTGATGTGTTTAAAGATGGAAACTTCCCTGGATGATGGTCATATTAAACATATTATAGTGTAATATTCATGATGTTCAGTGGATATTCACTATGTATATTGCCTATGTATTATAATAACATATTAGGTAGATTTAATTGTCCTGTTAAGAGACAAAGCTTGATGGTTTATGTGAGACTGAAGTTAAAATTGGTTAAATTTTTTTATTTCTCATTATATGTTGATATGAATAGTGAGAGAGCTTTTGTTAGAGAATACCACAATTATGAGTTCTTCTGGTTGGATGATTATAATGTGTGTTTTAGGAAGCAGGGGCGGATCTAGAGGGGCCTGGACACCCAGCTTCCACACAGCTTTCTGTCAAATGCTGTCATTCATTTGGACTAAAGTGTTAAATAATGGAAATTAATTTAAAGATCTGTTATGGCCACATTTTAGACCAAGTGATGGTTTAAGTTCAATGAAGAAATAAAGGTACTTAGAAAAAATACAGAAAACTAATTCTAATGCCACCTTTCAATATTTCTGTTCAACGCTTCACTAATGTACCACAACAATTTTATGTTTTTGTGTTAAAATATCTTCATTTGTGAATAAATATTGACATATGTGATTGTTTGCCATTAAATCTGAATTTATTTCTGCCACCTGTTAATGTCTCCATGCCACCACATAAATATATCCCTGTATCTTTAATACTCAGGACCAAATATAAATATCTTTTTGCACTTTTATGTTTCATGTAAGATGATTTCATCATTGCAACCATTAACTCCATGTTACACTTTAATTTACCTCAAATCTTCCTAGAAATTCAGTTTAATTCTGATGTGATCGTGTTCTCATTTATTAGAGTTGTATGATAATCAGACTTTCATCAAATCTAGAAAGGATCCAAAGGAAAGGAATCTATTTCAGCACAAACCTCTAGAAATCACTTATACTCACACTTCAAGAGGTGTAGCAAGAATTTCTGCTTAATGTGTAGAAACTGCAGGTTGCACAAACTTACATAGCATATTTTAATTCTTTATATGCTACAATTTTGTTAATTTATTTGTCTTGTTTTGTGTTACATCTCTAATTTTAACTGTTGGTGATTCTTCTTCGGTCCGCGTTATTTTCAGGCTGTTGAGTTTGTTTGAAATCCAGCAGGGTGTCTGGATGGTGGAAATCAAAGCAGTTTTATTACATCAGATGAGAAAAAATAATATATATATATATATATCAGTGATTTATGATGTCCAACTTTAACTGTGACACGATCTCTATAAATAAAGGGTTTAATCATATTTTTACAACAGGCTGACTCAGTTAAAAAGACACAAACCTGCCAACTCAGCTTGCTTCATGTTTTATGGCTCAGAGCAACGACATAAACCATGAGGTCCAATCATGAAACAGGTAAAAACATAGATCGTACATACATACTGCAGATTATTCAGCTCCGGTAGCACATCACGCACGCTGATTAACTACAGAAAACAGTAATGTAAAGTGTCAGATGGGTATTGATAACACGTGTGCAGTTCTAAAGTGCATCTCAACGTAATTTTTTATAGACATCTACAAACTATGTGCACAGTTTTAAGCAACAGAACTGCTGCTGAGAAAAAGCTTCTAATCATACATGGCTTCACGAGGCGAATATATCAGGAGGCCGTTACATTATTAAGTACATAGAGTTCGTCTTTTGGTCAAAGGCGAACTTCCCTTTAATATGACATTCACTCACAGTCATCTAACCTATCGTACATGTAATCAAGTATATTTGCAGAAATTAAGGTTACAAGTACAAAAAAATCCTAATATATATTTTAGCACCTTGAATCACCGGCTGTATAACTCCTTCACCAACGTAACACCAGGTACCACGCTGGTCATTGGTTGCTCTTATAGGCGCAGGCAGAACAATCACCAAGAAAGCTACTTTTTTTTTCTTCTCTAGAGTTGCAAAGAAAGAAAATAATAAATTAAAAAGTTTACATTAGATCATAGGAGTGCAGTTAACAAAACAAACAGCAGATAACAGCAGTAACATTTTATTTCATGGATCCAAATCCTCCTAATAATGTTCAAAGTTTCCAGGAAGGAGCTGTTTAATTTGGGATTAATTTCAGGGAAAATAGAGAGTTTAGTTGAGTTTACAAGCATGTATATATCTATAATATATTAACTGTTAAAGTACCGGTGTTTAAGATTTAGTGGCCTCTAGTGGTGAAGTTGCAGAATGTAACTAACTGAACACTGCTCGCATCTGTATTGGAATAAGAAGTGAAGTGTGTAGGAGAAACTACGGTGGCTGTGGAAAGGCCCCATCTAGAGCCAGTGTTTGGTTTGTCCCTTCTGGGTTACTGTAGAAACACAGCGACTTTTTGTCCTATTTCCTGAAACGTTCACTATATCCTGACAGTAATCGCTTCCTCTGGCTCTTCCTGGTGCTCCTAATGGCAAAGAAAACAACCAATCAGAGCCGAGAAAGATATAAAAGACACTTTTGGTTGGTGGCTTAAAGATAGTGGATTGTTAAGGCTCATTCCCAGCATCGTATTCGACGACCTGGGAATGAAACTCAACAATCAAGAACCTTTCTTGGCTCTAATTACTTGTTTTTGTTCAACAAACCTTTCCATGAATTTACATTAGCTTGTCAATTTCTTTCTAGGAGATTATAAGAATATTATATATTGGGACCCTTAAAATAAAGTGTTACTGTTACAGCTTATTTAAAAAAAAAAAGACCCAGAAATGATTTCCCCAGGAGCCTGTTTGTGAGCAGGGTTGTGCAAAGTGAGGTAGAGTGATTGTACAGTGGAGCCGGCGGCGTTAGGCACTGGTGTTTCTGTGCAAAGTGAGCCACATCTGAGACATGAGCTGGTGGTGTTTGGCCTTTCCTGTTTCTGCATCACTCATATCTCTGAACCCTTCTTTGCATGGCGATCTTCCATTTCTGGGCAAATAACATACAGTAGAGTTAATAAGCTTCATGTGCTGCTGTAAAAAGTCTTTCCAAAGAGTCGCTCTGAAACTGGAAGACAATAATTAATCTTGCAGCAGGTCTTTTTCTTCTTTTTTTTTGGAAGCAACTAATGCAAAATCTGCAGCTCCGCTCCAGCTGAGGCTCTCCCTCTGTTTTCAATCAGGTCCTCTTTGGTTTTCTGAATGCGGGTGAAAATTTCCCTAAAAAGTTCCTTGTACTCCGGCTGGTGAAAGTCGTCCTCAAAGTCCTCCATGTCTGTCAGAGCAGGACGAGCAGCGGCGAGGGATGCAGTCTGGACCGACTTGTGGCTCTGCTCATCCTGCTCTTCCTCCGGCGGCCCCAGGTGGCAGCGCCGCAGCAGCTCGTCGTACTTCACCTGCAAGGCACTGTACTGGGCGTCGACCTCGTTGAGCAGCGAGATCCCGCGGTACTTCACCACCTCGGCCCGGCGCACGCAGGAGCACTCGTGGTCGTAGATCTTGTCGGGAGAGTCGTGCGTCTGCGCCACCTTCATCAGCCGCTCACTGTCCCAGCGCTTCAGGACCCACGGGCTTTTCACTGCATCCCCGTCACTCTCCTCCTCCGGGTTGAGGAACATAGAGTTGGGCAGCAGGCTGTGGATGAAGTCCGGCCTGGTGGATCGTGTGGAGGACTCTGATTTCCAGAGCTGACGGAGCTCCTCGGCCTCACGCTCCAGCTCTGATACTCTGGCCTGAAGCAGAGAGAGAGAAAGTGATTTAGAAAAGAGGTGACGGCAGAGAGGACCAATACAAACTGAACTCTGAAAGAGTCAGTAATGCTTTATGAAAGCAATATTAAAATACCCTTGTACTTCATTTTAGAGGACAAAAAGTTAACAGTAAGAATATGTTATTTATTTGCTGTGAGGAAGGTGCTGTCCGTCTGCCTGAATCCACGTGAATGCAGCATTAAATGTACAACAAGGAGTTTAAACTGGTTATGAAACCAGTTTAATTCTGAGGCCTCTATATGACCAACACACGAGACCATCAGCAAGAAAATTTAATATTTCTGTGTAGTTATTCTTTCTTAATGCCTTTCAATGGGTCGGATTCCCCTTGAAATCAATGAAACAGCGGCGTTAGAAAGTGGTTTGTGTCCACAGGGGCCGCCAGAATCAACATAAACTGAATGTTGTTTTTCAAAAGTTGTTTGTGTTCGTGTGCCGCGCAGACACAGGTGAGAGATATTCGTCTCACGTACCTGACACCCCTCCATCCCCGCCAGCTGCTGCTCCAGCGTTGCATTTTCGCTGGCGAGCAGCTCGGCCTCTCGCTCCGACTGCTCCCGCCGGGCGCGCTCGCTGGCGAACTGAGTCTGGAGGGCGCGGAGGGATTGTCGTAGTGACGCCTGCTCCTCCTCTTGCCATGACATGTCAGGAGGACTGAAGGCCGTCTGAGGGTTCATCGGGGTCATAGTCGTACCTGCAGACACACAGACAGAACTATAAATAGTGTATATATATATATATATACACACACATTTCATCCATATACATACTTTCTGTGGCTTTAATTAACTTTTCAATGGGATGAATGTTGATAAAATCTAATGTCGAATGTATTAAAGGAATAGTATTCACTTTCTTGCTGAGACTTTAATGAGAAGATTTAAATCTCTCATGTCTGTACAGTAAACATGAAGAGAGGTGGTTAGCTTAGCTTAGCATAAAGACTGAAAGCAGGGGGAAACAGCTAGCCTGGCTCTGTCCAAAATGTAACTAAATCTTTCTGCCAGCTCTAAAGCTCACAAATTAACATTTTATATCGTGTTTGCTAATTTCTTTAACCTGTTTGAAAAAGTGTAAAACAACAGGTTTTGGTTTTATGGGGGTTTTGGATTCAACACAGTGACTTCCTGATGAATGAGTGTATTTCCAGAACTACTTCTTGAATTGTTTTTATAAAATAATACTATTACAAATACTAATACAAAAACACAAATGCATGTATCAAAACTAAAGTAATAAAGAGTAATTCCCAAAGCTGCTCATACAGTTTCACACACACAATCAGTCATGCTTACGGCTCTGTGAGGCTGTACATGTTCACGATCTCAGTTTAGTGGTTTAACATGCAAACGTTTGCTAATTAGCACTAAACACAAGCAAGCACAAGGCTAAAGCTCAACCTTTAAAACAACGTGGACAAGACGTCCTAAAGGTATAAGTTTGACCATCTAAAGGTCTGTTAAAGACCATGTGGTATGTTCAGAATCTGTTTCTCTACAACCTTTATCATACAGAACCATAATACAGCTGATAATTTCTGCGTTCTTTCTCAACCAGTTTATAGTTTATATCTGCGTCATAATAAACCAAAACAAAGTGAAAGGTGACAGGAAATGCACAGCGCAGAGAGATGATGAAGAAATGTACCAAAGGTCACGAGCCAGGTTCAAACTCTGTAGATGCATAATGGAGCATTTAAATCGATAGAAATATATTTATACTTTTAATAAGTTTTATTGTTTATTACTCACTGATAAAGTAGCACAAAGGGAACTATATATAAACTTAATTCTACAACCTTTTTGTGATTGATCCTTGATCCTTGGATTTATATTAATTACGTAATAAATAATAGTTGATTTGATTTTTTTCTTTTCTTCTACCTTAAACTCTCAAAACAGCCTCTATAACACATATTATCTTTCTGTAAACATTTACTAAACTAAACTAAAAAGTGCATATTAAAGAAGTGACACAGTATATTAAAAAATAATTCATAAAGTGCACTTTTGTCAATATGGACATATCGTTAGATCGGTTAGGTTTAGTTCTCTAAATAACCTGAATGATTCATAATTGATACGTTATTCGACTACTTTTTATACAAGTAATATCCATACTGGTTAAAATAAAGAGTTTGGTGCAGTAGGAATTGAAGGTCAGTTCCATACAGACACCTGAACCAAATATAGGCAGGTTGAGGTCAGTGATTTCACAAAATAAATGCCTGGGCTACTAACTACAGTTTTACGGTATACGGAAGTTTTTGCTAGAATCAATCAATACACAGCATGTAGGAGACATGAATTAATAACTTAATTTTACAATCTCAGATTTGTGATTGGTTTATATTTCTTGGTATTTGTTATTAGTTGTTTTTTTGATATATTTTATATAGAGCACATGAGTGTAATGTGTGGGAGAGAGGGTGAATGTGGCCGTTTAATCACTCTGATACTTTAATTATAAGTTTATGCACGTTATTCTAGGTTATTTTATTTAAGTGTTTCTTTAATAAAAAGTTATTAAATGCATTTTTTGGGATCTCAGCGAATCTTTTTGTCAGCACGTCACAAATCTCAGGCCCCGATCTCAGCCTCTCAGCAGCTTTTAGTTTCTGCTGCACAGCTGATAACAGAATAAAAAAGGAACACAAGAACAGGTGACGTGAGATAAAAAGAAACTGCAGACAGGTCAAGAAAAGCTCACTAAGCAAGGAATCAAGAAGTTATCAGTAGTAGAGAGTAGATTAGAAATTGGCTGAAGAATCAATCACAGCTTCGGAGAGATATCGAGAGTGTTCGTGCCCTCGAGCTCAGACTTTGACCTCTTTCCTTCCAACCTCACACACCAAACTGCACGCCAAGTTCAGACCTGTCTTCTCTGCCGGGTTTATCAGTGAGATTTCCATCCATCTGACCTGGATGTTTTGATGGACGAGTCCTAACAGGATTGCACACCGAGAGACTAAACAGTGAATGAACCTGGCCGAGAGGAAGTGACCGCAGCATGAAACATTCAGCGTAAGAGTGCTGTGAGGTAGACATGGCCGATCGCCAGCGAGTAGGATTAGCACACATAGGGGGGAGAACTAAAGCCAGGGGGGCTCAGTGGGAGGATTTGCTGCTTCTCTTCTTGAAGCTTACAAACAGCTTCTGGATCAGTGACAATGCAATTAACATTTTTTTCTTTAAATGTTTCTTCTGACTCCTCCTCCCTCCCCGGATCAAAATACATTAAAAAGAGCTGAATCATTTCACCAGGATGTATTAAACATTACTGGTTAAGCTGATGAGGCTGTTAACTGTGGGTGTAAGACCATTAATAAGCAGAGCAGTCTTCAAACATTAAAGATAAATTGCTTGTTTTGTCCAACCAACAGTCCAAAAAACCCAAAATATTAAATTTATGATGATATAAAACAAAGAAATGCAGCAAATCCTAAAGTTTTAGGACTAAAACCAGCAAATATTTGGCATTTTTGCTTGATAAATGATAATAATATTAATTCAAAGTTGTGATAATAACCTTTTCAGTGCTAATGATACACATACAGTATTCGAGCATCCTCACCTGAGTGCATTTTGCAGCTCTGTCAGACAGGACACGCTCTGAGTGCCGCGAGGAGGCCCCTTCTCTCTGTGTGGAGGCTGGCAAGGACTCAGCTTCAGCTCCTCCACCTGATGTTGCAGCTCCTCCACCTGCGTCTGCAGCTGCTCCACCGTTTCTGTCAGCCTGAACAGAGAAAACAGAGCTCCGTTGAGGGACACTTTACTCCAAAAGGCGACTCTTTGGCAGATGATTGTCGTCTCTTACCCCTGGATCTTCTGCTGGGCCGTCCTGTTGTCCAGCACCAGTTTGTGGTTGCTCTGCTCCAGCTCTCGGGCCGACACATCCAGCTGCTCGTACACTTTGGCATGCTGGTCGTTGACCTGCCTGAGGAGGTCCACTTGCTTTGTCAGGTACTGGAGGAGAGACAGAGGGACGTGGGTTTGTTGTACATCATCTGCTGAGATGTCTATAATAAGACATCCAGTCTATTATTATTATTATCAGCAAGGGTGGAGCCAGATGTTGAACATTCAGAGCTTAGCCCAAAACCTTGGGGGGTTCTGGGGGAGATATGCTGTATGCACTGCCTATATCATTTGGGAAAAACATGATAGTGGCCTCCTGCAGAGCCTTCATCCTATCTAATTGTTCTCCAGCTGTCTTCATCATTCATTCATCGAACCAGAACCATCGAACCTGGCTCCCACTTGAAAAACAGTCTGACGTTACTACTCTCAAGTTACATAACATTAGGATAGGAACTAATCTTGAAACCTACTTTTGTTAAACTATACTGGAGTAAAGTTGAAGAAGGAATGTTTAGCTGTGACATAATACTGTAACAGATAACGATATTTCCCCAGAAATAATAAGAACTTTTGCCCCACTGACTGTCTGGTCGAGTCAGAGAGACTGAGGGGAAATTACATAATGTTGAAGTTATTTTAAAAGCCTGAAACATTCGGGACCATAGAGGGGTTTAAAATTCATTATATTGCAATAAACTGCCCTACTGTCTGCAATGCGATATATTTTGATCTCTAATTTGTATTTATTGCCGTCCCTGTAACATCCAACATTATAGCCCCACAAAATCAACCATCAATTAAAAGTCAATAGTGTTTTTGAGAATCAACAAAACATAATATTATGATACTCAAGGGTACTGATATTTCTTACACCTATAATTATTATAACACTACTATAAAATACAATTAAACTGTATTTATATATTCAAACACAATGTGCTTCACAAAAGATGAAAAATACACATAAAAACTATTAAAAACTATTAAAAAATGAATAAAATTAACAATAAATAAATGATAATACTGTGAGTTTTCTTTTAAAAGTTGCTGTATGATGGACTATAGCTTAAAAAGTTGTCCAGCATCACCACAACAAAAAAGAATCACGTCTTAAACCTCCTTTTCTTTTATCAATAAGACTAAATTAAATGTTTGTACAAGAAAACAGGAAATATGTGGACAATGTACACAAATCAATAAGTAGGTCAAACTACCAGCAGCGTCAATAGTTTGTAATGATTAAAATGGTGCTCAAACCTCTATTATTATTATTATTATTAGATATTTTAGCTAATAAATACATGCTTTTCCTGCAGCAAACAAACAGCCAAATTAAGAAATAAAAATGCAGAGAAGCTAACGTTTCCCAGGAACACCTAAACGTCTCTAAACGTCTCCATCACAACTTCTTCAAGAACAGGTTATCTTATCAGCCGCTGCAGCCAGGACACATTGACCCTTTTCCTCATCTAATCTACCTGCTGAAAGAACCATTAGACTGTTAGTACCACAGTTCAATGTCAAAACTGCACAGGTACGCTGGACGTAAACAGCCAAAGGAAAGAGTGACAGTAAAAGGGGTAATTCATTGCAGCACAGGTCATGAGCTGGAATCAGACCTGTGACGTCACAAGTATCCGGTAGAGAGTCTTAAAGAGATTAATTCTGTGTGTCAGCAGCGACATGCAGGGAAGAGGTTTTAGTGCCCGGACTGAACTTACTCAATGAAATTAAAAGCTAAAACCGGCTAAATATTGAATTTCTGTAACTCAAGTTTAAAATGAAGACCTCGAAGTAATCGTGTGGTCAAAGGTCGGCAGGAAATCCTGAACGCACTTTTTCTAAATCTGTACACAGGAAGACAGAGAGAGAGGAAACACAGGGCAAATAATACACTATGATTATCAAATGTTCCATTATAACAACTCAATAATCAACAGATATCAAGTTTCTTGATTGAGAGACTTCATATTTTTTGATGAATGTACATTTTTAATGTAAATTAAACAATTCCCATTGTCAACAATTAACTTTTAAACTCTATATATAATGTTTTAGACTTCTAAATGTCTTCTATTGTGTTATCTTTTGGGTTCCAGCGTCTTTTCTTTAGGAAACTTATCAGTAATATGTAAAAACAAGTTGTGTTTGTGTTGTGTCTGCAGGTTGTCCTCACAAGAAGGTACAGCAGCTTCTACCTTGTCTGAGAAGCATAATCAGGGATAAAAACTTCTGAATGTCAATCACAAAGCTGAATAACTTAAGACGACTCACATTTTAACTCACAATAATGAACTCAGAGCTTCTCCTATCTACTTTTCAAGCCTTTATAATGTAAACTTTCCCCAGGTCAACCCTCTCATTCACACTACATCCTGTTCTAACAGTGACTTCGACTGGAGTCGACAGTGTCTTTACCTCGATTTCCTGCAGTTGTTCCTGGTTGGTGGAGTACATCTGCTGCAGGCCCTGCTCCAGCTCCCTGTTTCTCTCCAGGAGAGTCTTCCCGAGCTCGGCCGCCAGCTGCAGGTCTGCAGGAGAGAGAGGAAAAGAGTGAAGTGCTTCAGAGCTCATAGTTTAAATCTCACTGGTGGACAACGTGGGGACTCTACAAGCAGCTTTTGAGGTTATGTTGTTGTTGTTGGCGGGAATACAGTAACCTACTTTTTAAAAGAAATGTGTGCCACGGGGGGTTAATCCACCTTCATGAACTGAACATTCAAGATCTGCTGGTTATTTCCTGTTAATTTACTCATCATTTACCTTCCTTTTCATCTGACATCCAAAGAAATCCAACATAAATGACACAAATGGGTGAAAATATGAAGCATAAGAGAGAGGGGGGATATTACACACAAACCCCGATGAGCTTCAGTATAAAAGCATGCAATACAAAAGGGTGAAAGGAAGTCAAAGAGCCACTTCTTCATTTCAGTCAGACCTTTTCTCTTTTTGTTTTTTCACTTTGCCGCATATATGAACGTCCTGCTGACTCCTGCCTTTGTCCTACAGCCTTGTCAAGGTGCTTCATACACACACTGAATAAATAAAACACACTGACATAAATAATAATAAAACACATTATAGGTGCAGAAAATCACATAGAAATTCCTACAAATGTAACCTACTGTGCACCTGCAGGGTTTAATAGAGAGTTTGTACTATAACACACATATTAAATCTCCTCTACATCCCTGTACTGCCGCTGTAATGACCCATATGAGTTATTAGACTGTTACATAAAGGATCAATATGCTCCTTTATCTTTAAGGCTTCAGAGACAAAGACTGAAAAAGGAAATTGTACCATGTTCAAGGTCTTGCTTGTCGTACCACGGTTCCTCCTCCTTGATCTCAAATTCTTCCTCCACAATCATGTCTGTCAACATCTTCACGGTCGCTCAGACTCTTTTTAAAACATGACACAGACACAGTTTCAATAATAAACGCGTCGGTTCTCCTGCTTTCCCCCAGCCCGCTATCTGCACGCCTGCAACCGGCACCGGTGTGCGCTCATCTCCGGACAGACTGACACATACACACACACACACACACACACACACACACACACACAGACAGGCAGACAGACAGCTCACTGCTGCGTTCAGGGGACGCTTCCGGTTTTTAATTTTAAAATAAAAGCAAGCCTTGGCTACATGTTAATAACTCAGAGGTAAATATGTTTATTAATTTGTGATTAAATGTTGTAAAAATGTTGAGTGTAAATGTTGTTTACCTTTGTTTTAATTTATAAAATGTATTTAAAATAACTAACCTCCTTTTGGACCATATTAATTCTACTTATATCCTGTATAATCATGAGACTTTGAGTTTAACTGGTAAAAAAAATAGCAGCATTTACAATTAAAAGTTAATTTTGATCATTTGGTGTTAACTAGATTATTATTTTTTATCAATTAAACTATAACACAATTCAAATTAAATCGCTAGAGGCAATTTAAAAAAGCATAATGACATATTGTTAATAATAAAAAAGTACATATGTCTCAATTTACTAAATATTGTGAAAGAAACATTGTGTATCATATTTGAAAAGAACATTTACAATATCTTATTTAAAAACACAGTGTAAGTAATTCAGTGATGTTTTCTGGTATATTTCACTAAAGGTGAGCTTTTATGTTGAAGATCCTCCCGCGTAGTTTCCGGTGTAGACCTGTCTCTCAGATACTTTGACCATCATCTCGCCACACCTGCTCCTCTGAGTCTGGTTCCTCCCTTTGGAAACCGCAGCGCACTGAGTCCATGTGACCACACGGGGGCGCTGCAGCTACCAGGTAGGACCTAAAGGCGCTTTCAGGATATTAATAATATTAATATATTAAAACTTATAAACACTTTAAAAACCAGTAGCTGTGTTGTATATAACATTTGTTCTGTTGTGATAAATAGAAATACTACCATGTATTCTTCAGTAGGGCTGCACAATAAGGTAAACACATCATATTGTTATTGTTTTTATTCATGGTAAGTGTGTGATACCACCTGTATAGTCCTTACATATATATATATATATATAACACATTTATATATATATATAGTTTATATATACAATGTTTATTTCTTTTTAAAATATTATCTGCTGTGTTATATCTGGAGCTGCTGTAACAAGTGACTTTCCCCAGTGTGGGATCAATAAAGTCTATCTTCACATATGAGCAAAAAACTCATTTTCTGATTTGTTTCCCAGATGCTTCCAGTTAAAACCTCAAAGACAATCTGCTGTGTGTGTTTAGCTCGCTGCATTGTTCTCCTACCTATAAGTAAAAGCAGCAATACTTTGACGTAAAAATACTCCATTACAGGTAAAAGTCCTGCAAGATAAAGTACATGTTTTATTGGCAAAATGTAGTTCATTAGTGGTGAATTATTAGTCATTGTTGATCATAATCATTATCAATTATACAGTATTTTAATGTTGCAGCTGGGCAAAGTGGAGCTTATTTTATTTAGAATCCTGGATAGTTTAATCTATAACACACAGGTAGATTAGCTACATGTTTTATAATATTTATCTGCCCTAGAAAGAGTAAAAAAGTAAAGTATTTACCTATAAAACGTAGTGGAGTAAAATTGTAAAATACAAATAATTAGTACTTTTACTCAAGTACTGTGCTTTTTATTATCTACATTTCTAACTGGATCAATCCAGATTACGAATTTATCTGAATTATGAATCATAATAAATGTAACATGATGCTACAACAGTAATATACCATCTATAGCAGCGATGGGAGACAACTGACAGACTCCTTGTATGTTAACCAGTCTCATCACCTACATACATATCTGTGTTCTCACTAAAGCTGCTTTTGTATTCAGTCTTCAGGGCTTGTTTACTGGTGGCACTTCAATCTCAGTGGAGCTGTTGACTCAGAGACAGTAGGTCATCACTGTTCAGAGAGAATATGTCAAATCAGAGTGTCTCTTCTCTGCTGTCTCTGACCCAACCTGACAAAAGAAAGTACCCAAAGCTCTTTGCAGACAGGATAAACATGAAATTTTTTTCTAGATTTCACTTGTTTCCTGTCTCCCCCTGAAAGGACTGATAGTTGACTCAGACTGAGAGGCTGTAGGACGTCAACAGTTGAGTCATCTTTCAGAGAGGGCAAGTTTCTCCACCGTGAATATAGCGGAGGTCTCTGGACCTCGGTGGGCGGCGGCAGAGGAGGCGGTGGCATCCGGAGATCTTTTCTGAAATAACCAGAAATCTTTCCCTGGATTCCCTCACGGTGAGACATCCTCTTGAGTCAAAGGCTTTGTTAAATATTGCATGATCCAAAACAAAACAGAGATTGAAAGCACTTATAATGAATTTAAACTAAAGTGTTATCTGTTCTAATGTTGTTTTAATTCTGGTATTTGTAGTCTGACGTTGTGTTCTTTCATGAGCAAACACATACATACATAGAACCATTTTGAGGCCTTTACATTCAAAGCACCATTTCAATGAAAAGGACTTGTAAGCTGCACCCCCATCATGTGTTTCCATCAGCTGGGGGCAGTGTAGTCCCATGATTTGGTCTTAAATTCCCTGTTCAGCCCGACATAAAAGTGTTCAACAACAGAGAAGACATGTTACACAAACACACACTGATTTACAGTCAATTATTCATTTTGGCACATTCGGTTAATTAAATCTGAAATCGACATGATTTAAAAAAAGAAGAAGAAATTGACCCAAATAGATGAACATACCACAGAGCATTGATCCAGACAAGGTGCAGCGTTTGATCAGCTGCAGTCAGATTTCAGTTTTTATTATCAGACGCAGGCAGATGAAAACATTCTCCATGGTGGATGTGAGAAACATCCTGCCAGGCGATGATAAACGATGTGCTGCTCCGGACCCCAGAGGGTGATTATGAGTTCAACACCCTCTTCATCGTCTCTTCCTCAATCTGTTTCTTTCTTTTACCCTTACATGTACCCAAAAATACACTTCTTTTAGCTGCTGAGCCGGGATGCACTGCATGTATCTGCATGTTTATTTGTATTATGTGAGGTAGTTTTATAATTTATGCATTAATTCATATATTCTTACTTTGTATCCTCTTCATGGCCAAAAGTATGTGGACACCTGAACATTACACCAATATGTGATTGTTGAACGTTTCATTTCAAAACCATTAGCATTAATGTGCTCCTTTAACAGCCTCCACTCTTCTAGGGAAGGCTTTCTTCAAGAGTTTGGCTGTAGGAATTTTATTTTCATTTTATTTAGTTTACCAGGAAGTCTCAGGGAGATAAAACATTTATTTGACAAGAGAGACCTGTCCAAGGCAGCAGCCGTACAAAATCACAACATATTAAAATACAACATCCACAAAAACCCTCAATAAAACAGATTCAATGGCCTCTCAAGACAAACCACCACATGCCTGCGTCACCACAATTTATGATATTACTGTGTCTAAGTTTTTCTTAAGCACCAAACTGAGAAAACCAGATTTCATTTTCATATTGAAACAGGAAAGGGTGGTTGGATGCACATTTGAACATAAATTACCAAGTTACGTTTGTTCTCAACAATGTCAAGATTACAGAAAACACATAAATATTGCTCTTCACGTGTAAGGTACAAGGACAAACTAATCAATTCATTTAGCCAAGCCTCTTTTTCTTTTTCTTATTCTTTGCAATGGCTTTCTTGCTGCAACTCGACCTGTCAAATCTACAGTCGGAAGTCTTCTCTTTACAGTTGAAACTGAGACTTGCTTAGCTGAGCTTGAAGCTGTTGTCCTGTGAACCGTCTATCACACAAGCTGTTGACTCTCAGAAACGTCGTCTGATTCTGTTGTGGCTTTGGGTCTGCTAGACCGCTTCCTGTCAGAGTTTCCCCCAGTTTCAATGGTGAAGGAGACTGTACTCACTGACACCTTGACTTTCTTTGCAATTTCTCTGTAGGAAAGACCTACATTTTAAGTGTTACGATGGTCCGTCTCTCTTCCATTGTTAATACCCTTTTTTTCTCATCGTTTTTCTCGTTACAGGCTTGATTGACCTCCTTTGCTGCAGAACAGCTTTAAGTTGTTATTATTTTTAAGTTTTGGGTAACCTTACCTTTTTTTTTTAACCTCTGGCACTTCACCACTTACCTTTATACCATTTCAGGCTATTCATTGGACTTGAACTGCTTGACTTTTAATAAAAAACTGGAAGACTTTTGACCGGTAGTGTGTATATATACTGCAGTTACTGTTGTTGCTAAAGTAACTGCTAACTGCTGTTTTCTGTCCATCAGAAAACACGGAGCCAGACAACATCAAATGGAAGAACAGCAAACATTTTCTCCATAAATAATGATCCACTTTCAACTACACCAGTGGTATAGTTGGTAGTGTGTGCCGTAAAGTGTTACACACGTCCACGGGATGTCGTACCCAATGTTACATCGTGCAAGAAGTGGCGTTCAGGGCACCGAGTGGGAATGACAGAGGCACCTTTCTCCCTCTTACAAGTCAGTTTACCATCAAAATGATTTAAAAAATAATAATACAAATTGCACAATGTTGCTTTAATGGTGCAATGGCGGTGTAACTAATTCATAAATCATCATTACCACCCATGAATAAAAGTCTCTGATTACTAAGTGCCACTAACCAGGAAGCTGAGTCAGAGCAGATTGTGTGTGTAGTCCTGAGGCCGGAGCAGTCACCGATAGCTGTAACATCTCACTAACTCACCAACCTCAGGCCAAATTATTCAGCCAGGTTGAGGATTAGATGCTGGAACATCACAAGCGTTTCCTTTAAGGCCCCTTAGCCCCAGCCCTTTCATCTCTTCAGTGCTCTCCCCCTTTTTTGTGTTCCACCCTCAGCGTGTTCCCTCTCTTCCCATCCATCCTCCACCATCCTCCTGATTTCTCCGTCTCTGTTTTGTGGCTGTCAGCGAGATGAGAGAAAGAAGCCGAGCAGGAAGCAAGGGATCTCTGCGGGGATTCGGCTTCTCAGAGTGATAAAATAGCTGTGATCTTTTTTCTGCAGGATCAACACTCTTTGTGTGTCCCCCTCCCAACCCCCCATCTACACTACACCCGTGACATTTTTGCTTTTATTGATGCCGTATTGCCTTTTCATTTTGGATTTCACGGGGTCTGGAAATGCCAAACAAAAGAAGGGGATGCTCTGCCCTCCTTTAGCTCTCCTGTTGGAAAATGATTAGAAGTATGTTTCAAATTCAACAACAAGGTATCAGGTTCATGTTTTCCTCTTTGGCAGTAAAGCACAATAATGTGTTTGCAAGTAAAAGGAAGTCAGATAAACTAATGGAAGGGAATTGAAATATTACAGGCAAGAGTGCAAGCAAACAGGATGATTACCACTGTGCTCACCGACCCATTCACACATTCCTCCTCATCCCTGCAGCGATCTGGGTTAGTAATGGTGTTTTTTTGCTTCCATAGCGTGGAAGCAGTGACATTAAAAGGCGGCAGCGACCGGTAATGAGTCGTTAAAAGAGAGATTTGGAGCTTTACTGATCCGTTTCCATACCAACTGTCTTAGCTGTGGGGATTGGATCCTCTCAATGTTTGGGGTGGGGTGGGGGCGGGGGGAGATGAGGAGGAGCTGGGAAGGGGTGTAATGGGATTTGAGGAAGTGCTTCTGGGTGGAACTTCAACACACAGACTCGATACATATGACAAAACCTCTAAGTGTGTGTGTGTGTGTGTGTGTGTGTGTGTGTGTGTGTGTGTGTGTGTGTGTGTGTGTGTGTGGGTGTGTGTGTGTCTGCTTGTTTTAGGTTAATCTTCAAAGCTCTTACATTTTGCAGAAATCCATCATGACAGACAGAGAGCAGCGAGCCTGCAGCGGTTTTAATGTGTTGTGATGTGATTTTTTATATATATTTTTTATATATTTTTGACTGATTCTCGTCCTCTTCTGTTATTTCTCACCGCCTTTTGTTCTGGACATGTACACAAACAAGTCAAGGATGAGGAGGATAGGAGCCGCTGCCATGTTGCCATGACAACCAGGCGTTTGCAAAAATCAGCGTGATGCCAGCTCTCATCCAGGATCACATATGGGTTTGTGTGTGTGTGTGGGGGGAAAAAAATGAAGAGACAAAGACACGCTGGCAGAAGCAAACAAGCACTCATGCTGTACATACAGTATGCACATGCATGTGTGTGTGTGTGTGTGTGTGTGTAGCATATATTACTTTTCTATATTGCGCCGGTGCCTTTGTGTTGTTTACACACCGCAATGCAATAAATCCTGAAAAATCAGGAATGAGAGAAATGGGAAAAGGGAGACAGAGAGATAACCAGAGAGAGAGAGATATGACGTTGATAAGAGAAATTGGATTTGGGTTAAAGATAGCAAACTGTAATGACTGAACAGTAACATCAAAGGCAATCGTTGGCAGGGGAAACTATGAAACTTTAACAAAAAAAAGTTTAATTTCACAAGTAATCTCCTACCCTGGGGCCCGTGGGTAAAACAAAACTCTGTGAAGTAGATGAATTTAGCTAATCTCTCTCTCACAGCTTCGGGGGATCACAGAGGCACGGGGATAGAAAATTGCACTAGTGCCGAGTTCGGTGCTTACCCTTTATGAAGCAGAGACATCTCATTCCTCTGCTATATACTGAGCATAGATGGTCCCTGGTCTCAAAAGCTGCACTTACACCCAAAGTACCTGGAACTTTTAGTCCCACAAAATTCTTTTCAAGGAGGTTCCTTCAGCCCGTTTCCACTGTGGTGCAAAGACCTGCGAAGATTAGGCAAATGGGTTTGCTGACGTACGAAGAAGCGACGTCTGTTTGTCGAGTTTGTACACGTCATTGGTCCATCTGTTGTATGCTTTCTTCTGTAACTCTATGTTGATGTATTGAAGCAAAATAAACATAACAAAAAAACTGGTTTGCGGCTGCAGAAATAAAATCTTGGAAGTACTAGACCAATCAGAAACTGTCAGTGCAGCAAGCCCCACCCCAAAAAGTTCTTGTACTTCTGGAAAGTACTAGCTTTTGGGAGGTAAAATAATGTCCCCGGAACTTAATTTAGACTTTGGTTCCTCCAACGGTTCCTAGTCCCTAGTCCCTTTGAGCAGGATCCATGAGGAAATTTAGCCTGAGAGGATGAAAGGCCTTCTCAGTTGAGGCTGGAAAGATTGACTGACAGCTGTCTCCTGCTCACATGTTTTCTGTTGTGTGCAGATGGGAGGAGACTTGGCTGATGTTGCATCAAACACAGTGCTGATACAGCAGACAGGAGGGATGATGAATGGTGTGTGAGTGTGTGTCTGTGTATGTGAGAGTTTCACAAAAAGCAATGCAGTTTGGAGCTAAAATAGTGGCTCAATTAGTTGATGAATCAATAGAATATTAATCTGCAACTATTTGGAAAGTGGATCAATTGATTAAGTCATTTTTAGAGATATTCTACGGATGACAATATTGGTCAGTCCACCAGACTCTCAACAGCTATTGGGTGGATTGCCATTCAATCTTTTACAGACATTCAGAATCAGAAACAGAATTTGGTTTATTTCCAGGTAGATTTTTACACATTCAAGGAATTTGTCTTGGTGCATTGGTGCATAAAATATAAAAATCACCACAAAATAAAAAAAACAATGCACACCAACATTTCCTAGTTGATGTATCCTAATATCTTTGGTGATCCTCTGACTTTTTATTGTGTGTCATACTTTGGTTTTCGTCCAAAACCTGCAGAACATTTCCAGCAATCTCGGCTGTACTTTGTCCATCCATTCATTCATTTTCTGTTGCATATCTGTGTCTGGGTCTGGGTGGCAGCAGGCGAAGCAAGGTCCCTTTACCCAGCAACATTTTCCAGATCCTGGTGGGGGATCCTGTGGCAGTCCAGATGAAATATATAATCTCTCCAACATATCCTGGGTTTTCCTTTGGTCTTGGGCTCGGAAAAACCTGCAAAGGAAGCTGCCTGATCAGATGCCCAAATCACCTCAACCGTCCCCTTACCCTCACTTGTGAACAAAACCCCAAGACTTGGACTTCTTCACTCAGGGCAGCAATTCACTCCAAACCTGGAGGGAGCAATTTTCCATCAGACATCAGGTGCAGACTCTCACTGAAAACTTCCTGTGTGCTTGCTGAGGGTCAAGGACTGATGAAGCCAACAGAACCACATTATCTGCAAACAGCAGAGATTGTGAGGTCAAACAGGATGCTCTCTAGACCTCTGCCGGGTATATAGGGGGGAGACTTCTCTCAAGTCTTCAAAAAGTATTGCTTGGAGTTCCTGAAGGTTCTCTTTCCACCACTCGACAATACTCCCAGTCAGGGTCTGCGACGGCAATTCTCCTCCCTTGAACCAAGCCCTGTATTCCCTTCCGAGTTGTCTACTGGTTTGAACTCCTCCCAGGTTTTTGCTTTAGCGACCACCGAAGTTGCAGCCCTTCTGGCCTCCAGTCCGACCCCCCAGACCAACTGAACCTGGAAGGCCTCCTTCTTAAGCTTGACAGCCTCTTAGGTTGCCACCACAATGAGCACCGACGACCTTCTGACTACAACTGCCAGCAGCCGCCTCCGCAATGGATGCTTTGAACATGGCCCAGTCAGACTCTACATCCCCAACATCTCCTGTGCTTAACTAAACAACAGCATTTAGCTCAAAGCACTGCTAAAAGTATAGCCACACACAGCTGCTAGTATGGCTGTAGACTCTATAGAAAGTGTTTTCTTTACGTATAAATACCAGATATTACCCAGTTCCAGTTTCGCAAGTATGAATATTTGTTGCGTTTACTTTGTCTTATATAATATTTAACAGAATATTTGGGTTTAAGACTGTTAGTCATACAAAACAGGTAAGTATTATGAAATTGTGATGACCATTTTCCACCTTTTTATTAAATTTCACAGACCAAACGTTTGAGAAACTAATCAGCATCTAATCAGAGTAATCAGTATATGAACATACTTTGCCCTAACCCAGTTAATTTCTCTTTTTTTGAGTGATTTAGCTCCACACGGACCCTCAACTGAACATTGGTGTGATTGCATTTTGTTTAAGGGGGATCTGATTAGAACACACACACACACACACACACACACACACACACACACACACACACACACACACACACACACACACACACAGGCTGGAAAGAGCTGAGCTGACCACTTCTCTCCAGCAGTACAGTCCAACTGCTGAGTGAAGACAAAACGTCCTGGCAGCTGGCTCTGTTTTTATCTGTACCAATCTGAAATGCTTCTTCTTGGATCAGCTTCAACAACAATTTCAGGCAAAAGCATTCAGGCAATTTTTTGTCAACAACTATAATCAAAATGTGTGTGTTTTTTTTGGAATGGTTTTTGTCACCGTCAGCCAAATCTTTGCTGCGCGGATTTTTATTTCACAGCCAATTTCTGTTTTGGATGTTTCCTCACAAAACTGATTATGTTTTTTAGCAGTTTTACAAAAAGGGAGCTGCAACAACAAGAAAAAAAAATTGACAAATGGGGAACATTAGTCTTGTTTTTCCCCCTTAATTATTGAACTCATAACTTTTCCCTCATAAAAAGCAGTCAGACCTCTTGCAGCTTTAGCGTACAATATGTTTACAGATAGGAGACAAATCAAAAGAAAAATCATCAGTTTTAGTGCTTACATTTTCCAAAACTCTACTGGAGGAATGAATTCTTTCAAATGCCCCAATTTGGTGTTTTGATGATGGTGTAGAGTTCTGTCTCCTGTTGGTGTTGTGTCTGGGAAAGTCATAGCAAATAATTAATTTTCATCAAACCATTCGGTGACCACTCGTTCCCTGCAGGCATCGACTAATCTTTAGGTTTATTTAAGCCTTCAGTCGCTGCCATGAAGTCCAGAAACAAGTATCTTGCTTGCTTTGACGCTACAATACATCAGCAGCTGTTGGTAGTAGTCACAAATGCAACAGAACACACCTTATCGCACCCAGCTGTGAAGTTAGTTGGGTCAAAGAAGAGATTTATGTATACCTTTCAACCAACAGATGCCAGTGCAGCTCTGTTTTCCTCCTTCCAAAAATAGTTTGTATAATAATAGTTTCTTTAATGCCATTTCATATCAGTTAGTAGCAGCTAGCAGCTAATTTTTGGTATGATTTACACGTTTGCACGTCAAACCTTTTAAAACCCCGGATCCTTGACCTCAGACTTGGTGAAACCAATTGAAGCCCCAACATGAGGCCTTTTATTTATGCTAATTCTTAATTACATGCATACATACATCAATCAGGCATAACTGTATTTCTGTATTCGTTTTGGGAGCTGCAGGGAAAGTCTCAAAGATCCACCAGTCATCTCTCTGTCAGCTGCCAAACACTTTCTCATAACTGCAAAATCATGTCACTGCTGGCTGTACTCTACTTTAATTTGTGCTCTTGTCATGTTAGTGTCTTCTCTAAAAGATATCCATGCTCTGAGCTGCTGTGTGCACGAACATGAATGAGGAAAGATAGTATATTTATTCAGTTTGAAGAAGATGCAGCCTCTTATATCTTTGCAGAAAATCTCTTTTACTCTGAGGAACCATGTCGGTAAACACAGAGCATAAAAGAAATGTTCAAATCAGACTGGATTGTTCAATACCGACATGGTTTGTTTTTGCATCAGACGAAACAGCCATAAACCTGCATGGCATTCATTTCCATCCATGTCTGTGTGTTTGACTGTGTGAGAAGGTGAATTTAGTGACATTCATTCATCAGCTGAGGTCATTATTGTCCGCATAGCCCAAATCTAAATACACACTATGGGACCTGAAGTGATTAACCCGCAGAAAACAAAGTCAAATTCAACGATTCATTAATGATGAATCACGCAGCTGACAGATAGAGAGAGAAAGTGTGTGTGAGAGAGAGAGAGAGAGAGAGAGGGGGGAGAGAGAGAGAGGGGCGAGAGATGCTTGTGGCATCAGGTTTTTGCAGAGCTCAACACTATTTCACCCAGAACTGGATCGGTGTGAGTCTGTGTGTGTGTGTGTATTCCCATCCCGTGAAGCGTTTATAGTGCCGCACCCTGTCCTCTGTGCGTAAAAACCTCATCATCACACACCACGTTTCTTCTTCCAGCAGCGGGACGAGCGGAGCAGGAGGATAGCGGTTCACCTCGCGGACAGGTTGGACTCAGAGATGGGAGTGGAGCGGCGGTTTCTCTGGCTATGACACGGACACACCGGGCGGGAAGGATGGCTCTAACCAGCCGGGAAATGTTGTGCTTGATCGGAACCGCCTGCCTCTGGCTGCCGTTGTTCGCGGAGGTACGTACTCCTGTTTGATGAGGATGATGAGGATGATGATGAGGTTGATTTTGCAATGTGGCCTGATTCTTTTTTTTTTTTTTTTTCTTGAGCCATGTCCCGTGACAGTCACGCTTTGATGATCTGAGCTGCATTTTACGCACAAAAAAAAAGGACCTTAACTAGGTCGATAGTTAGATTGATAATCCTTTAGCATAATTCAGGACAATGCAACCAAGCAGGGGCTGACTAGTGTTTTCATTCTTCACAGTTATCCCATTCATTCATCCAGGTTACATTTCCAACAAAGCAGGTGCAGACCGGGGCGTTAGAGGCTCATCAAACACCTCTAATCTGCCTTTTAGCCAATTAATGCCGCCATCAAAACCCATTGTCCAATTAAGCGGACCCTATGTTGTCTCACGCACACGCACACGCACACGCACACACACACACACACACACACACACACACACACACACACACACACACACACACATGCATGGTTCCAATCACAACCACTCCACCCTCCCTCCCTCCCTCGGCGGGATATCATGAGAGGAACCCGTAGGTGGCTCCGGTGCACCCGCGGTGCGGTGGGAATGAACCCTGTGCGGGCTGTTGAAGCTTGTCACAGCGATTCAGTCAAGTCAGACACGTTGAAACAGAAAACTAGAGGAGCAGGTGTTGCTGTCAGGTGATGTGGGTCGGAGCATCCTGAGCCTCATCTGGAAGTCAGGTTCAGTGATTTATGAGACAGAATTGATCAGAAAGTTCTTCTTTCTTACAGGATCTGAATGTTGCAAAGCAATCAATTAATGCTAAATCAATCCATTAATCATTAGATTCATTACATTTTTTTCCCCATTTCTCCTCTGTGGTACTACAGTGAGTGTGTGTTGTGCTAATGTGCAGTATATGAGCTGTGCAGCCTGTGTAGAAGTCATTAGTGGAGTACAGTGGTGTGCAGGATTTAATTAGACCC
Organism: Dicentrarchus labrax; assembly: GCF_905237075.1. Lineage (NCBI taxonomy): Eukaryota > Metazoa > Chordata > Actinopteri > Moronidae > Dicentrarchus > Dicentrarchus labrax. The sequence continues at coordinate 17,145,602 of NW_026136712.1, read as the reverse complement.
ACTAACACTGGAAGCAGCCGTGCATGTAGCACAAATAGCTCACTGCAGATGAGTTTCAGCTTTTTCTTTTTTCATTTCAACTTCATTAGACAAATCTTTCTTCATCATGAAGAATCCTGAATGCAGATGACAGTATTTTGTTGTCAGAACAAAGATGTTCACAGGTAAAACAGAAAGACTCACATCCATTACTTTATTATCTGAGATATCTCCACACTAAAACAATAAATTGTAGTTAGTTCCCAACTCGCACCATTTGCAGGTATAAACCAACAAATCCTCAAAATAGAGCCACACATAGAAGGATTTTTTGGCAGAACAACATCAAGAAGCAAGAGACAGGAAGTGTTTTTACTTTACTGACATTGAACTGAAGCCAAAACCTGTTCCAAACCTTTACCAGAGAGATTTTGTTGCCAGCTTTTGTGTAAATTCAACTTTGGGAAACTTTAATGTGCAACTGCAAACCTTCATTGACAGTACTAACCTCAGAGGGATCTGAATGATTAGTCAGTTCATTGAATAGTTGGTAAACAGAGATCTGCCACAATTTCATTTAAAGCAAAAATTCTAGAAAGATTTCTGGTTCCAGCCTCTAAAAATGAGAAATGTATCCAGTTTTCTTGGTCTTCTATAGTTGTATATGAGTATTTGGGGTTTTGTACAGCCGGTTGGACAAAACAAGCAGTTTCAATATGTCAGACCGGGCTCTTTATGACATTTTATAGACCGATTGATCAATTAACTAAGAAGATAAATCGACAGTAACCGTTAGTTGCTATCCTGCTATCAACCAATCTTATGTAAACCTGCTCTACCAGAGTATAAACTGCCTCACAGAAGAGACTGTTTGTAGTCAGTCCTGAGGCAGTTGGAACAAATACTATAATTTGCTTTATTTTAGTGTTTAAACTAATTTATTAGTCAGAGACTGGAGGTGGATTGTAATTTCCCAAAACCTTACCAGCAACAACCAGTCAGGTTAACACATATTTTTATCATTTAGGACTAAAAACATTCCCTTAGAGCCCCTTCCAACCTGTAATAGTATTTGTGTGTTTGTGTGTTTATGTGTTTGTGTGTGTTTGCGTGGCGATGCACTGGACGCAGCTGTGCGAGCGTCATAACTGATTAGCGGCGTAATCGAGCCGTGTGATTGATATGGATGGAGATATCAGCATCCATGTTCACTACCACAGGTCACCTGTTCCTGCTCTAATAACATTAGGCTGAGCAGAGCCTTGTGGGAGGTGTTAGCGTGTGTGTGTGTGTGTGTGTGTATTGTGAGTTATTGGAGACAAGTAGAGATCAGAACTCACCTGTGTGAAGGTGAAATGTGTTGTATTTCACTATCCTCACTACAGTTATTCCACAGCAGCAGCTCTCCCCCCTCTCTCTCTGTATGTGTGTGTGTGTGTGTGTGTGTCCTCTCCTCTTCTGCAAGGTGCCCCACTGAGTAGAGGTGTGACCTGATTTTGAAAAACGAAACAAACACTCTTCTGTCAGATATCATCTGATGCTGTCTACTACTATTTGTGTCGCTGTGTGTGTTTTTTTACACTACGCTCTCGTTCCTGGGTGGTTATATTTTTATATCATTGACTGGTGATCCCCGCCGTTAATGAACAACGTACCCTCAAATATGTGATTCAAAAACATACAAATACGATTCCTGTACTAGATAATGTTCCTAAAAAAATTTGTGTTTGTGCAAGAAGGAGTCAGATTTGTTGTTTGAAGGTCCAGTATGTAACATTTAGGAGGATATAATCTTCATAGGTATGTTTTCATTAGTGTAGAATCACCTGGAAATAGGAATCATTTTGTTTTTGTTACATTAGAATGAGGCTTTTATATCTAAAGATGCTGCAGATCGTCATCCATGGAGTCCTCCGCGTCGAACCGCCATGTTTCTATAGTAGCCCAGGACAGACAAACCAAACACTGGCTCTAGATAGGGACGCTGGGAAGAGGAGAGTGAAGCAAGGCAGTTGCAATTAACTACACACATACAACACACTGCTCCTTTAAATGAACATCAAATTTGTGGGCTCTGAGCTGATATGTGTGTTTTATCTAACTGTGGCTCCAGTTACACAATGTCCTCACCAGACAGAGCACAGCAGTGATTGCATTGTTAAGACAAGGACAGCTTGTGAACGTGTGAATAATGACTGGTGTCTGTTAGGAGTTCCAACGCTGCAAAACCTGTTTGACTGCTGTTTGCATCCAGATTCCTACCCAACTATCAACACTGGTTTCTTTAACCATGAGCATGTTGAGTTGGCTGGTGTTTGTTGTGATGTGGACTGGAGCGTTAATTTATTCATAAACCATAATACTGTAAAACTTCTAAAATTGGCTCTGGCGTTTATTTGCCTAAATGACTGAACTCCCCCAGCCTTTATTTGGGACAGGCGTTTAATTTCTTTAGTACAAAACTAAACTAAAACTCTAACTGCTGCTTCTCTTGAGTTTTGTTCAGCAAATTTAACAACTAACATGTGACTTACAGTAAATTTGACACCGAACGTTAACGTCATCATGAGCAATGGACCTCACATGATAATATTCAGAACTCTTAATTTAAATAAACCATTTGATTCTTTTGATCGGTGGACCCCTGACGAATTAAAGGAATATAAATAAGGGAGGAACAGACACCGACCGTACGGACTTTATGATCGCTTCAGAGGTTTTTTTCCTGTCTCTCTTGTTTAATATGTTACCGGTAATTCAGAATGAATTTGGAAACGTTATACTTTGGTGTGGATAGTTTTCGTAAAATGAAGTGAACGACTGAATTGTGGAGAATCAATAACTGATCTAACGATGCACATTATGTGCAAGGAGTTTAAACATTTATATTTGTGTAGGAGATCAAAACGACTTAAAACTCGCTCAAGCAGGCGACCCGGTGGGTTTTAAGAGGTTTTATACATTGAGATAGTTTCTTTAAAATCCATACCAGGCCTCTATTGGGGACCTGCGTTTATTTGTCAAAACATGTAGCCACACCAGGCTTTTAAACGAGGCCGACGTCTATTAGGGACCCTGCTTTTATACAGTATACATTTATTTGTGCATCGTGAAATGAATCTGAAATGACTTCATGGTGGCACTTTAATCATTTCTTTCTGGTCCCAATGTCTACTTTTCCACCAAATTTCAGTAAAAATCTGAGATATTCTGCTCATTAACAGAAGAGGAACAGATAACATAACCTCATAACCTTGGCAATCTGTCTTGTTAGTCTGCTTTTGTATCAATAATAATGTGCTTTTTGCCTCGTATAATGGGAAGAATGCTGAGATTATTGACTGAAATTCTTCTCTCTTCCCGTCTGCAGGTGGTGGCGGAGGACAGTTACTTAAACGAGGTGCAGAACTCAGGTAAGTGGGAGGCGATACTCCTGCCTGTACGCTCGGTTATAAATGAAGCTTCACTCCATCCTGTCTCTCCTCCTCCTACACCATCTCTTCCCTTCTGCTCTCTCTGTTTTTCCCTCCAGTTTAACCCACATTCTGACTCAGACACCTATGAAACCCTCTCTGTTGACGCCTCTTCTTTATTTTATCCGGCTCTGCTCCCACACTCAGTCTTACCTCTCCTCTTCCCTCCGGCCTTGGACCCCTCTGCATTTCATTTTCCCCTCTTTTCTCCACATCCCTGGGAGGAGGAGTGGAGGCAATGATGGGGGGTGGGGCGAGGAACTCCTCCTTCTCAGGCTCATTTGCAGTGCTGGAATATCTGTGCTTTTACAGTGGCACACACATTGACAGACGAAGGAAAATTACACGCACTTTTACAATCTCATCCATCTGCAAAACCAGCTAGACTGTGTTGAAACCACATCAGGGCTCTCTAAACCTGGATAACAAGTTGATTTTCATAACAAGAATTCAAACAAGATGCTTGTCTGTTGCAGCGTTTTCCTCCAGCTCTCCTTTGTTGCGCCACATTGTATAAAAACCCGGTTAAATTGTGAAAAAGTGAAAGGAAATGTTCCCCAATTCCATATTTATTATAATGTGTGTGTTTTGTGCAGAAGATGCTGCACACCCACCCCCCATACAGCAAGCCTCTGAGTGTGAACCGTGTCAAATACTCATTGTGGCTGGGAAATGGATTACTGGAGCAGGGAGACTGAGTGTTCCCATGGCGATGGGCAGAGTACCGTTGTCGTGGCAATGAGGAGGGTGTTAGCGGCGAGTGTTGTGTGTGTTGTGTGTGTGTGTGTGTCTGAACGCTGCGGGTGTTGAGATGAATAAAAGAACTTGAATGAGACGGAGGAGGAGGGAGGAAGTGAAATTCAAAAGTGGTGAAAAAAGGGGAATTTGAAGATGAAATGTTCATTTTAAGCTTTCACTGGAGATGGAAAGAGAAACCTGCCAGAGATACACTGTGAAAATATTGCCCGGTTCAGTTACGTAATGCTTTTTCACTTTATTAAAATTTTATCAAGCTGGCTATAAAAGTTTTATCACAATTACAGAGCATATACAGCTTTAAAAACATATTTTTATTTATTCATTTAGATAAACATGTGAAACACAAATATAACTGCAGTGACAAGTGACAAGACATATATGCATTTATGATGTAAGCAGAATCGACATAAGAACATATAACTTGATTTAAATGACATGAATATATTTGTAATTATTAGTTAATTGGGATATATATTACCAAACAGGCTGATGGAAATTAGCTTAAAAATGACTTAATGCTGAAGAAACATGAAATAAATGGATGGAAGTGAGTATACCTGGTGAATTTAATTATGGATGATCTACTTTCACAGATTTTCTCCTCATATTCAAGACACATAAGTTTTTATTCACAGCATTTTGACCTGTCATAGTAGGAGAAACACCAGGTGATACTAATAACAGTGACAATGGTTTTAGTTCTATCCAATAGTCCCAGTTAGTCCCGATAGGGAACCAGTATGAACACTATCAGGTCCCTGAAACTCAAGCAGCTTAATGGAATTCAGCCATTATTAATTTTAATACGTAGACATGTGCTTTTACTGCAGAGACACAGACAGATGTCTTTTGTGAGCCCACTCTCAAGCTCCAGACTCAACGGCATGTACGTCATCATCATAACTCATGAATGTAGGGAGCTGTCTGACGAATGGAAGGGCACTTTGTGAGATCACATTACCTGGACGGAAGAAGTGTGAGGCTGATATTTCATTGGTGACATATCTGGAAGTCATGTTGTCCTGTAATAGGGCAACAACAGAGCTGGTTAAAGGACAACTGGTTGATTAATCGATAGCTATAAAATTATTCAGGAACTATTTTGATTGATTGGTTTTAATGCTTTTCTTTGATTTCCATGATGCATTTAATATGCTCTCAGCTCTGGGAATTTTATATTTCATAGACAAAACGATTATTATTCGATGCAGCCCCACATGTTTTTTATTTTTATACTTCAAAGGAAAATCTCTTTGCAATGGGGAATTACACTGATAATGCCATTTTAACCTTGCAGCGCTTAGCATTGTGGGTTATTCCCTTGAGCAAAGTCACAGAAAGTCTGCGTGAAGGGTTGAAAAAGTCAAGCAGAGAAGCCCTCTAGCAACTGTCCTTTGAGCTTGAGACCTTTGTCCCCTTGTGGAACATCATTGCCAAAACAACACCTAATTGCAGAATGTGTTTGTATGTGCTGTGTTCACCTTTACACAGGTGTGTGGACTTAAACTAGTTTCTCATTAGTGAAGAGTGCAGATGCATGTTTGTGTATTTTGATAATGTATAAGCCGAGTTAATATCAGACCTTTGGTGCTCTGGAAATTGACACTCTCTAAAATATAAATAATTAATCAAACAAATAAAAGCTTTGCCTTATAAGTAAGTGTTGATTGAATATGAGGATTCTTTTTGCAATCAAACACATCACTTGCATTGTAGTAATGAACCCACAAAGGCTCTGAAGCCTCTGTTCACTCCGTACAACTTGCAGGAACAATTATCATCGGCTCCAAGTTTGAACCATATTCATTATCACAAGGATTAAAGTACGGATACAGTTCTTCAGCAAACAAACACTCAGTGAATGAGTAAATAAGTGTTGCCGTCTGTACGTCACAGAAAGAAATTTGCCCTCCGTCATAGTCCACAAACACACCGACCCTCTCCACTTTACCGATGTGTACTGGTACGTTTGGTGAACCGAAGGTCTCAAACTTATCTACTAGGAACCAGATGGCCCAGAGTCCACTGTGAGGGCTCCGTGAAAGCGCCCCTATCCTCTGGACCGACGCAGCGGCCACGCCCAGACACCATTCGGACTTTTCACCCACGAACACCTCGAAGTAAAACTTACCTGACGAGAAGCCCCTCTGCCCCAGAACCGCGAGATGTTCCGTAAACATGTGCGGGTTGAAGTTCTGGTTCCCCCACAAACCGGAACCCATGCTGTACCTCACCTGTTTCCGATCAGCGGATATAATGAGCAGAGGGTGAGCTGTGTCAGGATCGAGCAGAACTTCCTCTTCATACTGCTGCATGTATCTCAGCGTCGCACTGTTTGACACGTCTGTGCCGTCAGAGAATTGTTTGATTTCTGTGTTCATTTTATTCAACAGCATTCGCAGCTGAGACACCGATTTGCTCAAAGATTTCCGAATGTGATGAACCTCCACGTGTCTGTTAAAACTGAATAAGGACAGGTCCATTGTGTGCGGTAGGAGGGAGTGTTTTGGGAAGTTCTTGAGAAAAGAAAGCTGGTCTTTAGTCTGTTTTAGCTCCCTCAGCTTCATCGTTGTCCTCTGCAGCTCGTTGATCTCTCGTTCCATACTGCCAATAAACCCGTCTGCTTGTGCTTCTGCAGTTTTTTGCTTCTCCTCCATCACCTTTACGAGCTCCCTCTGGCTCCTCTGAATCTCAGAGACCAGTGCCGTCAAGTCCTGCACGCTGTTTGCCATCACATCTATGGTTTCCGTCTTGCTTTGTTTTACTGACTCCTTCATGGCTCGGACTTTCTGCAGCCTTTCCTGGATCATCTGCTGCACGTTGGCCTCCGTGTCCCCCAGCAGAAGCTTCATCTCTGCGTACGCCTGCTGCACAGGAACCACGTCATGGTTCACGTGGCGCAAGCTGGCGCAGATGTCACACAGCAGAACTTTGTCGCTTCTACAGAAGAATATCAGGAGTCTGGTATGCTCCCTGCAGATCTTGTCCTCCATGTTTGCCAAGGGTTCAACCAGCCTGTGTCTCTTTAGTCCGACAGCTCTGTGATGAGGCTCTAGATGAACGTTGCAGTAAGAAGTGAGACATTCTAGACAGGTTTTGATAGCCTCTTCCTGGGTGTCAGTACAAATATCACACAGCACTGCACCGCCACAGCCAGCCTGCTGTTGGTCTGAGCTCCAGATGAGAGCGTCTGCCACTTGAAGTGACATGAACTGCGATGCGAGCTCTGAAATGAAAGTGTTGACCTTGAGATCTGGTCTCCTTTCAAAAGCTGCCTTACAGACGGGACACTGGCAGACCGGCGCGTTGGTCCAGTAGGTTGTGATACAGGACATGCAGAAGTTGTGTCCACATGGAGTGGAAACTGGCCGATTGAACACATCCAGGCAGATGGGACAAAGAAACTGCTCCTCCGATAAGAGACTGCTGCTGGAGGCCATTTCTGAAAAACAGTTCAATTAGTGCCAAATATTAACACATCAACACTTCACAGAGCTGAGATTCAAAGTTAGTTTAGTAGCTGTTGGGAGCTTTTGATCACATCACATGATCCAAATCAGCAGAGTTTGCTCAGTTTTCATTGAATTTAACAATTAGTTGATACATTTCCAATCATTATCAATCAACAGAAAATTTATCTGCAACTATTTTGAAAATTGAGTAATCGGCATCAAAAACAGCAAAAAAAATTTCTCTTTTTGTGAATATCTGATAAATGAAATATGTTTGGCTGAATATGAAACAAAAAAACTATTTAAAGATGTCAGCATGGGCTTTGGGAAACTTTATCTCTATTTGTTTTATATTTTATGGCCCAAATTATTAATAATAATCATTATCGATAGTGAAAATACTCGTCAGTTGCAACCCTTCAACTATTGCATATTCTCAAAGTCTTGCTGTAAGACCCCAGGATCAGGATGATATTTGGGATATAAAGAAAGAGCACACAGGTTTAGAAGCTGGACAACCAATTTTTAAGTTCACTGTGTCTTTATAAGTTACTTACTTAAGTTCAAAGTCCATTGTTTAACTTGTAAACATCAGTTGGAATAAAATACCCACAATATCAGGCCTGAACTCCATGAAGACAGCGTGAAAGCTCCTCCATAAATGTGTTTGTGGTTTTGTCAGCTGCTGCTTTCAGGGTCAAGAATTCATTGCAGTCAAGGAAAAAGAAAAAAAGCATATCTGAACATTTCCATGAGAATATCAGCTGATGAAGATCATGTGATGTGAAAGCTTACTAAAAAGGACCCTGTGGGTATATTATTTTATGCTGAACTATGACAAAGCATTTAGTTTTTAATGGAAAGAAAGCAGCAACACAAACAGCAGAAAGTGGGATGCAACTACAACCTACACACAACATAGATTTAACTTCTTATGTTCTAGAATGAAAGTCTGGATCCTTATTGACGACTTACCTCTGGTGTTGGTCTGTAAAGGATAAAGAATGAAGACAAGAGATCACGGTGGTTTCCCAGGAATAAATTCTACTTTCAGTTTCTTCCTGGGTCATGTTTCTTAAAGGGACAGGCACGCGTTTATGTCTGAAGGCTTTTTCAGGCTTGGGTACTGGAGAGGGTTGCTTTTGGGTCCAGTATCTGAGTGTGTTCTGTATTATTTATTGTTTGAAGATAGATTTCTGCTTCAGTTCAGTACATTTTTGCTTGATTGATTTCCTCTTTCACTTCCTCCCTCTTCGGCTCTTCCTCTTATCTCCCTCCAAATTGGACCCAGTGAGTCTCTTTCTGTGTGTGTGTGTGTGTGTGTGTGTGTGTGTGTGTGTGTGTGTGTGTGTGTGTGATTTCTGTGTCTGACTGTAGTGTTGTGTGTGTTTCTGCTCTGTCACTATTGCAGCAAATCTGAGTGTGTGTGTGTGTGTGTGTTGGTGTGCAAGGTGGGCATGAGGGTTGCACTGCGTAGATAATGTTGCAGGATGGCCAAGCTGTGTGTGTCGAAGAGATAAGACCGTTGGCGGTTACTGAAGCACCTCCGCCATTAATCATAGTTTAGTAGCAACTCGGCCTGCAGAGAAAGAAATCCTTAGCAGGAAAGCACCACAACACCACGACGGAAAATACTCCAGGACAAGTAAAACATTAACATTAAAGCTGTTGTTTCTCAGGTTTTAGGAGAGAGATGTTTAACACTTCTAAATCAGTTGACAAAGAAAAGTAAGGAAACAAGAAAGAATAGAAGAATGGAAGAAAATAAAGAAATAATAGAAAAAAAAGAAAAGAAATAGACAAATAATATTTTTAAAATAATTTATTATTACATTATGATATAAAAACAAGTTTGTTGTTTTTTTTTTCCAAAAATAAGAATGATGAAGTAACATTTCATAAAAATAAGTTAAGTTTCAATTAATTTGGTAATATTTCATTTCACATCTGAAAACACTGAACAGCTAAGAAGGCAACTCATGGTTTGTCATGTACGCTTCCCCAAATTCATGTATATTTCAAAAGATTTGATTTACATAACAGCCTATAAACAAGGATACACAGGTTTCCTGTCAAATCTGCCTCTTTCTATAAGTCAAAACTAAACTAAACATATTAAAACATATTTAAAAGCCTCTTTAATGCTGTACCCAGGGTACCTCTGGGTGCATTATGTCTGGCAGGGGTTGCATGAAGTACATCTCAGTCATTCCCAATTTCTGCAATTCCAATACTGTTTAGGGACCACAGTATGCAGAAATATAAAAATACAACATGTAAATACAACAAGAAAGTGGGCCTATCTGCAAAGACAAGGCTTGTGGGTACCCATAGAAACATACTGCCATGACAGTTTTTAACCCCAAAACCCCAAAATTGAGCCTAGGTCACCGGTATCGTCACTTTAAAATGGAGCACCCGTTTTTTAATGTGTACAGCTCTGCTCGTTAAGTTCTGCAATATAACTCCTTTTCATTAATGTGTGATGTAAGTTTTTACTAGGCTACAGGATGTAACCTGCTCTATATTTTGTGGCCTAATTTTGCTACACTTTGAAGTCAGCAGTTTCCCCTCTCAGCCTGTCTAAGCTTCACTCACACATTCCTCCTTTCTCAGAGGAGATTACTGGAAGTGTCCGATCACCACCGTGTTAAGTGATGGCAGTTTAAGGTTATGGAAATTTCACCAATTCAACATGGATCAGTGGGGGTAAATGCATTAGGCGAGATCCTGCTGTGGCAGCATACGAGAATCATCCATGTAAGCTTTTATGTTCAGATAAAATACAGACATGGGGATAATTGGACTTGAATTAAGAGCAATTCCAGTCGTCTTTCCTCTCACTTCTCCCAAACTTTCCCCTTTTATTCACATTGTCCTCTCTGACCCAAATCCTCCTCCTTCCATCCAAAACATCTTATTCTCCCATTTTCCTCAACATTTAATATCCCCTCCCTTCCCTCCCTCTCTTTGTGCAGTGCCTCTGTCCTGCTCTGAGGGATTCACAGAGTTGGGATACTACAACGGCACCGTGTCTCAGACGGACTCTGGCGCCCCCTGTCTGAAGTGGACCGAGTTTCCAGACTATGTGATGCAGTATCCGGGCCGAGGGCTGGGCGACCACAGCTACTGCAGGAACCCAGACCGAGAGTCCAACCCCTGGTGCTTCTTCAGACAAAACTCTGGAGCCATCGGATGGGCTTACTGCGACTGCCACCAGGGTACGACCGTGGACCACCTGGATGTGACTGATCCAGGACCATTTACATTAAACTTTGTTTTTATAGCACTTCTTTAAAACAAAGCTACAAACTGCAGATACATGACAAAAGGAATTATTTAAGAACAGTAAATAAAAGAAGAAAATGCACAAAATTGTTAAAAAAACAAACCAAATAACTTTCTATCATCCATTCATTCATCTGGGAAATTAGCAGTATAACACAGGAACTAACGTTATTATCAATTCATTTATTGGATTAATATTTCAGTCCAACAATTAATCTGAGGGTTTGGGAGATGAATAAATGAACAAAAAATAAATTTTTAGTTTATTTTGGTCTAGTTTGGTCTAATCTCTCCACTTGTCTTGTGAGATGCTGTATAGTTTCACTCTCTCTAAAACAAATACAAAGAAACAGTATATGGAAATGGAAACCAGTCAAATATATAAAAGATATGCAAATCCAAATGGAGGGAGTGACGCTGTCTTCTTCAAGGACTCACAGGCCAAAACTTTTCAGTTTTCGGGGTGACTTGAAATTGATCAAAATGCCCAATAATATTCAATTTACAATTTGAAGTTACATTTACAGTGAATGTTTAGAATTTCTGCTTGACAAATGACGAACAATGGATCAAATTGACCATGAAGACTATGTGTAATGGGAAAGGGGCTGTTCATACAGAGTGCTTTGGTGTATTTTGGATCATTATTTTTGGTTTTCTGGTTCACAAACTCTCATAATCAACCTCGTTTCCAGCTAAAATGCCCTAAAAAGCGACTGTACTCTACCTGCTTAGCACCAATTGGCAGACAAAGTGAGGCACTAACTGGTGAACACAGTGGAGTACTTAGCAGCTAAAGAACCAGGTTTTCTTCAGGAGTTGGTGGAGACCAAAAACAGAGCTAAATGAAGAGAGAATATTATTCAAATGAATGCATAAGACAACATAACATACTTATTATTATATAATAATTACAACAATAATCATCATATGGTGTTAAGAGCTTGTTCTGCTGCCCCCCAAGTATCAAATAATAAATAGATTGTCAGATGATGCCGTGATGTCGGAACTACAGCTTTCCACTGCGTCACACTGTGGACAAACTGGTGAATACTTAACTGCACGTTTGTTGTGTCATCATCTCGTATCGTTGCCGCTTTTCAGGCGCAGCGCGTCTGGTCGGCAGCTCGTCCTCTGGCAGTGGGCGGGTTGAGGTCTACCTGAACGGCCAGTGGGGGGCGGTGTGTGACTCTCACTGGTCAGACAGAGACGCCAGTGTGATCTGTAGGCAGCTGGGCCTGGGGTAAGAGAGAAATCCCAAAACACGAGTTTATTATAAAGTGTTGATGTTTCACAGCTTGTTCTCATTGGGGGATTTATTTCAACAGCGACATTGGCACGGCCTTGCAGCACTCCCAGTTCGGTTCGGGCCCCGGCCTATTCCACTACGAGCGCCTGGGTTGCCGTGGCGACGAGAACAGCCTGAGTAGCTGCCGGAGCAGGACGTTCGTCACTGGTGACTGTAGCCATGGGAACGAGGCAGCAGTGGTGTGTGCGCCGCCAGAAGGTCAGTGTGACTTCCACAGTGTCATGGCAACCAGACCTGAATACCCCCCTCCCTTCCCCCCCGCACACACACACACACACCTGAGAGACACAGAGTGAGAGTTATTTTTTATTTTACTTAACTACCTCCTTAACTACAGTTATGCTCATAATGAAAAATGAAGACAGGTAGACAGGGGGATGCTGTCTGACCTTATATTTCTACATCCTCTCTCAGGCAGTGGCCCTCCTCTGCGATTAGTTGGAGGCGAGGAGGACTTTGAAGGTCGTGTGGAGGTGTTTCACGCGGGAAGGTGGGGCTCCGTCTGTGACGACCAGTGGGACGACAGAGATGCTGAGGTTGTGTGCAGACAGCTGGGATTCGGGTACGTACATCTGGGGACTTTCACACCTTCGCCACCAAGTTAACATGTGTGGTACCAAACCGATCCCTCTGTAGTGTAAAGCTTTAACTACACATTAAATCACACTTGTGGAGGGTACTCGGCATTCAAGGATCGTCTATAGCCCATTGGTTCCTATTGGAGACACAAATACATGGCTTAATTTTTAACAAAGGTTCAGTAATTTCCTCAAACACTGTAGTTTTAGCAAATGTCCCTCAAACAGGAGTGAACAGTGCATTTGTTCGGGGACTATTTTCAGACGTGGATTAATACACATTTTGTGCTTTAGTGAGTATTTAGGGCAGTAGGACAGTTACAACAGTGTCCATGTTCATTGTGATGAGGAAACGTGTCAACTAGTGCAACAGTGTGGCTCATTTATGTGTTTTTTATGTGCTCTAATGGCACAGAGGAATAGACCACACAGATAATACTTTGTTTAGTTTTGTGGGAGTTGTTGGCGATGATAAAGGACAGAACATCACCAGCCTTATCCTTCAGTGAGGGGGCATAAATATACATGTAAAACTATGTAGCCATGGATACAGATAGATGCCTTGCTCACTCAGTTTGTGTATTATATTATATAATAAATTAAAATGAGCATGTTGTGCAGATGGTTGCTAACTGAAGCCTGTATTTACTTTAAGAAAATAAGACTTTTCTCACTGGCTCAAAAAACAAAGAAAACTGGGGGAGGGAAAGTCCTTTGTTTAGGTAATGGTGTTCCCTCCTTGTATCGTTTGCAAAGGAGGAGTAACATCCCTGACAGCTTTGACTGTCAAATAGATGCAGTTGTAGCCGCGAAGAGAAAGAAGCTCCTTCCATGTTCAACACGAGGTTGCATTTCATCTCCTCAAACACTGTGGGACATCTCACCATCTGTGTTTGTGCCTCTAAATAATGGATGACACTGATGCACAGGTTCTCTCACAGCTGCACACAGGCGCTGATGTGTTTTGACACTTAAAGACAAAATGGTATGAAAATGATTTGTTCCCATCTGGATAGTTTATTTTTGGTATTTGTGTACGATTTTGCCTACTAACATTCAAACCTAGTCCTACTACGATGTTGTTCTACTAGTTACTATAAGAGTTAACAGTTAAATGTGGTTTTAAATGATGGGCGAGGGTTAGACAGTCACCTCAAATTGCCCAAATACCAAAAGAAAAACTTAAAAAGTAACACAAAATAAGAACATTTTTAAATTCTTTAATACTTTGAATTACAAATTCTGCAACTTCTCAACTTTCTATGTTATTTCTACTTCCATACTCCACTCATTAAACTTATTATTCCATTTAAAAAGCTCCATATTTATAATAATAATAATAATAATATGGGAGTGTTGGCAGAAGCTTGTGGTCACTACCGTTCTCCTGAGTCATTCTATATTCTCTGAGCTTCACTATGTTTTATTTTTAGCTTAAATATGTCGTCCAGCTGTACACAGGAGCAGAAATGCACGGACCCACAAAAACACATAAAAGTGCTTTTTGTAGCATCAATAAATAATCACTGCATGAATGCAACAACATCCTTGTAGAAGCTATTCATTATTCATTTGGATGATTTGATTTATTTTGAATATTTGCCTTATTTCTTTTGCCATTTCGTTTTGTTTTGTAAGAATTGGGCAGCACTAACGTAGGTACCCCAGGTTTATACCCTGCAGATATGCTAACAGCCTGGCTCCGTGGATGGTAATGTGGGTCTGTCCAACACTTCGGTCCAGACTGAAATATCTCAACATCTGTTCGATGTATTGCTTTGAAATGTTCCATGAACAGTCACGATTCCTAGATAATGAATCCTGAAGACTTTGGTGATCCTCTGACTTTTTGTCTAGCACCACCATGTGGTTTTTAGTGAAATATCTTGACAACTGTTAGATGGATTGCCATTAAATTTCACGCAGATATTCATGTCCCCCTCAAGTTTCTATCTAACGCCATCATGAAGCTTGGGTCGTGCTTGTCCAGCACTTCAGTTTGTGACCAAATACTTGAAAACTAATCCATCAACCATCAACCTCAGCTGTACTGCATGCTAACACATTAAACTGATAAACAAACAAAGAAACACTTTCTATCTTTGGCAAAGGTCTTGAACAATGCTAAACTTGGGTGGAAAGGTAAAAAAAGATAATGGTGTTGTCTTATGGCGACAAATTGTGTGTGTGTGTGTGTGTGTATTTTAGGGGTGTGGCGAAGGCCTGGTCGTGGGCTCACTTCGGTCAGGGTTCAGGCCCGATCATGCTGGATGCTGTGAAATGCACAGGAAATGAGCTCTTCCTGGATCAGTGTCCCCATGGCGACTGGGAGCAGCACAACTGCGACCACATGGAGGATGCTGGGGTCTCCTGCAGCCCTTATACAGGTACATGTACAGCACACACACACACACACACACACACACACACACACACACACACACACACTACTGTACACACTGATAGGCTTCAAGCTGCTATTTATAGCCCCTGAGCATCAATAAATCATTACTGCGTGAAGCGGCAACATCCTCTTTGTGACAAGGAGAAATAAGTAACATATCTATTGGCACGGAATAGCAGCTGCTGTTCATCAAACTAATCTGAGATTAATAATTAATTTCACAATTATACATAAATATTAATGTTAATGGCTAAATGTAGCATCTATAAAATGTAATCGTGCCCTATGGTCTAATAAAGGAGTGTGTGTGTCTGCTTTTAATCACATTAACGCTCCCAAAGGACTTTTTAACGACCACAATATGAAACTGTTTCAGATGGCGTGGTGCGTCTGGTTGGAGGAGACAGTCCCTGGGAGGGTCGGGTTGAGGTTTTCCACAACGGTGACTGGGGGACGGTGTGTGACGACCACTGGTCCCAGCAGCACGCAGAGGTGGTCTGCAGACAGCTGGGCTACAGGTACGGAAAAAGCTTGGAGGAATGTACCTAATGAGACGTACACTGACTGAACTCAAAGGAATCCTTTTTCATACGTTGGAAAACGATCTGAAGACGCCATCAGATGTTTTGTAAAGATTTTATTATTAGTTAAGAAGAAAATTAAATGAATTGGAATTTGTTTTTCATCCTTGTTTTGTTTTTGAGGCTAAATGTATTAGTGCTTGTTTGCTTTACTGAATTTTTGAGGAAAAAAACTAATAAAATAATAAAAAATCTAATAATTTTATTATATTATTAAATTAATATTACTAGTCACTTGCAAAAGCATATAATTAGTAAGGTTCTGTTACTCCAACTTAATGACCTTATTATTATCATTTATTATTTTACATTTGTTGATAACTCTTAATCTTGCAGATGTATGAACTGGTGTCTTCAGACTTTAACCTCTTCTCCACCTTCAGAGGTCACGCTGAGATCGTCTCAGACGGGACGTTCGGCGAAGGCGTCGGTCTGATCCTCATGGACGACGTCCACTGTGAGGGATCTGAGACCTCCCTGCTGGACTGTCAGCACGGGATCTGGGGACGGACCGACTGCTCCCACAGCGAGGATGTCGGCGTTCGCTGCAGGGGCCGATCCAGCCAAGAGACCAATGAAGTGCCGGTTATCGCACCTTCCACAGGTAAGAGATGAGGATGCATGTTGTTTTGAAATGGGGTGCTAACAAGGCTAATTTAGTGTAGTCCTGAAACCTCCTGAATTATTTATTTTATCGTTATTCAGGATAACTGCACATCAAGCCTGGAAGCTGCAGAGTGAACCACAGTCTGATCTGTTGGCAATTGGGAGCTCACAGGCATCTCAGCAGTAGTAATGAGGCATCTTCACTTTCCCCACCCAGCTTTATTCTGCTTGTTGGGGATCAAACAATAACCTTCAGGCACTAGTATATATAGACATAAACAATTAATCTAGATGACAACAATGTGAATTAAAGCTACAAGGAGCAATAAGGCAAACAAGTTTTTGTCTCACAGTGAACTTTTCAAAGGATACCGATTTATTAGCATTTCTTCAGAATCCAGATTGTAGAAGAGTTGAGAGTTTGATTAATTTACAGTTTTAAGAGAGATTGTAGATCCACATTTCGGTCCACAAAGTGTGAATCTACATCAAGAGTGAGAACGATTGGTGAAGCTTCATTCACTTGCTGTACACCACACGTGAAAACAAATTACCAGAGGTTGTTCCCCTGCCCTGACTGTCCTTTAAAAGCTGCCAGCTTTGATTATATGTCGTTTGAGTATGCACCAAACTGAACCGGAAAGCAACTGCAGTCGGAACAAAGGAAGGAAGAAAGAAACTAGCAAACAACAAACAAACCCAACAGATCTGCACTGCAGAAGTTTGGTCCCTGTGCCATCTGCAATTAATTTTGTAGGGAAAGGGCAAGCTGTCGCTGCAGAGGGCTGGTCTAACGCCAGCCTGTGAGCTCAGGAATCTATCTATCTATCTATCTATCTATCTATCTATCTATCTATCTATCTATCTATCTATCTATCTATCTATCCCACTTCTGTCTCCTTTTGTGGCTCTGTATCATTACCTCAGTGTGAAAACAACGTTGTCTGTCTAAAGCGTTTAAATGCCACATGTTGACAGCAGAGAGAATAAAGCGGTGTTTACTGTCTGGGCACTGCAGAGGTCCTGTGCCTCCTGTAGACACACGCTCCATTAGAATGAGAATGGAGGCTGAATAAAGAGGCACCGGGCTGCAGGTGACATTTAACACCGTCAGTGGACATATAACTCGCTCTCAGTGAGTGTAGACTGGAGTGTGTAGACGCACAGACATGAATATCAATGAGAGTGTTTCTTTTTTGTTTTTTTTTGTCAGGTCCCCTGGTGCGTCTTGTGGGTGGCAGCAGCAGAAAGGAGGGTCGAGTCGAGGTGTATCTCCATGGCGACTGGGGAAGTATTTGTGACTCAGGCTGGAACGACCTGAATGCAGTCGTGGTGTGCAGACAGCTTGGACACAGGTTTGTAGTTATATGTGCGCATGAAAGAGACAGAGAGATAAACATTTATTTCTTTTAATTACATTAAAAAAAATCACATTTATCTCTCTCCGCAGTGGTGGAGCCGTAGCAGCCGGGGGGTTCGGTCAGGGGAAAGGGCCCATCCATCTGGACCAGGTGAGGTGCACGGGGAAGGAGGAGTTCCTGGGAGAGTGTCCCTCTCTGGGCCAGAGCATCCAGGGCTGCAGGCGCAGGGAGGATGCAGGGGTGAGGTGTGACGTCACGCCGCAGGAGTCAGCGGCACAGGTCAAACCTCAAGAGCTGAGCTGTGGGCTGAGGAAGCTGGTGGAGGAAGACAGCAAGATGAGGAACCAAGGGGAGGACAACATGCTCAGGTAGGATTTAGGACCTAGTTTGATAGCACAATATGTCCAAATCGGTGAAGTGACAATGAGCCATGAGTTTGGTCCAGTGTGTGACATTTAGGAGGATCTATGGGTAGAAATGGAATATAATATTAGGTATGTTCTCATTAGTGTATATTTAATATATTTGTTGATGTTACCTTAGACAGACAGACACAAGCAGTGTTACTTAGTTGCAATCTCCAATTGCACCTCTAGATGCCACTAAACTAAGTCCTTTAAGGGTGTCCATTGCAAGTGGAATAATCGGCCTCTACAGACCCCCTCCTCCTGTCAGTATTTATGTACCATGTTGCCTCCTATTTCCTTTCAAGTACAGAGCACAGAGACCCAAAAAACAACTGTCGTGACCAAATAATTTCTACCTGACCACAGATTAGTTTTGTGATAACACTTTATTTGGAAATTTAAACAAAAACAACAGAGGTCTTCAAACTAGATTTTTAGACTATAAAACTGGTAATAATACAAAACTCCCCTTAGTTGTTATTGTACTTTAGTGGTGCTCATCAAAATGCATTGTGTGTACTCTCAGGTCCATGATGGCCACCAGAAAAATCTATATACATAATATTTTGAAACCTGCCTTATTGTTGAATTACTATGTTTCTTGGTGCGTTACCACCATCGACTGTCTTCAGTGGAATAATGTGAGAACGTCTGCAGGAGTGTGTATCTCTTTACCCGTGTCGTCGTTCTCTTGTGCACAGATCTAAAAGCATGTCCTGCTGCAGCGTCTTTCAAAATCAGCATAAGAAGAAATGTTTAGTCAGTACAATCAGGGACAGTAGTAGTAGTTAATGTGACTTAGGGGACACTCGTAAAGAGGAGAAAGAAGGAGTTTTGATCGAGTTATTTTCCCGTTCTCTCTCAGGACCACGTGGCCATGGCAGGTGTCAGTGTGGCTTCAGTCTCAAGAGGAAGATGACAGTCCTCTCTGCAGCGGCACTCTGATCAGCCCCTGCTGGGCCCTGACGTCCGCATACTGTGTCAGCAGGTAAATCCGACGCCGGAGAAATCGCCAGTGGTAACCGTCGAACACCACCGAGTATAAACCCACCTTCTCCTCTCCTCCCTCCTCCAGGTTTGGCGGCGACCCGTCCAGGTACGTGGTGCGTATCGGGGCCTCAGAGCAGACTCTCACCCCGGAGCAGATGGTGGTTCACAGGAAGTTCAAGGGTCAGAGCGGAGGTCACGATCTGGCTTTGTTAAAGCTACCCAGCACCAAGGGTCACTGTCTGACCTTTGACCCCAACACCAACGCAGCGTGCCTTCCTACAGGAGACACGGCACCAGGGGGAAATACGCCATCTTCTTGTGTAGTCATGGTTACGACTGGCTGGAAAGGACCAGGTACGTGTTTTTCTCGCCAGCGTGTCGTTTTAAAACCTCAAACAATATTCAGAATGTATCTAAAGATATGTTTTATATACAACACACACATCCAGCAACCTTGTTTCCGACACTTGGCCTGTCAGGATGTTTCACATATTTATTAAATCACACAAAGGAGTGTGCGGACAACCTGTTTTCATCAGGTTTACTGATAAATATTAAGACTTAAATATTGAATCAGAAGGTTAGAATTTGACTTATTTGTAATCTGTGACTGCAGAGGTTAACTTTGGTGCATGTAGGGCTGCAACTAACTAATCTGTGTTAATGTCAATATGGTCAGTAGTAAAAAAAATGAATAAAAAATGCTCATCCCAAGTTGCCGGAGTTCAAGGTGACGTCTTCAGATGTCTTGTTTTGTTTGACCAACAGTCCAAAACCAAAAGATATTAAATTAACAAACCTGTAAAACAGTGAAAAGCAGCAAATCTTCACATTGAGAACTAATGAATATTTAGCATTTTTAGCCACTGCAGCGCCACCAGTATTTGGTTTTATAACATTTTTTAAAGGATCACCATGAGTCTTGATACACACATTCATGTTCCCCTTTAATTTAAAGAACTTTGGTGGCCTCTCTTGTCTTGTAGCGCCATCACCAGGTCAAAATTAAAACAAAATTTTGAATGTATAGCATGTTAACATTGTCATTGTAGGCATACTGGTGTTAGCATTTAGCTCAGCCTCACAGAGCTGCTAACGAAGCTAATCAAGTTAATCAATTGTTGATTAATTTCTCAATGGACTCATCAGTTAATCAGCTAATTGTTTGAGGATTTCTGACGTGCTTTAACCATCTCATCCATCCTCTCTCCCAGACTCAGTCCTCGCATCCTGGGTCCCTCTGATGTCGTCATGGCAATGCAAGAAGCGCTATGGCGACAGCTTCTCCAGCCACGGCACCCTGTGTGCCGGCAGTCCTCCAGACACCAGCCTCCTCCATGGCGACAGTTGCCAGGGCAACTCTGGAGGCGGGCTGGTGTGTCAGGGGGATATGGGACGATGGGTCCTCACCGGGGTCGTCGCCGGAGGTTACGGCTGCAGCGACCCCTCCTCGCCCTCGCTCTACACTCGAGTGAGCCGCTTCAGGAGCTGGATCGAAGAGGTCACCAACACACGAGCGGAGGAACCGCACGCACAGACACCAGAAGATCTGACGCACGTTGACAATGACCTAACACACACACACGAGGAACACGCACACAGCGAGGGCAAAGATAAATACCTCCACGTGCACGGCAAGCTCAAACACACACACGACCAACAACAAACGAATGAAATCGGCGATATCAAACAAACACACACTCATCACTCACACACCAATCAGCACGCTGGCACACACGCTAAAAGCACACACCACGTAGGGGATGCAAACACACAAATTCTGGTCTGATTGAGGCCGTGCCATTGGCTTACCATCTGTGCCATGTGAGCGCCTGATGAAGGAGAGTTAAAGGAAGACGAAAGTAAACTTTAACCGTAAAAAGAAACGCGAGATGCTCCTAACTTAAGTCAGTACAAATGGTCGTCTCTGTGCTCATTTCAAATCTGAACTCAGTGTTGTGAATCCCCAAGTGTTTGCAGGTTGTAATCGTCGGCAGTGTGGGCAGACCTTCCTGAGCTGCCAGGATGACATGAGTGTGTGGGTGATTTGTGGTGCTTTACATGTGAGCTGCAGCCCTGTTGAGAGGCAGAATGATGACCGATGGTGGGTCGGCGACGTTTAGGTTGAGCCTGGCATGCTGATCGGGGCCTTTCACCGATACTGAGAATCAAAAAATCAGCATGGCATGTATTTTAAGGACAATAGTGTTAGCATTAAAATAACCGGGGGATATTTGCTGAGATGGTCACACAAGAATCTATGCTAAAATTCACCTGTTAATGTGTGTCTTCTGTGTGAGCTGTTTAATAACAAAAATCAACAAACTAACCACCAGAACATCTAGATCTAGATATCATCATCGTCCCTCTAACGGCTCTACGATTATTAAATATAGATTAACAAACTCTCGCATCAGGTGACGCTCACCCCAAGTTAAGTTTTGATTAAAAAGTTGTGGGTGATGTGGCTTTTTCAAACAGGGCTTCAGGCTGTTGTCTCATACCTTTACTGGTGAAAGTGCTGTTTAGATCCGAGACTAAGCTATTTAACTTACGGACCATACCTGTGATTTTTGTCCACTGCTGACTGTCTCAAAGTTCCTCCTCTGCTTTTTCCTGCAAGTACACACAGGGAATGTAGTGGCCAAAAAAAACCATATCACAAAATACAGAAATCTAAATAATAGACCCTTTAAAATGTTTATTAATGGCTAATAAATTGTTTACCAGTCATTTATATCGTGTTTAATAAGAACAACTTAGTTTTTCGTTTGGTTTATTACAAACAGAACTTGTGACCCTTATTATTAATTATTAACATTCAGAACGGCAGGCTTGATATGAGACACCCTTTATTAATGACCTGACTATTAATGACTCACCAACCAGAGAGGCTTTTTTCACAACCTGGCAACCCTAAAGTTGTTATTAGCTCATAACCAAGCTATAAAATCCACAATTAAACCCACAGGATGTAGAGAGCCCAACAAAAAGCACTTCAGCATCGTGTCATGAGTGTGCCGATCTTCTCCAAAGCTTTCCAGGAAGCTGTTGCTTTCCATTGATTTTGCAATTTAAAAGTCAAATAGACTCCTGAAGCGTAAGGAGTCCATCACAATTAATGTTAAATCTGCATTTATTTTTTTTTGTCAAAGTCACTTATATTGTTGAGAGGTAGGCTACCACAGTGCATTATTTCCAGATCAATTAAAGTGCATTACCTCGCAACAATAATGGAGAAAAACTAATCTCAATGTTCACCGTGATGGATTCAATGACTCTTAAAGCCGGTTTTACGAGTCTGCTAATTGATTTCTATTCCAAAGGGGGAAACTGTGGAAACTGCCTGGAACAAAATATACACAAAAACACTGAAACTCTGGTTGGTTTCATCAGCAGCTATACCACGTGTACAAAATGTGTCGTATTTGTAGTTAATAAGCTAAAACATGCAAAAACACAGGTATGGTCCTTTAAACTGTACAGGACAATTATCTCCTTTCAAAGCCATTTGACTTGTCGGGTCGTAAACTATCTTTTTGTACTGATACCAGCAGATGGCTCTAGATAGATAGATAGATAGATAGATAGATGGATAGATAAGCTACTACTCCTGAGTTTAGATAGTTCGTGTACTGCTTTCATTCTTGACTGAATTAGATAGCCGAAACTCTTTGAAGTTAAATGTTGTCTGTTCTGTTGTACTCTGAGCAGCTGTGTGCTCCGACCAGAAGGTGGCGACGTTGCTCTATTTTCACAGGGCCGGCGCTCATTGGAATAACATGGCCCTGATGGTTCTTTTTATACTGTTGCTATAAGTGTACGGACTTGACTTTGTGCTTTGATGTACTGTGAACCATTGTGTCGTGAAGCATCTTGTAACCCTGCAACTGCTGTTTTCTCCAACATGGACCTGTCTGATGCTTGTTGTTATAACCCTGTACATAAACTCAAGCCTATCACTACTCCTCCCTTCCCCTGACAATTGATGTTTTATCATGCAGATCCTGTAGGTTAATGTAAATAGTGTATGTCAATGGCAGGACGGCGAGGGGGAGCGGCGTAAAGTGTTTACTCTACCTGTGTTAAACCCATCTGCTGTTCCTCAGTGTAATGTGCTGAATCATGGTTGAGTATTAAAACATATACCTGGTGAAAACAAGTGGCCTCTCTTCTCTGTCTTATTCCATAATACGCTTTAATTAACTCTGTTTCCCTCCAAGGTTTGGTTTGTTATTGTTAAGGTACCAAATAAGGGCGATTATGCAATATGCAAAGGGGTATGCTGCACTTCTCTGCGGTTTGTATACACATTTAAATTCAGCATGAGGACAGTGTTGATGTCTGGAGGAGCCATTCAGAGAGATTAGTTGAACACTTGATACACAAGAATCCTTCCTGTTGTTTCTCATGCTATAGGTGGAGGAATGTATTTGAACAATTAAACACATTCTTAAAGCCCTGTAGAAATCAGTTGCTATCTTCCAGAGTCAAAACACACACATGGGTTTTATAAGTTAGAAAGAAAATAAATAATAAAAAGATTGCTTACAAAAGATTTATTGTAAATGAAAAGCAAATCTGCTTAGCTGCTGCTCTCAGTCACCCATGAGCCATGTTAATCTTTTCTTTTGTTTGGATGGGTTCCCCTCTGAAAGAGGGGGATCAGAGGAAATCCTTGCTGCAGTGGATTGGCTAGTTTTTTATTGAAAACTGTTGCAAAAGTGATTTATAATTAGCATAAATGACTCAGCTTTTGGGACATAGCTGAATAATAGGACCAATTCTTCTTCAAGAGGCTCCTTTTTTACTCTTTTTTTCCACACTTCAGTTTTTTTTATTAAATGATGAAACTGCACACAGCTCTTCCCTTTTATTTCATGGCTCTGTATTTCACTCACGCTCAATTCCCTTTCATTTCTGGAAGAGGTACTATAAAGATGTACTAAAAGTATTCATTATGCAGTATTAGAACACTACTATTATTGCATTAACATGTAAGCAGCACTTTAATGTTGTGTCTGGTCAAGGTGGGTTAGGGTACGTTTATCTACTTACTAAACTGTCTATATTCATATTTTATTTGTAAATAATATTTATTTTTATCTAAAATCTGACTTAGTAATACCTAAAGCTGTCATATTAATGTAGTGGAGTAAAAAGTACACTCTTTCTTGATTGTAGTGGAGTAAAAGTATAAAGTATCTTTAATTGTACTTGAGTAAAAATAGTTACATTCCACCTCACATTTTATACACATTTATTGTTGGATCAATGAAATTCTGCATATACTCTGGTGTGGACAAAAATCCAAAATATAAATGACATAAAGGAATGAGACAAAGCAGTTTTTAGATGAGCACTGACGTTATTTTTGTTGTGAGCTGGTCATTTAAAGGGTTAAGTCACATCTGTGTAAAAACTGGATATACAGCATAGCAGCAAAAGGGTTGGCAGGAGTGTGAAAGGGAAAGAGAGAGACATTCAGAGTTAGAATGGTGAACTAAACAGTTAATTGCTGCGTCATTTTGTAATTTAGGTTTGCAGAGCATGTGCTCGGCTGTTTTCACACCCTCAGGTGAGTGGATGAAAGACATCTGTGTGAACTGGTGAATATGTATGTGGTCCTTCAGCATGATGTTAGATAATATGTTTGTCTGCACTCTATAACTCAGAGTCTGGAGTCCGGTGACAAAGTAGATTTATCTAAAATAATCTGGCTTATTCAATGTGTTAAGAGTATTAAAAAAAACACAAGCTCACATATCATTTTGAGAGATGAAAAACAAAAGCTGATATATTTTCCAGGAAGTAACGTTGTGGTTTTACGTAATGTTGCAGGCATGGCTTCCTGCAGCAGTCTGTTGTGTGAAGAACAGTTTCAGTGCTCAATCTGCCTGGAGGTCTTCACTGAGCCCATCTCCATCGCCTGAGGCCACAACTTCTGCAAGGCCTGTATCGCGGGATACTGGGACAACAGCAACCACTGCCAGTGTCCACTCTGCATGGAGACATTCGCGAGGAGACCGGAGTTAAAAACCAACACGACAATCTGAGAAGTCTCGGATCATTTTAAAGTGATGCGGGAAAGAAGCACTGATGAATCTAATTATGTAGACAAAGCCTGCGACATCTGCACTTTGGGGAAGCTGAAGGCGACAAAGTTTTGCTGACATCTTATTGTGAAATTCATCTAGAGCCTCACCACAGAGTTGCAGGACTGAGGAGACGGATAAAAGTGCGTTTGTCAGCTGTGCATCAGTGAAGACCACGACACTCACAACACCGTACCACTGGAGATAGAGTGTGACAAGGTATGGAGAGACAGATCGGAGAGACGGAGCCCCGAGTGCAACAGATGATCCAGGAGAAGCTGCAGAAGATCCAGGAGGTCAAGTATCTGGTGGACCTCAGGAGGAGGGATGCAGGTGTGTGTGCAGGTGTTCACCGTTCTCATAGCCTCCATTAAAAGGAGCTAACCAGAGCTCATTTGGGTGATTAAGAAGAAGCAAAAGGCATTGAAGAGAGAAGCAGAGGGCTTCGTTAAAGCTCTAGCAACAAATTAGTGCACTGCAGAGAAGATGCACAGAGCTGGAGCAGCTCTCGAACACCAACGACCATCTCCACGTCCTCCTGAGGTCGCCATCTCTCTACAGCCTTCAACACGTGAACGATCAGCAAGAGTTCAGCATCCAGAGCGGCAAGTATGAGCAGAAAAGACAAGTTCAACAAGGAGATGGAGAAGTTCCCCGATCAGAAGCTGTACTGGGTTCAGCACTACACTGTGGACCCGGACACTGCACATTGTTCCCTCACTCTCTCCGACTATGGAAAGGTGGTGAGGGAAGGCAAGTTGCAATAGAGACCTTTCAACCTTAAAAGATTTACAGGGTTATTGGGTTCATCAGTTGTAGAAAAGGAGGGATACTCCTCAGGAAGGTTTTACTTTGGAGGTGCAAGTGGAGGGGATGAACAAATGGCCATCGGAGTCGTTTGAAAGTCCGTCGACAGGAAGAAGTGGTTCTCAATATCAACTCAACACGGATACTGGACGATAGGGCTGGGAGATGGTTATAAAGCCAACACTGCTCCTTCGGTCTCCCCCACCCAAAAAAAAAAAAAGGGTTGTTTTTTTTTAATTTAAAAGGGGGGGTCTTTTTTTTTTTTTAAGGGGGAGGGTCATTTTTTTTTTTTTTTTTTTTCTTTTGATTTTGGGGGAGTACAACAAAAAAAAAAAATTTTTTTTCCCCTTTTTGGTACTAAGGCTACATTCCCACCTCAGGCACAAGTAACATCACAAATCACATTGAATCTGATCTTTTCATTTTTTTTCAATGCAACCTCAGTGTGAACATTCATCATCAGGATTTATGTGACTTTTACATCACTAGATCTACGTTCGTCAAGCGGGTCACTTCAGTGGTGTGACCTATTCACACTGGAATCTGATATGAGCCATATTTAACCAAACAAAAGCCAAGAATGAATCAGAATAGACTGCAAAGACTTGCAGTGTGAATGTAGACTTTAAAAACAAGTAAATTGCTTGGTCTTTCAAAAATATGAAATACTGTTGGGCAGTGTAGTTTTTAATAAATGCTACTCAAACAGGAGTAAATAGTAGATTTATTGGGGACTATTTTTAACCACTAATAAATTCTACTAAGCATCTAAATCAGCAGGATGGTATATGTGAGATTGACTTACTACTACTGCCTTAGTTAATGGTCACCAAGTGCAATAGAGATGCTAATTTGTTTAGCAGTGTAGTGCTACTCTATGACAGAGGAATATCAGGCTACGCTACACAGACAATACTTGTTAGTAGGATCAATTAAATGCTGGTTTTGGTCATTTTGAGGGATTTGTTGACAAAAATAAGAAAAACATGAATATCTTTATTACCCAGTGTTTAATGAAACCTGAAAAAATAAGATATGTATCAACATCTTGTAATAAAACTCATGAATGTTGCTTTACTGTGATGTTGCCTGATAACCTTGTTTTAATTTCTGACCTAGACCACTACACCGTTTGTCTTTCACTTGGTAAAACAAAAGCATATCACAGTATGTCAGCGAGCATTGTCTTGTGATGAACGTGTTTCCATCAGTTGTTGCTGGAAACGGAGACACTGAGGATAGAGATGAGAACCTGCACTGCCTGTTAGCCGATGCAGTAATGATAACTGTAGAGGAGATGAGGTCTGTCGGTGGTTAAACTTGAGGGACTGGACTATAAATACAGAAATGGGGTACAATTTTATCACTGAACAAAGATATATAAATCACAGACATTATATGGAATAAAAGTAATAATACAGTAATAGTAATACAATAAAGGTTTGTGTTTCACTACCTCTCTGTGACTCTTTCACACACCATTACACAGAGATCTCAGGGATCCTTTACAGAGGTTGAGTTCCAGCACCCAGTTTTGGAGTTTATTTATGAAACTAAAGACATCAACAATCTCCTAAGTGGTCTATATGCTGTATATCAATAACTGTGTTTCCATTATTTCATTCCTCTCATTGTGATACAGAGCAACAGTGAGCTACACATTATGATTTATAGAACTGGAGTTACATTCAGGTAATAACGTAATATCACTGGGTCTCGTTACTGAATATAAAACTACTCATCACCCTTAAGTAAGCTTAGCATAAAGACTGGATATAAGGGGAAACCACTAAGCTGGGTCCAAATGTAAAAGGAAACTGCCTATCAGCACCTCCATAGTTCACTTATGAACATGTTGGCACATTATGTCAGTGGTTCCCAATCTGGAGGTCGCTAAAGCTTCACAGGGGGGTCACAAGGATTTTAAGGGGTGTAAGAAAACTTTAATATACACAGTAGGCCTGTATGTCAGCATTTCATTAATTTCTGTGAAGAAAAGAAAACTAAATTAAATTGTTGTTTGTTTTCTTTTATTTTTTAAGATCTAAACTTTGAAGACCTGAACACAAACTGTATTCAGTCTTCACTCACTAAAATGTCCACCAGTCACCATTTGGGTTAATTGTTGTTCTGTGCAGTTATTGTTATGCATTGAATATAATATGAAAAATCCATAAAATATGTCACTTAGTTTACTCAATGATAGAAAAGGCATCTTGTAAGGAGGAAGGTTGGGAACCACTGCTCTATATAAAACCATTTTGGTTTCTGTAGGCTATGGATTAAATAAACTGGATATACTGCATTATTAGTGAGATTTAGAGTTGGGTCGGGTTAGGTCTTTGTGGTAAACTAAGCAAACCGTCTCTTGACTGTAGCGGTTCATGTTTACAGTACAGAAAAAACTTTGACTTTACCATCTTACTTGTTTACTAAAAACAGATATTCATGGTTTTTGAGGACCACCTTGGAAATAAAAAGCTATCACTGAGGCGCTGCTACTCATGCTTATAAATGACTGGAAACATTTGTATAATCTCTGAAATAAAAAAAAAAAGGGAACCTGTCCTTTTAGACCTCAAAGTCAAAAGTAATTTAGATTCAGGAGACTCGTTCTGGGTCAGCTATTCTCCTAATTCTATTGACACGAAGAGTCGGGGGTCAGAGAGCGCTAACAAGACACATTCCCTCAGGAGTTTCTCCTTTTTTGTGCCTTTGAGAAAGTAAGTGCGAGTGTCGAACTTAACCAACTGCTGAGCTCCCCTCATTAATCACACAGAAAGCAGAGGAACCAGTGGGAGCTGTCCTACATCCCAGGGACACAGACACACACACACAGACACACACACACACAATCCTTAAAATAACTGGGACCATCATAAATAACACCACAAAACCCTTTTAAATAAGGGCTGCAGCATTACTCAACACCTCACAGTGCTCGATACGCCTATTAAGAGCACTGGAAGACAGGACGATGCACGAGCTGTTGAACGGACAGCAGTGATTGTTTTATCCTATTTGTATGTTAATGGCCTGGAAGCTATGCAGTGTTATGCAGGGCTTAATCTGACTTTATGTGATGACAGACAAGTATGGAGGGCAAATATTGTGCCAGCTGCGATGCCGGGTGGTGTTCAGAACATCCAGCCAACCGCAGACCAGTCCAGCCAGAGCCGGTTTGTTTTTACTCAAATCAAAACCTTAATGCTAAATGTCACCTGAAACAATCTAGTTTCCCTTCCTAAAATTGGACAAGAGACTACAAGAGCAGATATTCAGCATGACTAATCAATGTTGCAGTGTTACATAATCAGAAACGTGTGTTGCATATCTCTATGGGCTCCAAATTTGGTGATTTCAGGCTGAGACTCTGCTGATGAAAGCCTCTCTAAATCCAGGCTGGAAAGGTCAAAAATTCACAGTGATCGGGCCAAAAAAAAAAAAAAAAAAAAGGTCTGTTATGTCAGTGTGGGGATACATTTTGTCTGGACAGTAGGTATGTGGTACCAGACGAGTGTGAGAGACAATCAGTTCAGAAAGCATGGAGTTAAAAAGCAGCCAGGGTAAACATGAAACAGTTTTTGGCAGGCTGTTTGGTCTGGGGATGGATGGAGCACATTTCCAGGAAGTGGATGCCTTTTCCAGTACGATATTTGTTGGAGAAGGGACAAAAAAATGTTTCCGTATGACGGCAAAAACTAAAATCGGACGTGACGAGTCGGTGGCCAACCTAAAGAAAATAAACGAGTCGAGAGAGACAGACCAGTGCTGAAATAGTATTTTTATTAAATACTTTCAAGATCCAAGTTCGAAGAATAACAAAGCTATGATGAAGACCAACTAACACTCAGACAAACACTTGATAGTCGTCAATTCATGGTTGTATTTCATTGTACATCATGATCATGCAAAAAAACTCCAGCATCCATGTGAAGGCTGGGGGAGAAAGCGCAGCCCAATAGTATATCATTACAACGCAGGGAAAACGCTAACATCGAGGGCCTCATACCAAGCTACGGCTCCTGAATCCTTTTTTTAAAAATTTTGCGTTTTTTTAAATATTTTTCATGTCACCTATTCAACATTCTGGATGGAGGAAATTCTTATTTCAAAAGATGCAAATATCATATATTAACACTAGCTCCATCCTTATTCAGGTAGGTACATGGTAGAAATGCGTAACTGAAACATGCATATAACTAGGTCTCCCGCTCTGGTTCAACAGTGTAGGTCACAAAAACCTGCACACCCACACCAACTCTTTCTCTCTCTCTGGCTTTCACAACTCCTCTCAACTGAGCAGGCACGATTTAAAACCACCAAGGGTAGATTACATTTATAAATAATTTAGTCTCGATCAATCTGTGAATCGCTCAATCTGTAAATTTTGTGTTGTCTTTACTTCCTCCCTCTTTTCCCTTTTTCTTTTTCTTTTTTTTTATTTTATTTCCTGTGTGCGAGGGAGAGTGCAGAACTCCAGCTTGGCAGATCGGCAAATTACCAAACGACAAAAGTTAACAGCAACAGCGACGACAACAAAAAAACTCAAACCAGTAACACGGGAACAGAGAAACAACAGAGAGAGGTACAAATAAACATCTCAAGAGTAGGGACTCGTTGGTACACAGGGTGGGGGGAGGGGGAGATATCGGAGAGGAGAGGGGGGAGTTTTTAAGATACGACTGTCGCGGATGGATGGAGACAATTAAGCAGCACAGCAAGGGTGGCACCGTGGTCACACAGCAGTGGTGCAGATATGTTACAAAGCCTAAAACACACCACCAGGCGTGTGTGTTTGTGTGTGTGCATATGATATGAAGAGACGGCTCACAGCATTGTGGGATCAGGAGTTAAGGACACTATGATGAAGGTCTTCATGTTTAAAAACTCTAAGAAGAGTCTTGTTGGGCACAGGAGTCACAACTATTTTCAACCCGTTATATATCTTTTTTTTCTTCTTTTTTTTTTTTACTCCCCGTCTCTAAAAACAGTCTTACGGCCACGGGACTAGAGCTGGTAGCCCACGTGTGAGAGTGTGTGTGTGTGTGTGTGAAGAGCTACCAATATTTTAAGGAAGTACTTTAAGGAGGAGAACTATAATAAATTGAAATCGGTGAGGAAAATGTTGCTCCTAAACTAGACTGGGGGTCACAGAGGTCACGGGGTGGTTCCCATGCCCAGATGCACAGGATGAGTGTCTCTTAGATACATGTACATATATTACACTTTTCTACATATATCTATACATACACTGTATTTACACAGTGATTATAAACAAACCAGGCCCTTGCAGAAAGCAGAGAAAGGGAGTGGGAGGGGAGGGTTAAAAGAGGGAATGGTTTAAGAGAGAGAAAAACGGAGAGAGGTTGGGGATGAATGAGGGAGAGGCAGCGGGCAAACATGCAAAACGCAGACGCCTTTCCCGGCGCACTCTCTCCCTCCACTGCATACAGACACAACAGAACGTGTTAACGCGTGCAGGTTAGCTTTAAACTTGCACAATAAAATCCCTCTTTTTAAAAACTCAGCTGCTTTAAAAAGGAGCCTCGAATACAGGATCAGTCAGACGGAGAAATTAAAAAACAAACAAAAAAAAAAAAGAAAAACAAAAAAGGCTCCGGTTATTCACAGGAACGCAAAAGGGAACAGGACGCTAAAAATAACAAAACATGTAACCTCAAAATCAGACGCCCGCCCATCCCCGCCCCCCCCAAAATCCCACAACAACACGATTTTCCGTTCGGTCGGAAAAACAAGCACACAAACAAAAACACATAAACACATAAAAAGCCTAAAGTTCTACACTTTGGTGCTTCATGTTTTTGATATCAAGTTTCTCTCGTCATCAAGTTCTCTGACTGAGCCCACTTGATTTTTTTTCCCTCTTGAATTCAGTTGGGGGAAAATCTCCCTACATCTTTACATCAACGTCCGGGTAACGAACACTTTCTACCCGGTAATCCCTAGAATGCCAAAAAAATGTGTCCAAAATCTCAGCTGCTAACCTCACACTCCCTTCTGTTCCTCCCTTATTAGATAGTGAATATAAATGCTTGGTTGGGTTTTGGTGGTTTCTGGTACATCTAGTCATAATTTACACAGCATATTCATAACTCATACTCATAAACTGTCACAAGTTCAACTGTAAATCCTCTCCTCACGCAGGACGTCTCATCTCGCGCGGGCAGAAAAAAGATGGCTGCCAGGGGAGGGATAGAGGGCAAAGACGCGCCCTCCGATCAGGCGCCAGATGCATGCATCATCCCATGGGGGCGGTGTCTTGTGTTCAGCCGGCCCCCAGCAGGTCAAAGGGGGGACAGGATTGGTTGGTATCGTGGAGAGGGATGCGATCTCGCCCGGCCGGGCTCCTGGCACTAGCCAATCCACGCAGAGGACGTGCCTCTTAAACACGCTCGCTGAAAAAAACTGCCCCCCAAAACACACACTCCAGTAGACTGGAGGCTCAGGACCACTGGTGGGGGGGTGAAGAAGAGGAGCAAATTAGTTTGTTTACTCAAGATGCTTCACTAGTGGCTGCATATTGTCTGAAATGAACCCAGCATAGTTTAAAGAATAATTCTAGTTTGTTCTTGGATCTTATTTCCATAGTTTTGGCCATTGTTTCAATCAGTAATAATAACTTTGTACATGTGGGAAAGACGCAGAACGTTGCCAAAAAAGGAGTCGAGAAGCACCAACAGTCACACAGGTTTTTAAAAAAAAAAAGTGTATTTGGGGTCATTAGTTGGCCTTTTAGAGAGGCGTACAGTAGAAAGCTGACAGCACATAGGGGGAGAGTGTGGGGTGGGGGTTGGCAGAGGTCCCCAGCTGGACTTTATTCAAGGATGTTGCGATTACATGGCAGCTTCTTAACCTTCAAGGCCACCGAGACGTCCTCAGACAGGTTTTAAACAAACCTCCAAGTTAGCCAAACGTATTTAAAAAGGAGAAAACTAAGACGCAAGTATTACCTAAACTGTCTGTTGTAGATATTTATCATTTTACACTCTGACTTTAAACCATATACTTAATTTAACCTTTTTAATTATTACAATAATTAGAGTTATGAGCATTATTGTATAATTCTTGTAGTGTTCTCAGTGCAACGTTATCGTAATCGACAGAACTAATGGCCAAAGATACGAAAATTAGACCCAAGTTGTAATAAACCAAGTTTTTTTCCCCTTTAAGACACAATCTGTGATCCAAACGTAAGCTGAGTGAATCACCTTCACCCCCTAAATATCAAAACAAATGGAAGCAAACTGCCAAACTGGCTGAATTTTAATATACCTCAAAATTATGTGGTTGAAAAAATGACAGATTTAACGTTTTAACAGCCAACTGGGAGTCAGTACAGGTCAGGGCTGCTGTTAGAGTAGATTAAATGTCCAGTGTGTAACATTTAGGAGGATCAATTGGCAGAAATGGAATATAATATTCAAAAAGGTATGTTGTGTTTTTATCAGGTCCTTTTGTAGGTCCAGTAGGTTTCTACAGTAGCCCAGAACGGACAAACCAAAAACTGGCTCCATGTAAGGCCTTTCCCTCGTTTCTCCTACATGCTTGCAAGGTGAGGGTGAGGCGAGGGTGTTGTAACCTGCAATTACATTACTAAATGCCACTAAAATCGTACACACCGATCCTTTAAATGATCAAACCTATACTTGTACCCTTTCAAAGTGTGTGTGTATTTGTGTACTTGTGTATTTGGTGTAGTGTAGCATTTATTTCCTGATATTGCCACTGGGCATTGCCACTTTCTAATTCTACCTATAGTGGCTTGTGTGTGTGTGTGTGTGTGTGTGTGTGTACCTGATCACTGTAGTGGTGCAGCAGGCGCTCCTGAGCAGTGGAAGTGAACATTAAGCCACTTGCCCTCGCGGCGATGCCACACCCTGGTCTCCTCCGATTGGCTGGAACGCGGGCGGCCCGTGGTGTCCACAAACTGTGTGAGCCGGATGTAGGCGATGCACGCAGCGTCTTCGCCGATCAGGTGCACGTGTGGATTGAGCAGGGTGGTGTGCACGGGCTTGCTGTTCTTGCTCAGCACTGGATGAAATCAACGAGACAGAATATTGATCCTTACATAGCAGATAGGCTAATGGATTTGGGGGTTTTAACAGTATTTCTTATTTTCTGTATGTGAGGTCTCTTTGGTTAACGTGAAAGGTCCTTAGATGTACAATATGTCATTTCTGCCACCAAGGGGTCCTCCAACATCAAAACTATAATGATAAAGTTAGTTTGATGAGGTCGTGAAGTAGGGATCATGGGAGTTGCTGTCGGTCATCGCCGTTATTGCTTCAGCTTCTCCCGGTTAGTGTTCATCGTTCAGGAGGGTTACTACTGGGGCCGAATTATGGGCAGAGGTCAAACCAGGTGATTAAAACCGTCAAAAACACAGAATAAAGCAGTTTCACCTTTAAAAATCAGTCAAAAGACGGCAAATTTACTCTATATTTACCAAAAACTGACAACACTTTCCGGTGATCTTCATCCTATGAGATGAAGCTTCGCCTGGCCAGAGCTCTTGGCAGATTGAAATAGACAGATGCATTGTGTGTGTACAAGAGGAGACTTACAGTTTTCAAAGTAGAACTTGTGGAAGTCCATGCCCTCCACCAGGTTCCCCAGGGCCTCAGGTTCAAAAGAGGTGAGTCCAGGATCGCAAATCCTCCTGAGAAAGAAAATCAAACGGGTGAGAAAGTAAGAGTGGGTGAAAAGATGGAGACATTAGAGCGGAGAAACAGAGAACACAAAGAGCAAGAATAAAGACAACACTAAAGAATGCTGTTGGAACATTACATGCATTTATCTTTGTACTGTTTTTCCATTATCTCATGCAATTGTACTCACGTGTAGGCATCAAAATCTCCATTGTTAATCGCTTCAATCAGCTGCTCCGTTATCTTGATGATCTCCTGTTTACGAGCTACAGAGAGAGAGCAGGCGAGAGACAGAGACAGACAGATGGTAAATGGTGAGAAATCAGTTAGAAGAGGAGACAACAATTAACTATGTGGTGGTTTTGCTTGATGACATTTTCTCTCTCGCCTCTCTTTCCTCTGCGGTTACAAGCTCAACACTCGTCTTTAACCTCATCACTCGGTCCGAAAGCAGCTCGACCCTCATCACTGTCTGTCGCTCTGCTTTCACCTTCTGTGCAACACAAAAACTGACTAAACACTCCTCTCTGCTGTGTGAGCACACACTGCCACCACACAACAAATTCTGTTTGTAAACACCATAAGCTTTTTTGACAAAAAAAACATCTCGACTAAAATGGTCCAATAACTAGCCTTTTCCAGAGCTTTCAATTGTATCTCATGTTATCTTCACTTCAGGAGTTTTGCTCAACGAGTCAACTCAGGACCACAAGATGCAACTGAAAGCTAATAATAGATAAAAAAAAGATAATCAGTGGCCTTTGAGTTAAGATTTAAAAAGTAATTAAGAACGAACTTTCAAGCTCAAACATAAAATTACTTTCACTGTCACTATCAAGGCAACAATCATTTTCTAAAAACAGCTGCATTAAAACGTGCTGCCTCTGACCACGTTCACTAATAAATAAAGCAGGATATGAATAATTTCAACAGACAAAAACCATCTCGCACCTAACAAAGCCATAGTGGTACAAAAAGACAATTAAATTGACTGTTTATCAATATTAATGAGAAATATTCTGATGCCTGAGAAGTGTCTATAACTTTTCCACACATACGATTTAAAAGATCAATGAAACCACAAGAAAGGTTTTAAACACACCCCCTTCTACAATAAGCCATGGCTGATAAAGTCTGGTAATATATTGTTCTGCTCAACAACATTGCATGAAAAGACCAAAACCAACAACAAACTGATCCAACTATCAAGTATCGCTGGTGAATCCAAAGCCTGTAAATTAGTCCTCTGTGCTGTAGAGCTCCGTTGTTGTCTCAAACTATTAATAACACACAAATGAGACACAGACCTGTTCCCTCATTACAATGAACCTGGGCACTGTAGATTATTTTGACTCAATCCAACATACATCGTCCTGTTGCCTTAAATACTCCTGAAAATAGTCCCCAACATTGCGGTTTCTGTGATATTTGCAGAGAACTATAGTGACCAGATGTTTCAGGACATTGAAAGAAAAATAGAAACTATAACACTGTTTTTTTTTTTTTTTTTTTACACAGACAATTAAAACATCGTTGGTTCTGGTCTTTTGATGGAACTTGGTGACCATAAACAATATACAGAATAACAGCAGTCATTTGATTTCTATTTTGGTAAAATGATTCGATTTTTTGAACATGCATGAAACCAACTGTTATTGGTCTGATAACATGTGCAGTTCCTTATTTCAAGTGTTAAAACGGAACGGAAACACTGTCTCACCTAACTGAAACTAAACACCTGACTAAATGACTGGACATTATCTGCAGGCTGCTTTCTTTCCTCAAGGTTTTAGTGTGCGGCAGCTACAGTGACTGTAGACGACAAGGAGAGGCTAAGGTCAGTTAGTCAAGACTGTGTTCTTACTCTGCTTAGTGTTGTTTATAGCAGCGACAGTGTTGCTCCCTAGTGGAGCGGCAGGCATGGAGGACTGTGAGAGCTCAGAGTCAGGGCAGGAGCTGTTGCCTGTGCTGTTCCATGCCATGCGCTTTACGTCATGCGGTGGAACTGAAACACACAACGGATGGTCAACAAAACACAAAAAACACGTGGATGGGTTGACAAGGATGACAGAAACGTAACACCTGATCATCCACACACGCAAAACATGCAGAAAATAAACTTAAGTGACAAAATTTAGATGAAGCTGACGTGGGTTAGAAATCAGTAAAAATTTGTAGGAAATAAAACAACAGTCATGAGTTAGTGCGGGGTTTTAGTTTATGACAGGCATGCAGATGGGTAACATGAGGACAGGATGGCAGCTGGAAGCAAGATCAGTACAGCTCTGATTGTGATGCTGTGTGATGTGGAAGTCATTTAACTGCCTGCTCTGCTCACATCTACTCTACTCTTAATGCTCATATACGTTAATGAAGCCCCATCTGATGAACTGCAGCACCCGGAGAGAGAGGATCGAAGCTGTTGTCTGTTATTAGCTCATGTGATGCCAGTGGGGAAAACTTAGCATGTTCAGGAAGGAAGGAAGGAAGGAAGGAAGGCAGGCAGGAAGGAAGGAAGGAGTGGGTAAAGGATACAAGAGAGGAGTACAGATGAAAAGAGATCAGACTGTTCTGTAGTGCAGGTGTGTCTGACGAGAAGAGGTCAAGAGACGAGAGGAGAGATTAAAGGAGGGGGAAGATTTGAGAGAGGACAGAGGTGAGATAACATTGTAGCAAAGAACAGCGTGTTAGAGAGAAATGGAGAATAAATTAAGAGAGAAGATTAAAGAGCATAACCGAGAGTAGAGCATTAGAAGAGAGGAGAATGGGGGAGACAATGTGAGGACAAAGAGAAACCTGATGCTCTATGGTGTGTGTGTGTGTGCACGCATGGATTCCAGTAAAGCCAGACAGGCAGCAGGGCCTGTCAGACTGGGAGGCCGGTTTAGGACACCCAGCTGCAAGGTAAGCAAAGCTTCCTCCAGCTGGAGCTGTCACATTAGGAGGACAAGGGGATAGATGCAGTGATCACCAAGAAACACGCACACACGCGACACGCGCACACACACACGCACGCACGCACACACACACAAATTTCAGGGTTCCCACAGTGGCCCTGATGAAAAATTCCACAACTTTTTAAAAGACTTTCCATAATTAGGAGTGTCTCTGTGACCTAAAAAAGTCCCTGCTGTTTAAAAAAAGAAAAATTAGTTCTGAGTACAGCGAAGTCCGGGTAGTGAAGCAGTTAAAGGTGGAGTCTTGCTCTTAAGGAAGTGAGCGCACAATGTATAAGTATAATGGATGTACACAGCAGGAAATGACCATCTGCAATCAGCGCCTAAAAACAAGCTGTAAAATCCATTCTAGTAATGCATCCTAGGTAAAAGGAATATTCCACTTTATTACAACTTCTTCTTACTAACAGTAAGAAAATCACATCAACCTAAACTAGGGATTATTGAGGCCTTTTTGAGCAGATCGCGTATCAAAGAACGTAACTGATCAGATCCACTGAATAGTTTCATCTTTGGCAGCATAAAATTTCACCATCAGTCACATTCCCTAAAGCTGACTTAGATTATAGTGCCACAGCAAATCTGTGCACGCTAACGGTTTATTATAAAAAACACTTTATGTGGAGGTAAAGCAGTTTGAAACGGTCAAACGCTGATCAATTATAAAATTAAGCCTAACCCTAAAATCTTTTCAGAAAAGTTCACTGTTTATCTGTAATATGAGAATGTTTATGACCAGCAGCCATTGTTTCCTGCTATGAGTTGAAAATATGTTTGAAAAAAAATCTAGACTGTGCCAAATCATCAACAATCAAATCAAGCTCCATTATCGGTTGGCAAAGAACATGGCCCCAGGGGTTTATCTAAAACTTGTCTTACTTGCTTTTAGTGATTTCCGTGTTATCATACCGCAATTACCTTGTTGAGCACAATATTATTACCAATTTGAGTGATGTCCAAAAACAAAAAAATAAAAGATCTAAGTTGTAATAAACCAGAATTATCCTTTAAACAAATCAAATCATTATCAATGTGAAAAAATATAAAATTCTCTGATGTTCCTTGAGTTTTAAATAAGGATTTTCTGGTCGATAACATCTATAAAAATTTAAATAACAAACAAACAAACATAAAAATCAAATATAGTCCACAATTTCCAAAACCAGTGGGAACCCTCAAAAAAGCTTGGTGGATCAGAGTGAGGGAGCTCAAAGATGTAAGACGTCATTGCCAGTGACTACAAAAAGCCAGGGTGGAAGTGGGAGGTTGGGTGGGAGGGTGGGGGTGTTAGGTCCTTGCCAGTGGCGACCGTATAGCTTCTGGTTGCCATGGATAAACTTACTGGCAGGTGAACTTTGAGGTGAGGGCAGAAGTGGGGGCATCTCCTCTGTGGCGCTGCTCTGACTCAGTGCCGAACTGTCCGCTAGAACACACACACAAAACGCAGCCAGACACACGATAAATACATACGTACACAAACCACAGGCACACAGTCAAGAGCGTGAGAGACACGTGTTGTATCTCAGCACACCTGCCAGTCATTACAGTCAAATACACACACTTCACTAGATGGGAGACAGAGAAAGAGAGAGTGGATAAGAACAGGAAAAAGGAAAGAAAACACTTGACTACCTTTCCTACCTTTCATTTCCTCCTCATCGTTGGTGGCGTTGCTCTCTGTTGATCCCTGTTGAGTGCAGACAGACGAACAGAAAGATACTGAAATTAACACACACAGCTTTCTAGCCCAAGAGGCCTTAGAGTGGAGCAGCTGGGCGACACTCGATGCTTTCAGACAGACGAAACACACATCTTACCTTAACTCCATCAGGAGGGTTGTGCACCACTGTGCTCTGAGATTCCTGCGATGCAGAACAGAACAGTTAATCCAACACGTCTTAATCCTAGACCAGTGCCTCCCAACTGGCTTTAAACATCTCCTTCCTAGTAGCTGGTTTGACTTCTACTGTCAAGAGAGCTCTTGGCAAGGGCTGGGAGAGGATTCAATATTCCCATTTAGGGGTGCAACTAACTACTATTTTCCATTTAATTTCCATTAATCGATTGTTTGGTCTATACAATGTCATAAAATAGGAAAATTCTTTGCAGAATTCCCCCAAATCTGTTTGACCAACAGTCCGAAACTAAAAGCATTCAAGTTTACCATCGTAGAAGATGAAGAATACCAGCAAATATTCACATCTGAGAAGCTGAAATCAGTGAATGTTTGACATTTAGCTGGAAAAGGATTATTGCAGATTAATTTTCTGATGATCGATTTTAGACTTTTGTATTGTGATAGCATCATACTGTGTGGCTGTTTTACAATATTAACAAAATTCTGAGAAAAACGTCATTAAAAGTTATGAAATTTAGTTATAACAGTTTTACACGTGTGAAATGTTTATAGGGCAACAATCCTTGGTTATTTTAAATTAATCATTTAATCTACAGCAAAATTACAATTCCTCACTAGCCCAGTTTCCCTGTATGCCAGTTAAATTCCTTAACTTAAACGGTTAATCGATAATTAAAAATAGTTGTCCAATAATTATTTTGTCAATAGACTAATCAATTCATTGTTTCAGCCCTAGTTTTTTCTGATGTGATCCATAAAAGTGGAACAGTTCCTTTGAATTGAACATCAATAATTTATGTGTGTGTGTGATTTTGTATAACATAAAAAAATCTACTGGTAAAATATTCTAATTAATATTCGCATAGTGATTTCAGCCACTTAACGCCTACCCATGTCGCTATGCACCACCAGTTGAGAAGCACCACGTTACCGAACCAGACAATATTATGTAACAATATCAGTACAAGATGTTTTATGTAATGCATGCTGGCAAAGCGTCTTAAAATCAAAACATGCTAATACTGGATGAGAGCACAATGATTACAGTTTGGCAGTATGATAAGGATGCCATGGGGGGTGCTAATGGTGGCAAGATGAACCGGTTAGAGTTAGAAAAATGGGTTGGATGGGCGAAAAAAATTTAGATAAAGTAAGATGTTAGGATAGATGGTTGCAAGGCGGTGGCGACTTTAGTGAGAAAGTCAAAAGGATAGCTGGTTAAGCATGGGAGAGCAGTGAATAACACAGAGGCCATTACATGATAAATTCTACTCAGATATCAGCAGATGTAACTAAATAAAAACAGGACTACAGTTCTGTGTTGCTACTTTGGAAGCATTTAATCCTAAACACAAGTTCATGCTCCTTAGAAATCTAAAAAGGTGCACATGTGCAGCCTGAGATTCAAAGAAGGTAATGAGCATTTTTAATTATTTAAAAAGAAAAAAAGTGTATTTTCTGCTTTGATTCAGGAACACATGTGCAGCTTGGGGGGGTACAATGGCCAGAGGATGGGTGTTGCCGGGATAGGGAATGTTACGGTGCAACACCTCCTGGATGGTAGATGAAAGATGACAAGCAGCAACTATGACGATGGAGGATGAGGCACAACGGGCTACTAGGCAACTACTGGGAAAGATGGGGTGGGGGTGAGGGGTTTTTTTTGGGGGGGGGTTAAGAGGCGGCCTACTGTACCATCTGGGCGTTGGTTGCCATGTTGGTGTCTTTCAGGGCATTGATGGCGCTCACTATACTGTTCTTACTGTTGTTGGTAGAAGGCTGGGACGAGAACGCAGACACTCAAAGTGAACACATACGTTACGCACACACACACAGATGCATTAGAATTACGCCTTTTAGGGAATGGGGCTAATGTTGATCGAGGCTCCCAGGCTGTTGAGAGCTAACAGGGTAAATGAGAGGGTGAGTGCCACAGAATGGCCTCTAGATCATCCTTTTTACTGCCTCACTAACTCTCTATGCCTCCGCCACTTAACTGCACAGAGAGACCCCTGGGGCAGAGGAGAAAGAGAGGAAGGCAGGAGGAGGAGGAGAGGGGAGAAAGATGCTTAATGGCAGCAGTGAATGACGAAGACTGCTCGGAAAAAGAGAGCAGCAAACCTCTTGACCGAGACCAACTAAAGGTGAAAGACTAAAAACAATTAAGCCATCAACTAATAATTATACACAGGAATGTGACTGGAACTGGGAAAAGGGTTAAACAGAGCATCTCAAACTTGTGTATGGGATTCTGGGATCTAAAAAAAAAAAAAAAAGGTTGAGAAACTTGAAATGAATGGGAAATTTGAGCCAAACAATAAAACTCCTGAAAAATATCTTTTACTGCATGAAAAAGATATTGTTCGATATAATACAAAAGGAAAAAGTCAGCTTGGGAGAGAAACTGAGAGGGACGGAAAAAGAACAGAAAGTAAAAGAAAGGGGGTCAGCTAATAGAGGAGAGACAGGACACAGTGTAGTAGAACAAAAGAGGGCAAAGAGGTGACGAGACAAGCTTACCTTAGCAGAATCTGACTTCTTGTTGAGTAAACTTTTGCATGCTGTAAAGGAAAAGAGGATAGAAAGAGAGAAATGGGTACAGTTTAACTGTTGACGACAGCATCCATGCCAATCCATACAGCTCTTTTTCAGCTTTTATAGAAATCCGCAACTTGAGCAAAAAACGTGGATCTGCAATTTGTCATAATCTATGAAACCCCAATACCTGAGCTTTTGTACACAAAGTAAGTCTACATGTTGCCACAGAATAACATGCATTTAATGGATTTCTTGGGCATTTTTTCCCCCCTTGGCTGTACAAGTTGCTACACTCTGCAAAACCCATTCAACATCATAATCCATTCATTGCCATCTGGGGATAAAAGAGAAACCTGAGAGCAAAGTAAACTTCCTCAATCCATTTCCTGTCTGGAAGACCCCAGCAAATCTAAAAAAGAGAGTGATGGTCAGACTCAAACTGCCGCCAGGACTGACGGCAATGAGCTAGGTTAATGTAAATCATTGATTTCTTTTAAGGGCCCAAGTCACTTTTCCTCTCAGTCTAAAGCTCTCAACTGTCTGTTGCTTCCTTTTCTCTCGTTTTTTCTACTGACACACACAGGTTGCAAAAATCTTATCTTGTGTTTCTTACCTTCCAATAAGAAATGGGAGAGGGGAAAGAGGGGGAGAAAGGGGAGGGTTGAAAGAGACGGCTTAGTATTTCAACACAAGAGAATGGAGATAAGGGGCACAGCATTTACAGCAGAAAACAATATCAAGTGACAACTCATGCTCCTTAATCTTGGCTGTTGCGTCGATATGCAGCTTCTATCTTGGCCTGGCCATGCAGCATCCAAAGAAAAAGCATTGATATATAAAAAAATAAAATTTTCATTCCACAACCAGGGAAAGGACAGCTGATTGTTCAGAGCGCAAACGTCTGCTCGTAATTCGACTATATCTTCTACCAAAGACAGGGTGCTAACTGTGACAGCACTGGACCACCACGTTCATGTGCTTTCTAAAAACGTCCTTCCCTCCTGCTCCTCTGGAGAATGATCACTAATTTCACATAACAAGACAGACGAGAGTCAAGATGACCCTCAGTGGGAGCGCTGCACCACTCAAGCAACATACCAGCTCGATGATGAACAAGGAAGGACGGTTTAGAAAGCATCTGAAGTTGTGTCTCCCGAGAGCATTTTACAGGATATAACCACACAGGACACCCACATGCGAAAGGCAGCAAGGCAAACACCTTTCTAGAAACATACAGAAATGCTTCAAATGCACACTTCTGTCACATTTTTGCTATAATGTCGATAAAAAAAAAAAAATAAAAAAAGGAAACATCATGAGCAAACTGCCAAGCCTTGTTTCAGCCATATTCTACAGAGATGTGCAAGGAAGCTGTTCTAGTACAAAAGTGCCAGGATTTTGGAGAGTGATGAGTGACATCATCAGAGGATCAAAAGCTAAAATAAATAAATAAATAAATAAATAAATACATAAAGAGCTGGACGATTAAAAAGGAGGAGAGCTGAGGAGTCCCATCTGGAGTGATGATGTCACACATGATATTGACAGAAA
Source organism: Dicentrarchus labrax (assembly GCF_905237075.1). NCBI lineage: Eukaryota > Metazoa > Chordata > Actinopteri > Moronidae > Dicentrarchus > Dicentrarchus labrax. The sequence goes on along the minus strand of NW_026136712.1, from coordinate 17,101,937 downwards.
CTTACAAAACAGGAAACTTGGTCCAGTCTCAGTGAGGAAGCCCGCATTCGGAGGGCTCTAGCTGACAATCAAACCACCACAAACACCCCGAATCTCAACGCACCAATCACACATTCCAGTAATAACACCCACCTCCCCTTAGGTTTCTCCACTAAGGTCATCTCTTCTTTTACATTTTTACCTTTATCCTGCCTACATACAGATTCCTTGTTACCTATGGAGAGATTTATGTACACTGTAGAGCAAACAGGATTCACTCGTCTGAAAAGGTGACAGAAGATCCAGTCTGCTCTACACTGTCTATTTCTAATGTACTCAATCCATGGAGCCACCATCGGAATCGCCGACCTTTACCACCCGTTCCCGCCCAGCTGGATGGGAGCAGAGCCTGATTTTAGTACTTTCAAAACAAGGGGATCCACTCCTCTGTTCATGGTGGAACTGAGTGTGACTGGAATATATCACTGGGCGGGCGGTTTGCTGCGCCACGTTGGCTTGTGGCATTCCTTTGAGGAGGCATGGACACGTTTTTGGAAAGTACTAAAACAGACCTCAGGAGGGGGAGATGAGACGTGGGATGCCTTTAACCTCTGGGGATTCATCAGGAAGGCTACACAACGGTGATGGTTTCAACAGTTGGCTCCGGCAGCAGCACCAAAGGCAGCATTCCCATCCGTCTCGGTCAAACCCTCTCCCCCAGCTCCTAAACATCCGCCTTTTCCCTCCCCTCCCACCAGACCCAGGTCGGACGATGGCAGCACGCCAACCCAGCTCTTGCCGGCCCCCTGCAGTGTCAGTTCCCGCCCCCAGGATACATGCCCCTCCTCATCCCGAGCCCCAGTCCACCCTGTGCCCATCCTCACGGGGGGAGAGGGCAGAGCACAGGGGCGTATGGGGTCAGCTGGAAGTCAGGATGGAGCTTACTAGAAGTGACGACATAACTAACTTGGGAGATGAAATGGGGGTTACAAGGTCGAGGCTGAGTGGTGGTTAGGTGTAAATGTAAAAAGCACTTTGGAGTGCAGGTTGAATCGATTACCATTAAGTGATGCTGATGTACATGATTGTGTGCTCTTTGTATTACAGCAAAGACAACACACACTTGTAAACACCCTAAATGAACGAAATGTGTCTGAGTATGCATGCGTGTGTGTCTGTGTGTGTGTGTGTGTGATAGATATTGATGAAGATGCTGGCAGAGGCTGCATGCAAGAGTTTAAAGGTGGTAATGGGGTCCCACCCCTGTACGATGAACCAAAGAAGTAACTGTGTGTGGAGAGGATGGGCGTGTCTCTGGGACGTACCTTCCTGAGCCAGTGAGGCCGTGGAGGAGGCGGCAGCAGCAGAGTTGGTATGCTGCCGGCCCACTATTGGACAGAAATGCTACAGTTGGGAGGGGCTGTGCAAATTAGGCAGATCTATCTCTACGCCGTTCAATCGTGGGCCTAGAAAGCTACAGGGTGTGCTGGCTGCAGCCCAGATACATCACAAGGTTTGATAGAAATGGGCTAAAGCAAAGACGTGCACCCCTGTGGTTTCCTAGGCCCAGGGTTGAAATCATTAGCCATCGACTGACCAATTACTTAGAGGCTGAGAACAAGGCTTCAGCGAAAACAAGTCACTCTCAGGAGACTGAGATAGAAACACAGAATCTTAACAGTCACCTGTTTTTATAACACCACACTTGCCCCCAACATAAAAATCTCATAAAAGTCTAGGCTTCCCTCTCTCACACATGCAAACGCTCCATGGGAAGCAGAAAAGAGGGACACACACAGAAACACAAGCACACACATACACCCACACACAAACACACAGGGAGAGAACATTAGCATGGACAAGGACGTAACTGGCGCCCACATATAATCTGGTACAAGACAGAAGAAAAAAAATATCACATTTTAGCCTGCTCACATATCAGGATGCAATGCACTCATAATAATCCATCATTATCTATACATTATTTCTACCATGATTCGAAGGAACTTCATGTTTCAAATCAGTTCGAATGTTGTAAGCAAGCAAACTCCTGTGCACAAATACATATTGTTATTTTGAGGATGTGTGGGTGAGTGTGTGTGAGTGTATGTGTGTGTGGTGAGGGGGTTAAAAGAGGTGCAGAGGACTCTATCCACTCTCCTTCCTCCTCTGCCTCTGCATGTGCTGCGTGGGAGGCTGAGGGCGAAGGGCACACCCACCTGAGAAGTTTCTGGACACCAGCATGGTGGTGAGAATGGCTCCCTGGAGGAGGAGAGGAAGGAGGAGAGAGAAGTGAGGGAGGTATAATAATGAGTGCAAGGAGTTTGGTTTTATTTAACAGGATTTCAGTTTTTCTTATTCTGCTTTCTCTGCTCTGTATTCATTTCTAAAATGGGACAATAACATTTATCTTTCTGCCTTTGTTTATTTATTCTTTTTTTTTAAATGGCAGTGCCTTCATCACAGCGTGGTTAATTTCAAGAGCTAAATCCAGTCAAAGCCAAGGGGTTAATTTGTTCTCTGTCAAACAGTATGTAATTATTAAAAAGGGGAGATGCCCCATTAACAGTCTTTACATCTCTACGTCCAATAACACACTCTTCCATGCAAATTAATTTAAATGATCTGACAAAAAAGAACAACTGCTACTTGATCCATTAGTTTGCATGCACAGCTGCGAATGCAAACTATAGCAACTAGAGCTGGGTATCTTTTCAGATATTTCAATATTGCTGCTGAAGCATGTTTCTGCATCCATACCAAAGTTTTTATTTTATTTTGAGAAGCATAATCATATTTTCCACAAAAACCTTTTTTTTTTTTTTTTTTTTTTACAAAATTTAACAAAAAAGAGGCCAAGGCCATTCAACAATGTAACCTGAATACAAATAGGTTAACATTTTACAAACCAGGAAATAAAAAGACATTCAATGCCAGCTTTTAGTACTTAACAGTAAACTCAAAACTATAGCACCAAAAAAGTATTTGGGTTCGATACCCAGCCCAAACAGACACATATATTGTAAAGCTTAATATTTCAATGATCACAGGACAGAGAGATTAGGGCAGCTGTTTTCAAAGAAAGGTGCCAAAATATAAAGCTCACATTAAAAAAATCCTGTGTACTGTAATATATGCAATAAAACACTGTGCAGAGACTGTACATGTTCTTGCTAAACAAGATCATAAAAGAGATGTATGGTGGGCAGACTGATGGTGCAACAAAGTAAGTAGATTTAGCAAATAAGCAAGGAGGGTCTATAAACAGAGAGGTGGCAAATCAAAATTCAGAATGGTTACCTTAAGTTTTCGGCGAGCATTGAACTTGCGGAGACACTCGACAGTTTCCTGTCTGTGCATCATGGATGCCACTGTAGAACGGTGCTGCAAGAGGACAAAACAAGAGTTAAACATATTACAAACTCTCAGTGTTCGTGTAAATCGATTTGAAAAGAATGATAGTTATGTGAAGGCTACAATATAGTAATTATCTTGGTAGTGTTGAGCTTGTACAGATGTACTTATGTACAATTCAGTGTAATTCCAATAATTCTCTTTGGTGAGCGAGTGAATACTTACGCAGACCCAAGGGTGTTTGAGGGCCTGTTCGGCAGTGATTCTCTTGGCTGGATTAATGGTCAACATCTGGTTGATCAGGTTCTTTGCCTCTGGAGTCACTGTGTCCCACTCTGGGGATGGAAACTGAGAAGAATTTGGAAACAAATAGGTGTGACCGTTAGGAAACTGAGGTATTTGTCAAAATTAGATTGATATAAAAACAAAACTGCTTTTCTTTTTGGAAAAACAGAAAACATGTGTCTGTCTTCTGCATTTTATTCAATTTTGTATCTTTCCTATCATATTTATCTGTTAAAATATTTTGTCAAGAGGAATGATTTGTCTTTTAATGCAAACCAAATTTACCTACAGATGCAAATAAAGTAACCTGAACCTAAACCTGATTTGTTCCAGGTCTTTAAGCCATTTATCATTAAGAGTAAAATCCCTAAGAACAGGCTGCCTGAGACTTCCCCAGTCTCTCTGGAAACTGCATGGTGACTTGATTATTCAGAGACTGGGAAAGGAGGATACCCCTTCTCCGATTCTCTGTGTCTCTCTCTCTCTCCCTCACACACACACACACACACACACACACACCCCCTCTGCAATGCGTCAGGGAGGCCCTGATAGGATCAATAGCTTTGGACCAGCTCTCAATTGGACACTATTAAACATTCAAAAACTGCTTAGCAAACCCCTGCACTGCACCCTTTACAAATATACAGCAAACACACACACACACACACACACACACACACACACACAACAAAACACCTTACATCGTATGCTCCAGCTTTAATCTGCTGATAGAGTTTGTGTTGATCTTCATCCCAGAATGGAGGATATCCCACTAACAAGATATAGAGAATAACACCTGACAGGAAACAAAGTCGGGAAAAAAAAAAGGAGATCATGTTACAATACATTATTCTTCATTCAACTTCAGCAATCTCAATGTGACAACATTTACAATAAGAATATTATGTGTTTTTGTTGTAATGTCTTTCCGAAGAACCTCTCAAAACTTCTTTCTTTCTGAGAGACACATTTAGCCTATGGCTAAATTATTTCACATTTACATTTCAAAAAAGAAATCTACCTTCAAATAGTAGTTTGCAAGGCTGTCAAATTGGTTAATTTGACTAAAAAACAAACATGGCCAGAGTCTGGTGTTTGTAACAAGCAGATTGCAACAGGTCTATTGCCCAAAGATGAGGCTGAAGACTCACCACAAGCCCATATGTCCACAGGCTTGCCGTAGGGGTCCTTTCTCAGGACTTCGGGGGAGAGATAGCCTGGAGTGCCCGCAAACCCTGCGCGACAGACGAACAAGAGAACCCAATTAACCGATGCCTTGTATTCAAATTCTGATGACTGCTATTTCTGTGCAGTTATGTGAATGGTTCAGACGACAGTGACTTGTTGGACTCCCAACGCCAGACCAGATTATGACAGTGTAGAGTCACAAGCAAATACCCGTTAATCATCTCGTCCCCGCTGGAAAGCCAGCCAAATGCTAGCAGCTCGGATGTTAGCCAAGACACAATGGCCCAACCATGAACTGAAAAGTGTCTGTGAGCCTCTTAAGCAAAGCTTGCACAAATATTCTTTGGCTTCAAAGTGGGCAGGTGGACGTGTATCTGTATGAATGAGGGGCCTATTCAGCAGTGATTTGTATGCTTAAGCATAAAAACTATCGAGTGCTTAACACCCAGATAGAATAACAGATCAGTTAACGCTCCAACATGTTTGATATGCGTGTGTCACTGTTTGTGTTTTCTTACCAAACCAAGCCTGCTGGTCTCCCTGCACTTCAATAGCAAGGCCAAAGTCTGCCAGCTTCACTGCAGCTCCCTTCATCTTACTGGCCAACAACAGGTTCTCAGGCTGGGAGAGACACACACGGTGAAGCAGAATGTAGGACAAGAGATCAAGACAGTGAGAGACAGATAGTGACAGGCACTCTTCAGTAAAGCTCTTTCTTAGAAATATTCATATTTGATGTACTCGACACAGCTCGTGTGGGGGTTGGGTAAAGGTGTGAGAAAGCGATGGAAAGACGGAGGATGTAGAGAGAGGATGGGTGGTTGAGAATCTCCACAAAGCCTTATATGGGCATGGGTTCGTAGCCATAGAAACCACTCGGGAGTCATTTAGGCAGCGCTGCAGACTGCATGCTAAATGGAAAGTGTACTTAGCGAGAGGCAGCGTGTGTGGCAGCGTTCTAAATGGCCGTTGTTTGGGCAGTAGGACATAAATGGCCGCAGTAAAAGCCCACTCAGGATAAAAGGCCAACAAATCAGACAGGCAGCGCTCGAGGTAATAGCGTTATTCTCCGACACAGAGCATGCACACACGCACACACACACACACACAAAAGCCGCCCACACGTGTCTGAGACACCCCTCAAGATTGTTTGTTCCACACCTTGCGGTGAAAAGGTACAATTCGATACATATTATTACTGTCCTTCCTACCAGGATTATCAGCATCACCTTAAACTGGGTTAACTGGGTTAAGTAGAAAACAGGAGGTGGCAGAGAAGCTCTCTTCCTCTACTCTTCGCATTTGAGCCTATCAGAAATTTGGGACCATTTAAGCCCCTCCCCTGCTGCTCCATGGGTGGTGTGATGTCACATGGGTTGTCCTGGCAACTACTGAGGTTTATCTATGCCTTCACCTCCTCTCATAATAGACCCCCGTTCACAACAGTACAAAGTGAGTAAGAGTGTGTGTGTGTCTGTGTGTGTGTGTGTGTGTGTGTGTGTGTTCATGTGCCTGTTTGAGTCCTTGTCTTTTCCTTGCCATAGGTGAGAGACCAACCCCACCACGTGATCATGACTCACCATCTCTGCGCTTGACATGAACACACATGCATGCGGGTACTCACACACTCACACACACACACAGACACACACGCTCAGACAAGCTGACAGATCTGACGACAGAGAGACGAATAGAGGTTAAAAAACACTAGATGGGAGAGGGACGCAGGGGAGAAACAAAAAAGGAATAAAAGCAGAAATGCAGAGGAAAAGGGAGAGAGAGAGAGATGGAGAAACTGAGAGCCATCTGTGTGTTGCCATGGCCACGAGCAGAGGTGTGTGTGAGTGTGTGGTTGTCACGGCAACGGGCAGCCACTCACCTTGAGGTCTCTGTGCACAATATCATGCTGGTGGATATGATTGACACTCTCCAAGATCTGACTAATGCAATGACTACGGAGAAAGAAAAGGGGACAAATAGAGAAAGATGTCAGTCACTGCCCTTCATTACAATAAATAAATAAATAAATAAATAACATATAGTCCACATAGTCCTGCTTATCATTCTTCTGCACTCATTCTTGTTCACTATAGGATAACAACATGAAACCAGTACCGTTTGCATTTGGTCAATCCAACCTTTTAACAACCCTTTAAATGTACATCTATATCATTAGGGGGCTGAAATATGAGCCATTTATGAACTATTTAAATTTAGGATGTAGAGCCAAAACAGTTAGTCAATTGACAGAAAATTTGCTGGCAACTATGCTGATAATTATTCATCCGTTTAAGCAATTTTCCAAACAAAAAAATGCCAAACAATACTTTGTTAGAGCTTCTTGAATGTAAGTATTTGCAGATTTCTCTATTTTATATCATTATAAATTCATTATCTTTGGGTTGGGTCAGACAAACAAAAGCATTATGGGGATGTTAATGTGGGCTCTAGGAAAGTGTGATGGGCATTTTTCACAATTTTCCAAACAATTAACTGAGAAAATAATCAATACATAAATCAATAAGGACTTTTGGATGTGCCTAAAAGCATGTAAAACATACAAATCACCAATATTATGTTCTAATCCAATAAAGGTTGCACTTCAGGGTAAGTTGCATAACAAACATTTACTATACACTATTATTTTTCAAAGACATAATCAAGGTACTGTAGTTTAAATAATCAATACCAAGAAACTTGTGTAGGAGGTCTAACACCACACAGTCAATAAATCTCTATCCCAGTAGCAATTTTAATAATGGGGGCGTCAATTCAGCTGCTACCAATACCATTATTTCTCAATTCTGGCTGGAGAGCATGTTTTCACACTAGCTTGGTTAGTGTTGGCTCATGATGGGTCTTGTAAAATGTTCCAACAAGCCAGTACCCTTATTACTGTCCTACGCACTGTGGTGTCAGGCTCCTAATTCCACTATTTGAGGCTCATGTTCATGTCATATCTCTGTAAAGGTTAATGGGTCAGAGGCTGTGTCCCAGCTGGAGAGAGCGAGGCAATCCACATGGCTTGCTTTGTGTGTTGTGTGTGTGTTGTGTGTGTGCGTGTGTGTGCGTCTCTGTTCACGCAACACATGGGGGGCTTTGAAAACGCACAAAGACCCCTAATCCAATTGTGCTACAGACTTCATAAGCTGCACAGCACATAGTCACAGAGAAAAAAGGGGAGGAGGGTCTCTGAGGAGAAGGAAGAAGTGAGGAAGGAGAGAAAGCTTAAATGTCACAATGCCAACCAAATGTCAGAAAGTAGTGTAAAATGCCCAATACCATTTCAGAAAACCCATGCTGATGTCTTCAAATTGCCTGTATTGTCCAATCAATAGCCCAAGCCTCAAAGGATATTCAATTTTAAAATAATATAACACAGGAAAAGCAAGCTACAAACATCAATTAATCGATTATCAAAAATCTGTGGTGTGTTTATCGTTTCAGTGTTATGTAGAGGGAAGATGGAGAGTGACTCATGTGGCCAAAGACAGAAGAGACACAAGTATATTGATGCACTTGTTGACAAGGGAACACACATTTGCTGACAAGAATACAAGCAAACCAATTATATCCACCACTGTGTGCCTGTGTGTTCACATTCACAAAATGAGTCAGTATTCACATGTTTAATGGGATTAGGCTGTATGTTTGCAGCAGTGTGTGTGTGTGTGTGTGTGTGTGTGTGTGTGTGTGTGTGTGTGTGTGTGTTCATATACGTTCAAAGCAGCTCCATGTGAGCCTCTTACCTGGCATCAGCTTCACTGTAGTACTCCCTGGCAACAATGTCTTCAAACAGCTCTCCCCCTGTCACCCTGGGAGGGGAAGGGCAGCGAGGAATGAAAGAAAGAGGAGGAGGAGGAAAGAAAGACAGAGAGAGACGGGGAGGGCAGGAGAGAGAAGTTGTTAGCATACACACACGAACTGCAGTCACACGCATGGATAAAATGTCACTGTGTGTGTGTACAGAATATACTCACAGGTCAAAGACTAGGTAATGAAAGCCTTCCTCTGAAATGCTGTCATGGAGTCTCACTGCAAGAGAGAGGAGGAGGGGGCAGTGAGACAGAGATATAAAGACAGGAGTCAGGGTAAAAGAAATAAGGAATTGCTGTAGTGTTTGACTGTTAAACCTCCCCATAAACTGAGAGTAAGAGAGAAATGTAGAAACTAAAATGGAGAAGCTGGAGTCGGCTGTGACGTAGTGAGTTTTCTCCTCTCTCACCACAGTGATATGACATCCACTCATCCAGTGATTAGGCAAATAACCACCATTTATTGAAACCCGCTCCAACGCGCACGTGACTATTGAAGCTGAATGTCAGTGTTGGGAACACGTTTTGTTTGTGGTCAAATTACGGGTTGTTACGCCACTGTGGTTGCAGCCAGTGTCACGGCACAACATGAGTGATAAAGATGGTTAGCATCAACATTTAAGTGTTAAGTAACAGCCCCGTCATATGCACACCTTCATCACAATCTGCTTATTATGGCGGTTTATTCTTTTACCGGTCCTCTCTGCAATACTTTAAATGTATCCACAGACAATACAGTGCGGTCCAACACAGAACGTAGGGGTATTTAGTTTTTAATTTTAGAAGCATCTTTGATAGTTGACAGTTTAGATGTAAACAGGAGGAGAGGGAGATGGAGACGGGCATGACATGCAACAACGGTTTCTGGCTAAAATAGAATCAGGGCTTGTGGTTATATGGTATGTGCCTTAAACCCAAGGTTTTTAGAGTATTTAGCCATAACAAATAAGTAGTTACAGAGTGCCACATTCACATAATGTTCAGTGGATGTGTGGAAGCTGAGGATTTAACTTAATGATTGTCAAGTTGATCAGAGAAATAGCCAGATTAATGAATTTAAATTTTTTTGTACACGCACTTTTTGTGGCTGTTTTCTGGCTCAGGAAGATGACGTCCCTATTCTTAATTCTGTTTAAAGCTCTGTTTGGGTACCAGGGAAATAGCCGCCAAAGAGCACAACACTAGACCTACAATATGTGAATAACTGAAACAATAAATTGCAAATGTGGGCATTGATTCTGGGGTCTGGGTCCAGACTAGGTTTGATTTAAAAAAAAGGCTTTTTATCAGTAATGTTTTATGATTACTGATGGAGATAAGTGAGCATTTGGTCAGTGGTGATTACAGTAATGAGCTCATATTACCACAATACTGCAGTTATGCGGTAACCATCACAGCTCTACTGTCAACATAACAAAACAGCAGCAGAATGACAAAGCAGGATCCAGGCTGCAGGATCCAGGCAGCAGGAGCCAGGCGTTAGAGGATAGGCCTGAGATACAGCTTAGGTTTAGTGTCACGGAGCCACAGTTATCGTTATGTAAAATGAATATCAGTTGTATAATAAGATGAAGTAGGATGGCCCTGCAGCAAGAAACAAGAGCGACTGCTCTTTCCTCCTCCTCCCATCGTCTTGCTCTCCCTCCATCTGTCTCCTACTCCTCCTGCTTTCGTCTCTCCATCTGTCTCTTTTTTTTGTGCCCTCTTTTGTCCAAAGTTTGAACGCAGACGATGCCAAAATATGTCAAAAAGAGGAGGAAGGACAAGAGAGAGAGAAAAATCTATACAGAGAAGGGAAGAGAACAGGAAAAGTAGGCGAGGGGCGAATGAGTGCCGGAGGGGCCGTTAGAAAACTAGGACACGAGGAAAAGAGAAATAAGGAGTGCAGTGGTAAAGGTGTCATTGATTTTGTCATATTCCCCCTGTTTGCCCTTTAACACCCATCCTCTTGACATCTCCATTAGAGCAGCACAATGCATTTTATTCCTCAATCATCACTGCAATACAAATTTCCACAATTAACACACTGTGACGGATATCAGAGCGGTCGGGAGTGATAAAACAAAGTCAAGAAAGCAGAGGACATGTCTGACATTGAAAACGTCCGTCTCATCTTATCAGACAGAGCGGGGACCTGTTGTCACGTTGTCAGAAAGAGGAAGATAACCTTCTGTCACCTCGCAGTCTGGCTGGGTTTACGGCAATAATGGTGACGTCATCCACATATCCCTTTCTGTTGTCACGACAACTGCACGACTGATTTGAACAACACTCACAAAATTCACACCAAGGCTAGCAGTGCCGAGCTGTTAGCATCTTGATAGCAATGCAAAGTAGTAATATGTTGAAATACTGGCTAAAAGTCAGCGATGCCAGCCATCACTTCTGCTGTACGAGAGACTCAGGATCATTGCTTTGGGATCTCTAATATACTGATTATGAATTAAGTGACTGGTGATCAGATCAAATATTGATGACTGAAGATATCCAATATAAAGGCGCTAAATTGTTCCTTAATAAAATCTGCTTCCTTCTGTGCATTTACAGGAGATGTTTCTGGTGGAAGTGATGAAGATCACTGTTAATCAACATAAGTGACTCTGATCCTTCATTCAAAGCAACCCTGTTAGCAATCCCTCTTCCACTCTGACAGTGAGCGGTGCAATCTGACAAAACCCTGCGTCTTCATTTTCCATATGCCGGCTCACCAAAGCTTTGCTCTGGGCAGCATTGCCCACGACTGACAGCAGCTGTGCTGTGAGATCGTCTATATTGACATTTAAAATGAGTGATTGAAGTTACTACATAATTTTAGACTCACTGGGCCACATTCAATGATATGTATGTAGAAATGTTCTTACTTTACACACAATATAAGTGTGCACAGTCGGATTAATGAAACTGTATGGCCATTTTTGTTTTTACTACCACACGCATGTATGTGAATCAGAATTGTTCTAAATTGACAGGTGGATGCCCACTTTTTGTAATTAGCATACCGCCATGCCCCCATATCTCTTTATAGGGAGATACGTTTGCCTAGGGATGTATAGAAATTAAAAGCGTGGCCCCTAAAGCAAAAAAAGCTAAAGAATTTCACAACTGAAGAAACCAAGGCTCCACTCCAAGCCACAGGTTTCTGAAGTGTTTCCTCGGATGTGAAAAATAAGAAATTAGGCGTCTTCCAAGCAAGGCTAGATTTGCCATCTTAACACCGGCTTGGAGATAAATTGGAATCTTTTATTTATCCTACACGCCTGTTAATAAGCTACCAATTGACATTGGCTACATAAGAGCAATTTTTTGGTGCAAGACATTGGTGGGAGAAGCCGAGCCTTATAGGCAAAGTTCAATTAAATTTTATTTATATAGTGTCAAACCAAGTAATCTCAGTTATCTCACTTTTCATATAAAGAAGCTCTAGTTCCTTATAAAATCAATAAAAACAATGAAACCCAACACTGTTGCATGTTAATATGGAAATTCTCACACTGTAAGCTAGGACTGGGACATAATTGATGAGGCTGATAGGTTGTCAGTTTTATGGTTATTTAATACATCTGGCCAACGCATTAGTGAATTTACTGTTTTAAACATTGTTGTCTATTAAAGCCTTCGTAGTGAATGCGGTTTTAATATGATATGCATTAAGTTAAAAGGTGGGTGTTCACAAGACAGCTGGGATAATTTGTGCGTATGCATGGTCTGAGGCAGTTCTAGACTTGTAAGCACAGTACGAACACATTTAGGTAAGAAAAGGTTTTGATGAGTCCCGGATTTGTGTGTAAAACCTTCATTCGCACGGTTTAAGCACAGATTTGTGTGTACACACTGTTTGTGAATGAGGCCCATTCAGATGTTAAGTTCTTTTATTCTGCCTTTTTTTGCATGTGACTGGTTTGTAATGAAGCCTTCTGCCTCTTTCAGATGAACACGCTCATATAGGGATAAGAAGACCCAGAGTCAGTCAGTTACTATCCAGCTTTGCGATACCAGAGAGTCAAAGAGCTAGCCTTGCTAACAGGCCTCTGGTTACTTATATCCCAGTTTACACAATTGTTCAGGATTCTGAACACTTCGTCATAACCCTGTGAGTCTCTGTCATTTCTGTATTGACTGAGTGATCTTCAGACTTAGTAGTTAATTAGTTTATCCTTCCCCATATAATCCTCCCTGTATGCAGCATGTAGATCATCAATTCATCATACAGCTTATTTTTCTGAGTAAGCACTCCAGTTAAAGTAGCACCTGCACAACAATTATCTACGAAAAGAATATGAGAAACCTTGATTTCTTTAAGAATAAATCAGATGGCTAGGATACGTGGGTTTCTCAGTGCCAGGATAAAAAGGTTCATCCTGATTTCTGTAAACATTCAAAATACTCAAGTGTACAACAGTTTTAACTCAAGATCCACTTAACTAGCAACAAGGTTTCCAAGGTCAAGGATGAACTTTCACACTCAAGATATTAATTTTGATTGACAATATTGGGGAAACGCTCTCTTGCAGATACCAAATATCAGCAATACATTAGTCTAAAATGCAATGCCAGCACCAGCATCAGTGCACGCCAGTGAAGAATCTTGTCCTGTAAGCATGAGCAACATGTAGAAGCACACATCTACAAAACTGCGAAACTCACCAATGTTGGGGTGCTTCAGGAGACGGCAGATACGAGCCTCTCTCTCAAGCTTCTGATGGTCTGAGGAGAGAAAAGACAAGAGTTAGTTACAGTCACTGAGCAGCAAAGTGTTTGTACATAATTACCTGGTCCGACAGTTGTGTTCAGGATCCGATTTAAACGGCACCATAATTGATAATAAGATTTCTAGTGCACAGTAGTATGCTCCAATTTATGTCAGAGAGAGAGTATGAAAAAATGCCTCAATTGAATCAGGGCCACTGTGGTTATATAGTACAGGTCTTAACCACTGGGCCACCAGATGACACACATGTACAAATTTAGAAAAATAGAGAGGTTATGAGACATGTCAATTCACTCACTGTAGTGTCGTCAACCAAAGCTCTAACTTTGACCCACTACACAATTTTATAAAGCCCTATGGCATAGGTCCTCATGATTTCTGTGATTTCAGTCTAGTCTAGGGTCTACACCTAATACACAATAAGATTAAGGCAATTGCTTGGTCTTGAAAATTTGTGAATACTGGCTAAATGGTATTAAACCTAATTTGACTCAGTCTGCAGTTTGCTTTGTCATGTTTCATTGGAGAATTCGTCACAAACAAAACAATAACCTGTAGTTAAATTAAGTATGTCAATGCAAATATTTGAACAGTATAAGGGTATTTGTGTCACAAAGATTTGTTCTGTGTAATGCAAAGGCAAATATTTTAGGCCACAGCGCATTAGTAATAAAGTAGTTCAGCCTGAGTGGCAACATTTGCTCCGGAGAGGTAACAGTTACAAGGTACATGTAAAGCAGAGCACCCCAGACCACATGTATGGTTTTATTTGAGGTTTTTATGAAAAATGTATGAGGTTGTGTGAATCAGTGGGGGGACGAGTTTGCACCTGCAAGGGCATGTGGGTGTAAAGGGGTTAGTGTGAATCCCAGTTATAGAACATTGGTGTGTTTGCACTTCTGCCTGGGAGGGGATGCTACCAAGAACACAAACTCGTCTCAAGTCCAATACAACATCCTTGTTTGAGGATTTGACTGCATCCTGTAGCAGTATGTGTGTACATCCTTGTGTCTGTACGAGATGTTTGTGTGTCAGCCACATGACATCGTTACGCTGCCCCCACCCATCACTTTGGGAGACATGCAGCTCAGGTCAGGGGTCACTTGGGGCAAACTGTAGCGAAGATCCAGTATGACTCAGTGGATGTGTGAATGTGTGTGTGTGTGTGTGTGTTATCGCTGTGGTGAAGCCAGCTCAACCCCACAGTGCCACAGCGATTACACCACCACACAGAGGCAGGCTCACTAACATTTGCATTCATTTCCCCAGTGCAGCAACAGCCTCAGATAAAATTCACATGCTGTTGCTGAGCAATCAACTTACCCAACTGTTCTTCTAAAAATGCAATACACTATGTGCAAGCATGACAAATGATTATAAAAAGCAGTGTCACTCTGCAAAGCTTTCTGCATCCTTCTACACCGTCGCTGTAACCGTTCTCTAACTTGTTGCTAACTTGGACTAGTTTTAAAGCTGCAGTCGGGGTGCTGAAGCTCTGTCTTCTGTTCTCTAACATGGTGCTACGCTCTCTACATCTACCTTCCACTAACCTCCCTGCAGGTATAGATTTCCCTCATCTGAGAGAAAGCGAGTGAATAAAGGAGAGACCTGAACCTCCTTCTAATTACACTAGTGACGCAGGACGGAGAGACGGAGGGAGGATTACATGGAACGTCCATTTGCTCGAAGAGGATCACAGCTCCCCTGTGTGTGTGTGTGTGTTTGTGTATAGCTGTCTACCCTGGTGCAGTGTCACTGCAGCACTCACTAATTCATTCAATCTCCTTATTTGTTGGTGCGAGAGTGTGTGGTAGAAGAAGACAGGAAAGAGAGGGCTGGAGGGTAATTACTGGCACTTCCTGCTGCTCTCTAATTGGCCATCTGCTTTGCCACGGGGCGGGCCTACAGCCATCTTACATCAGCTGAGGAGGATGGAGAGGACCCGACGCACTATCCCCCACAACCCCCTCAATGCCACACATACATAAAGCCAAAGACCTGACTGAAAGCTTGTAGAAAGTAACTGAAAATCCACTTTATCTTGACAGAGTAACTCAATATTGATAACGTGACAGTATTTTGGGGGGGGGGGTTAAGTACAGGAGCTTTCAGAGGATATTCAACAAAGATTCTAGTCTAGTTAATAGTCTCTCGTACAAACAATATGCATTTTACCACCCAAAATGTCTGTTACGTAACTGGCTAATTGGAAGAATAGTTAAACCCACCAATCCGGCAGTAGGAAATGTTAACACAGCAAAGAAGCTTGTCTCAATTACACTAATATTTCTCTGCTTCTCCACCTGATAAAAAGTGGAATCAGAACCATAATTTTCACAGTGTGATGTAAATGCACGAGCAGCTGCCATTATGGTCACCATAGTAACCACTACAAACCAAAAACACTCCATCAGCTGCCCTCTCAAGTTTCTTCTTGATCAATGGCAGGACGCCCACTGCCTGATCAGACTGATTTTGTTTCACTTCATCATTCAGCTATCAGTTTTCATGTTAGCCAATTTGTTTCTGCCATTTTTAGTTGACACTGAGTGTGAACCTAACGTGACGTTACACATTGGTTTGT
Source organism: Dicentrarchus labrax (assembly GCF_905237075.1). Classification (NCBI taxonomy): domain Eukaryota; kingdom Metazoa; phylum Chordata; class Actinopteri; family Moronidae; genus Dicentrarchus; species Dicentrarchus labrax. Next base: position 17,086,024 of record NW_026136712.1, on the reverse strand, counting down.
GGACTACGGTTTTGATGCCTTGAGTTTGGCATTAATGGCCGTCGCCACGTTTGTTTTTTACCTGAATTTTGTGCCTTGCACTGGACGGACTCCCAGAGAATGACTTGTCAATTAGCAAGGCAAGATAGCCACGCCCTAAAGCCTACCCTGTTTTGTTGTCCGTTTTACTCTACATGGGACCATGATTTATAAAAATGAACATCATACTGAATGGAAGAAGACTTGAAACTTGCGATTGAGACCATAAAATTGGAAAACTGATGACTGAGTTAATAAATCAAGAGAGAAACAGGATAATTTTGCCATTACATTAAATGCAACCGGGAGCTGACCACAGAAGCTGCAGCTGCTATTAGCAGTTCATTTTATGATTTTCAGAACGATTGGAGGAACACGCTTATTTAAAGGGTAACTATACCCCTTCAAATTCTGCCTCGCAGCATATTTTAATAATCCAACAGAGGAGCGAGGGAGCAACGACTGTAGGCGGCGTGGCCTCGTGGTTACATAGTGTGCAACACTAAGGGTCGGGGAGACAGGAAGACTGATTGACCACCGCTCAGTGTAGCGTGGGTAGCGACGTAGAGCTGGTAGTCAGAGCTAACCAGCCATCAGCAGCAACTATAAGACCCTCCGTTTCTCTGCTGGAAGGACGTGGAGTCTGGTAGAGCTTTTACAGTCACTAGAAGCACATCTATGCCCCTTTGAGAGAGTCACTGTGTGTGTACCTGTGTTTGGTAAGCAGCTCTGCTATGAGAGGCTCTTCTGGTGAATGTTTGCGTAGGGAGGGTGTCAGTACGTAGCCCCAGGGCTAGCTGTCCCAAATTCTACTTTAACTGGCCCAAACTGAACAATTAGTGGCCAAAAATTTGTTTCAGTAACTTGCATCACTTCATTAATGCACCATGGAAGTTCCACTAGCTGTTCCCTGCACTTATATCTGAATAAAAAAAAAAGTTTAAATCACCCTCGGTTGTTGTTGAGTTGTTTATTTCCAACTGTTTGCATTAATGCATTTATTAATCAAATGCAAACCCGTTTCTGATTGTTATACGGCGATGGGAATTTAAATACAAACACTACATTATTATTATTTAGCCAAATAACCACAAACTCAATATAGGGACATCGTATATATTTGAAGAAAACAAACAAATATAGAGGCAGAAGCTCAAACCAGCTGTTTAAATATTTTCAGACTCAAACTATTTACTTAGAAGCTATGAGAAGGCCCTAATCCAGAGATCAGGTAAGAAAAAGTGAGAGAAAAGGTCAAACGTGTCCCACATGCCACACCCACTGACTGACAAGGCACAGCACAAGAGGAGAAGGAGAGACTCTGGCAGTGATCTGCTATTTATACTTAGCGTGGCAGCTGACATACAAAGCTGGCCTCAGAGTCTTGTCCATTCCACAACGGTAGAGATACAAAATAATAGAGCAGAGAAAGCAGTTTTTACACGATATGCCTTTTGTTGAAAAAATTTAAAATAGGAAAAAAAAAAAAAAAACACCTGTATTAAAATTATATGCCAACAAGAGAGTTAGCACACATAAAATCCTTTATGGCCAAGTTCCTCTTTAAGAGTCAATCTCATCTACGCTTATCACCGTTATTGTGGCCATGTTTCTGTCACCATTTTTCATCGATGTAAAAAGGTAGCTGTGTACAAAGATGACGTCCCCCATTCTTAATCCCACCTTCAAGCTCTGATTGGTTGACCACTACCCCAACTGGGGAAAATAGCCATCAATGAGCACAACACCAGACCTGTTTAAGGCACTGAACAAAAGATGGAGATGTGGGCGGTGATTCAAGGGTTTGGAACAAGGCTACACTGAGGAGAGGTGGGTGGGGGGGGACTGCTGAATCCCAGTGGCCTTCCCTTAATAATAATAATAATAATAATAATAATGATAATGAGAGAGACTTTGGCTGCAGGAGGCAAGTAACAACACAGCTTTACTGAACTAGAAATCTGGGACATCACTTAGCAATAAATAATAATTGTAAAGTAACACATCTGAAATAAATACAGCAGGAGATCAGGTATTAAGGTAGTGCATTGAAGTGGATAGTCTGTCTCCCTCTGACAGTCTCTCTCTCTCACACACACACAGTCTCTCTCTCACACACACACACAGTGTTGCAGCAGACAATGCAGCAGTTAACCACTTTTCAGTCAGTTCACTCATGAACAACAAAATAAAACCGAGCATTCATTCTGCCCGCTGAAACTTGTATCACACCATTGCTATACTCTCGTATAAAACTAATAAGATTTAATTCTTGATTTTATTTTATGATGTTTTTTTCTTTAAAGAGGGCTATTTTGAGTTCTTATTATCTGTGATTGAGTAATTTCACCAATATAATGTATATCTAATATATCTTTTTTTAAAGGACATTTTAGGGGCTATATCTTATTCTTTAGGTAATTTATAAACTGAAAATACTACAAACGCTAGAGCATTAAAGCCCCTTGATTCTCTGGGGTGGGAATCAGGTGTATGGTTTTTTGTTTTGCGTGTGCGCGTAATGTGCACCCTGCTGCCCACTCGCATCCACCCCCAACTGCCTGTAGGCTGGACTATACCACAGCCAACTACCTACATGCATCCCTCACATCCACTTCCTTCCTTCCTTCTTTCATTTCCTTCCTTCCTTTCCATCCCTGTCTCCCTTTTCCCCTCCCCCCCACTCCTCAGATTACTGCAGTGTTTACCAGAGCTTTGAGAGACTTACCCACCAGGCCACGCGTGAGGTCACACTCGCCCCATCAGGCTAAAAAAAACCCACCCAAATCCTACCAGGCAAGCTGCCTGCTCACGCACTGGCTGCCTGTGTGTGTGTGTGTGTGGATGTTGTGTTTCTGTGTGCGTGTAGGTGCATGTTTGCGTCAGCCAGCCAGCCTACCGCAATTCTTCTCTTAGCACAAAATCCTCTTGTTCCCTCCTTCGCTCACTCTATCGTGTCTCATGCTGTCTCATTTCACCTTGCTTCCTTGGTGTGCAGTGTCACTGATCTCCTTGCAAGACTATATTGTTAAAAATCTCCTCCTCCTCCTCCTCCTCCTCCTCCTCCTCCCCCCCCCCTCCTCCTCCTCCTCCTCCTCCTCCTCCTCCTCCTCTCCTGGCCAGCTTTCTTCTCCCCTGGCAAACACATACACAGGCCTACATTGTACTGCCTGCCTCTGCGAAGAGCCAACAGTTTTCTGCTGAGCCCTTACTTTTCCTCGGTGGGACATTAATACCAGGAGCTGCCCTATGTGGACATGTGATGGCAGGGATAGAACAATAACGGTATTACAACACACTCACAGATGCCTCACAATACAGACATGCTCTATTAGTGTTACTCCCTGCTCTCTCTGACTCTTTCACACACACAAATGCCATCACACACAGACACAACAGGGAGGCGCCTATGGAAACCGTGGGGTCTTAGTGGTTGATGAGATACATTAAGCATAAGTGGATTAGCCTCAATACAAACCAATCCCCCTCTGTAGAAAGACAAGAGAAAGGCAATGAGGGAGAGAGGCGAGCGGAGAAAGAGGTAATGAGAGAGAGTGCAGGAAAAGAGAACAAAGGAAGCCAGGTGTGTGTGAATGTCAGGAAGGAGTGCAGGCCTAATTTGTCAGATACAAAAAGGAGAAAGCAATTAAGTATCTCAGTCTGAAGCCAGGGGAGGTTCTGACACACTGACACAAGCTTGCGTCATCGTTACAACGCAGCACGCCACACCAGGCATGTGATCCACGTGGGTGTGGATCTATGCAGACACGCACGAGCAGCGCAACACATAAAATTCAGGAGTGGACTGTGGAGCTACGTGAATACACCAAAGCAGCAATTAACATCATAACAGACAAGAGACATCTTTCATGTCCTGCCAGTTCTTATTGTTTTATTTCAGTTCCAACCATGTGCCCTTTTCATTGAAGAGCTTCTTAGAAATTTGGATCAATTCATTGTACAGCGGTTGTCTAATGATACCACAGAGGAGCGATTGAGTTATTCAATACAGTGTTTATAAAGAGGGTCATTAAACCACCAAGAGGTTGCTGATAAGAACTCCCCACAGACACAGTGATTGAATAAAAGATTTCCTCTGCTATTGGAAAATTTGGGACTTCCCTTTATGTGCATACTTTCCAATTAGGATGGGGAATATGACGATATATATACGGTGAGAGGACAGACTTGAAGCAGTAGAGACTTTGCTATATGACACAGAGGTAGTTATTCCTTCAATATATCTGGTAAGCCATAGCAGACAAAACTGCAAATCAATGAGCTGAATTTACCGGATTCTTTGCATTAATAGGAGGAAAGACTGATTTGTCAAGTGTTTAGTTCATTGGATTAGCCACAGACATACATTACCACTTCTTAGTTTACGAATGAACTGTTTCACAACAGGATTTTGAGAAACTTTACTGTATACCAATAAATAAAGTACCCTATAGGTCTACTTACATGATATACAGCACAAACAGAGCAAACATGCACATATGAGATTCTGTGTGAGTGTGCATGGTGTTACCATACCTCTTGCAGACAGCTTCTTAGTGTTGATGATTTTTGCAGCATATTCCTGTCCTGATGACTTCTTTACACACCTACGCACCACTGAAAAAGCTCCCCTAAGAAAGGAGAACACAAAACGAACCTAAAATCAGTTCCATTTCACATGATCACCTCTCACATATACACAAAGTGTGACATTTGAAACTGCACTTCTGTGACAGTGGTTTGTTTTTGTGTATGCTAGCAACCTTGGTCTCACACACACACACACACACACACACACACACACACACACACACACACACACACACACACAGAATTAACAGTCATTACTATCACAGACTCTTCTCAAGCATGATTGCTGATATCAGGTCTTAAGATTATAAATGAACGTCCAAAGTACTTGTGCTAATCTTTTGATAGGCACACAATACAACGCAACCTATAGCTCCCCCAAAGGAAAAATTAAAATTTTGCTTCCAGCCAGCACAAATAATAGACTGCACCTCACACAACAATGGGCAATATTTAATAAATTCACAAGGTAAGAACATTCAGTTATAAATCTGCTCGAGCAGAAAAGGGAAGTGCACAACGCACCATAAAACAACTCTTACTCTGAGGAGTTTCATATTGACCTAGATGAATGCTCCATATTTTTTCACCTGCTAGGGCCGATCATTCAATTTTGAGCATCACAGAACAAGCACATGATATTCATAGTGCCTATATCACAGCCTGTACAACCTGCAGTATCTGGCCCCTACGCAGTTTTCTTGAAAGGAGGATGGCTTTTTTTTTTTTTTTTTTACTACTCCTGATGATATATGGAGGGCCGCTACTTTCTGCTGCACTCTGCTCCTTCCACTCCTGCTCTTAGTTTCAATTATTTACCAGTAAATTAGAGGTGACAGGTGACTGAAGTACAAGTCAGTGCCTTGACGTTAATAACCTATGACGGAGCAAAATGCATTAACAAACGGGTGCAGAAACATAAGCCGGGGTGTAAGTGGTCAGTGCACAGCAGAATCAGGAGCAGAAGGATCCACTATGGAGGATGTGTAGGTGTGTATATATATGTGTCTTAGTGCACTGGCGGTGCAATCAGTGCCATCGATTACTGACAATTATTCGGCAGAGTGGAAATGGCAGCTGGAAATTAAGGCCAGTGCATCTTCATAGTCAGTGTCGCCCTGCTGCCGCTGGTTTGGGTACAACAGAGGAGGATATATTAAAAAAAAAAAAAAAAAAAAAGCTTCGCCGGCCAAGAACAACAGATGCTGCTGATGATGAAACAGAGGAGGTAGTGGCCCGGTTTTCTTGCCGTCATCAAAATACCGAGAAAACACGTCACTGCCTCTTACACAGTAAACGCCACAAATGCCTCTGTAACGATTACCTCCATTTACACACACACACACACACACACACACACACACACACACAGAGCAATGCATTTATTGATAACATGATAATCGGAGCAGCTGGTGTGTGTGTGTGTGTGTGTGTGTGTGTGTGTGTGTGTGTGTGTGGAGCGTATGGGCATTACAGTGCAAACATAAACGCAGCCTGGACCGAATAACTTCCTCATTAAGTGATCCAGGGGCACGTAACGTTTTTTTTTTTTTTTCTCAACACGGTTACACAAATCATCTGCAGCTGCTCGTCGGAAAAAAAAAAAAAAAACAGAAGGCAACCTTACACAGAAAAAAAAAAAAAAAAGTGGTCGGCCTAGTTAGCTAGCGACCACAGAGCCTCTGGTCTATCGCAACCAGCACGGAGCTGTCAGGAGCCGTGGGCCGGTGAAATGTCACCTCGTCTCCGGCTGTCTCTGGAGGGAGCCCCCGCTGACCAGAAAATACCGGCTAGCACAACACGGAAGGACTAACAGCTGTTAACGCAAACCCCGTATTAAAAAAAAGGGGGTATTCATCCACCATCCACCCCCCCTCCTCTCAACCCTACCACCACACATACCCTGACTACACTTAAAAAAAAAAAAAAAGACGCAACGCTTGTGGGCTAACTCGGCTACGTTTATCACTATCAGCATGGTAGCTCGTTTGGCTAGTAACGGAACCGTTGGTGCGCCCGTTACTGCGGGGAGCTGCTAGTTAGCAACGGTAGCAACGGTTATTTTAGCCCCGACCTGCAGCACAGACAACAACAGACTCCGGCTAACGCATCTACAGACACAGACACACTATCACAGCGCTCGGCGTGATTAGTGTTGCGGGGCTATTCTGGCTAGCTGTCGCCTGCTAGCTCGGGGCTAAGCAGATATATAATGTGAAGGCGAGGTTGCGGGGGTGGGTGGAGAGAGAGGGGGACAAAAAAAAAAAAAAAAAACGACTAAAACACGATGCACACTGTTAACTGGTTTTTTTTTTTTTTTTTTTTTTTTTAAGGGGCTGCTGCTTACTTCCCGAGCTCCTCGTACAGCTGGTACTCGTCGGTGAACCTGGTGGAAGTAGCGGTGGTTGCCATGGCTGGAGCCGTGAAGGGGAGCCCGAGCCTTGGGGTACGACGGGTGGCTGGCTCTCGTACGGGGATCCGGGAGGAGGGTAGCCTAGCCTCCAATACTGGAGTACCTTTCTGACAGGCAGGCAAAGCTGAAGAGGATAGAGGCGAGCAGAGACGGAAAGGGAGGGGTTGGCGGAGAGGAGGAGGAGGAGGAGGAGTGATGATGATGATGGTGTGTGTGTGTGTGTGTGTGTAGTAAAGGGGAGGAATCCTCGCGAGAATTGGCTCGTGCAGCAGGAGACCGTGGCCCTGTAGTTCAGGGACTGACTGTGTGGGGTGAGATGGTGCTGAATTCTTTACCTTGTTTAGACTCAATAAATCCTGTTTTTTTTTTTAAAAAAAAGGGGGGTGGGCAGTGGATTAGAATTGGGTGACATATTGTTGAAAGGTACATGAGAAGTGGAGATACTTTTATATTTAGGTCACCCCCCCAAAAAAACTCCTGCTGCTTGACTCCAGCCAATATTATGAAATTGGCATTTTGCAATCAATCCTGGCTCCACAGACGAGTGAGAAAACTACCTTAACTATGCATATTATTCATGCATAGTATTCCCGATTCCTTACGCCGTCCGCTCATAAAAATTGAACAACCATATCATGCCTTCCTCATCCTAGGGGAGAAAAAAAAAAAACCCAGCTCACAGAACACTCCCATACATAAGAGAGGGGGGGATTGAGAAGTGTGTATACCCATTGCTGACTGAAAACCACTCCGTATACCTGCACTACACCACTGTACACAATCCTGCAGCGATGCATATGATATATTGAAAAAAAAAAAAAAGAGAGAAGAAGATCCAGTTCCTGTCTCCTCTCATATCTTCAAAAAATATTGCAGGGGAGCATCACAGCAGTATTTTACTGCACCGGTTGGGATGCACCCAACCCTGGGTCACACCTCACTGCAGCAGAGAGGCAAACTGTGACACACCCGTACACAATTGCATATGCACATACGGACACACACACACACACACACACACACACACACACACACACACACACACACACACACTCCAGGAATCAATATTGATTAATGCAGGTCTTGCTCTCGACACACTAGGCCCTCTTTTTCTGTACCACTGATTTTTTTTTTTGCCTTTGCGTTGGAGAGCGCACAGGCGTGTGTGTGCATAAGTGAGACAGGGATGGGTAGAGGGAATAGTGTGACTGCTGTATCACGTTTCCACCGACGAGTATGCACCTATGTTTTTTTCCACAGTGTGAGGGCTGTTAGCTTGGCGGTGCTAAAAGATGGTGTCACACAGATCCAGAGTGCCTCACTAAATGTTTAATGTGGCATGAGTGGGAGGCCATCGGAGGACAGGCGGGTGGGGCTGGAGGGAACCGTAGAGCTTGAGAGTTAGAGGCCCTGTGTGTATGTGTGTGTGGCTGCCTGCTCGGCGGTCTGGCTCGTTGTGGCCGAGAGAAAAGACAGCAAAATAGTGATATCGCTTGAAAATCTTTATGTGTGGTTGTCAGCGTGGGAACACAAAGCCTGAAACACCAAGAGAAAGTTCAAATATTATGAGGCCATATCTGCAAGTGCAGCTGAATCCATGATGGAGAGCAGGAAAAAGGAGGCCAGCATGTGTGTGTGTGTTATGTGGAAGACAAATGAGCACTGCAACGTAGGCTACTAGCCCTCTCCTGCCCTCCTTTTCCTACGTGCTAACCCTGCTGCCTCTCCTCCTCTTCCTCCACCTCCTCAGCCTCCACAGAAGTTATATAATGGTGAACTCCTCAGCCTTTGTTATCTCACACCAACCACACACTACGCCTTGCCCGCTTGATGAGAGACAGAGGAGCAGAGGAGGGAAGAGGAGTGAGAGCACGGGAGGCCAGGAGAAGAGAAAGTGGGATGGTTTCAGCTGAAATTGGCATTCAGTGAGGAGAAAGAAAGAAAGAAAAAGAAAGAAATAAAGTCTGCATGCCATTTTCCATATTGTAGTATTATTATTGTAGTATTAATACAGTCAGACTTATTGCTTATCTTCCTCGTGAGCAACCTTCTGCACTGTGCAGTTAATGTGTGTGTTTTAGACTCCGGCCGTGACCTGAGGAAGAAGTCCAGCCCTTTATGAACACTTCCCTCCTTGATTTTGCAGCCGGAAAAGACACATGAAGCTATCTATGTTGACATCACTTGGTGTTCCAATGCCACCCTGCTGTGAAAAAAAGCACTTTTTGGCAAGATGACGACGGTGTTAAAACGTTAATTGGGAAAGCTGATGACCAGATTATTACGGTCAAACAGTGGAAACTGAGTGATGATCTATCCAAGCTTCATGACTCTTGTCTTTCTGGGCCAGCTGAGGCATTGCAGCCATACACCCATGCAGGCTTTACATGCTTGTTTGGACCTAAAACAGTCCTGTGGTATGAGCTGCAGAGCCAAAATATCCCAGTTCTGTTTGTAGCAGACTCCCATGTCTTCGCCGAAGCTGTGTTTGTATCCAGAATAGCCTAATTGTGCAAACAGAGCTTCAGTAGCTGCGATACGTTTAGGCATGACTTTTCCTTTTGTTGTGACTAATGAGGGTGAATATGCCATCTGTTACATCATCACAACCGAGAGAGTGGACGTGGCCAAGAGCTGAGTCATGACACTCCTGTTCTCCACTGCTTTGGAGAAATAATCTGACTGGGGGGGGAAGTGAATGAATAACACTCTTTCCTCTTTCAACAGATACCGTCGTCGTGACGCCCCGGAGCAGTAAAGCTGCTGACACCCCCCCCCCAACCGCTCAGGAAGTCAGTAGTCGTTGATGGTCACAGCGGTGTCATCACCCGGGTGTCAGTGTGCATAGCTGTTAGGGTGAAAAACCGGGTGTTGCTGAAGAAACGCCAGCTCAGCTCGGCAAAGATAAATAAATAATGGTGCGTTTTTGAACATCACAGCAAAAATCAGAGGAGACGTACTCAGCTCTTGTTCTTGATGATTGTAGAGTTTAGTCATTCAAAGTTTGCAGTCTCCTCTTAATGCTTTTATTTTTTACTCAGGGGAATTTAGACAAATATACTTAACTACTATTGGACATCTAACATCTCCCCCTGTCATGCTATATATATTTTAAAAGAAAAACTTGCTTCTAATTAAGCAATTTGAGGCAGTAGAGTATAGACCATCTTCACAGCTGGAAGGCGGAACGTATACTGTGCTGTGATGATGTTTTACTTTCTGCTTTAGAGACAAAATACTGGTGATAAAGGCCATGATAATGAACTGGATCAGCTACAGTGTTCATGAAGTGTATAATTTGTGTGCACTGAGCATGTGCATGGTCATTCTTTATTTTTTACATGTATTTTAAAATTGTAATCCTGTTGATAATCCCCATTTTTACCAAATGTAACTGTAATCTGATTACATGTTTGGCCATAACCATATATTATTTAAAATTAACCAGATGATTCACGGACATGTGAGTATTGACTTAAGTAACTTTTGATGTTACTTACTGCATTTGTTTATGTGTGTATATATTTATATGCAGTGTAAATATATTATTATTCTTTCTTTTGTTGTATTTTTTGTAATTTTTAACTTTAATGTAACTTTTACCATTTATATTTAATTAAGTAAAAGCAGTGTTAAAGAAGACTGCTTACAGGTAAACATGGATGTAAACAATGTAAAAAAAACAAACAAACAGACAAACACATGGATGAAGGATACATATACTGCCCTCTGGCTAGTGACACTGAATGTAAACTGTGTTTGTCCACAAGAAAATGATAAATTCTACATGGCTGAAGGTAATAAATATACACAATATCATTGGCATCTATTGGTAACCCAGCTGGATCATCATAAACAGCAGGCTACCATTCTCCTTTATACACCCTTGCAGTATATGAATTCCTCTTTTTCCCTCTTCTTTACTTCAGTATTGCTGTTATCATAATTAGCAATTGACTGGCACAAGTGTTGAGGTAATGTAATGCAGTGCTCAGCTCTCTCCACTAGAGGTCAGTCGAGTTGCAGCGCTGAACAAAAGCACCTGTTTCTTTTAGGGCAGTCTCAGTCTGGCAAACAAGTCAAACAACTTTATTATTAAAAGCACCTGTTCAGGGAATGAGAAGAAAAGAAGAGCAACTCATTTTAGCTACTATGTGTGAATATATTGGTTTTCAAAGAGCAAAGGTGAGCAGAAAATTGTGCTGAGTTTAAATAAGCTTGATAGACTTTTTAGGGTATATAGCTAATTCTGTTATCATGTCTCACTCTGTTGCTTTACGTGGGATTTGAACCTTTCTTGTACGGTGTTTTGTTTAGATTTGTATTCAGTTGCAGCTCACCGGACAAACTAGAGTTTACTGGCAGAAGTTAACAGACAATAGTGTCAGTGTTAGTTTTCTTCCTAGTGGGTAAAGACCAGTGTTTTAATCTGGAGACAACATATATAAGTATCTATAAAAACATATATATCCGTGTTTGGAAACAACTTGTACAGGTGAGTCAGTGGTTTCTACAATCTGTTCAATTATCTGTGCTTTAGATTACAGGAAGCAACACTTAAAAGGAAGTTAAGTGTTTAAATACAATATGTGATACTTCAAGGAGATACTGACACATGCTCATGTAACTTTTTGTCTGTGTAGTTGAAATGAATGTAGAAATGTGTTCACATTTTTAACTATTAATACATTTTAACAGGTTAGATCCTCCATTTTTCTTTTAAAATCTGTTATATGGACTTTACAGATTTTAGTCACAATGGCAGAATGAGTGTCACTAACTTCATACACAGTTTTGAAGCACTTTGATTAAAGCAGTGTTTCTTTACTTTACACCTCTTCAAGTACCACCATTACGGCTGACGTCACAATACAGTAACATAGGCCGACACTATTCTACAGACAGTTCACACAGGATCCAGGTTTATTCACAATAAGAAGATTATTTATTGTTGACTGTTTTTGAATCCTGAACACAACCTGTTCAGAACCAGAGCTAATTTGGTGGAAAAGGGATACTCTATTATATCCTAATAGTTTCCATTTGGGGTCACGATTGCAGCGTTTTCGAACCATTATTTGACCTCCACTCACTATCTTGGCATCACATTTTAGCTCGTAACTAATCCTGTATATACGTGCATGAACATGACAACCCAACAGGCTAATATTGGAGCAAAATATTAAAGGAAATGCAAAACTTGTTTAAAATTACATTTTAGTGATCCTATAGTTTAAATATTTTCATATAAAATGTTGTAGTATTTTGACGGTATATGTTTTTACATTAATCTTTTTATTTAACCAGTGGATTAAAGGATAGGTTCACATTTTTACAACCATAGTGAGGTGCCTGTATGAACACTGACACACATTTTGGTTGCCATAATTATTCTTTTTTAGTGCGCTATGAACAGTTTCAGTATGAACAGGAGGAATGAAGCAAAACCTGTTTCAACATTGACTTAAGACAGATCTGAAAAACTGTGAGCCTTTCCTTTAATGTTACATACAGAATGTGCTGTATAATCTAATTCACTAGAAGCACTGTAGAGACCCGTGTTTACTTTCTTATTTTTCATTTTTGGAGGGTTTCCAAGAAAAAAAGCATTTGGTAACATTGGAATGAATATCTGCCTTAAAATCTCTTATCAGTCAAAGGCAGTATGTACACAGAGCCAGTTATAACTGACACGTTGGACTTTGCTTCCACCATCTGGTCAACAGGCAGAACTGCAGCATGTAGACAGATAGAGTTGTTCACTGCACTGGTGCTTTACATGCACTGTGTTGTTATCAGGAGTAATTTTAGTTTTTATAACAGATGCAGACAGAGCTGTGTGAACACTGAAATGGAAATAAACATGACCAGTAAATGCTCAGTGAAGTACTGACCTTTTATTGAAGGTTTGTATTCTTTATGTTTCTGTCTTTAGTTAGATAAATATGTAAATACTCTTATTTTACAGGCAAAACCGATCAGGACACTTTTCATAGGACAGTAAATACATTTGAAGCTTACATTTGAAAGAAAGTGGCGATTAACTAAATATTATTTTCAAATTGTTTTTCCACCCAAAAAACAATATTTGGTTTAGAATAGGTGTGTTAGCAACATAAAATCAACTATTTTGAGGCCTTTTAAGTGTAAATGTATACTACTTTGTTGTATAAATTAATTCTAACTTCTTGTTTTTTCTTCTTGTTGATTTTCACAGTAGTTTCACTTCACAACTGTAGAGAAGTTCCTCAACTCATAGTTTGACATCCTGTAAACTAAAAGTCAAACATGGCTACACCTGAGCATATCGAACAGTTCCTGGTAGATTACCTGGATGAGCTGGATGAGAAACAGCTGAGCACGTTTCAGTGGCACTTGGGTCTTATTAGAAGAGATGGATGCAGACTTTTCCCAAAGGCCGAGCTGGAGAAAGCTACCAGAGAACAAACTGTGGATAAACTGGTGCAGGTTTATGAGGAAGAAGAAGCTGTGGTGACGACAGTGGACATTTTCTCGAAGATGAAGCTTAATAACCTTGCAAAGAGATTAACTCAAGGTAAAATATCTTAGTACGGCAGTTACTACCTACTTGGTGACCTATGAGGTTGGCCTGCTTTATATGTCCCCATTTTACATATTTTCTGTGGACAATAAATATTAAAAAACACAAATGATTAATACATGAATACTTCCATTTTATTGTGTTGTTGTGACAAGCTACTTCACTGAGTCACTATATGTACCTGTTGCTGAGCTTCATGTGGAAGCAGAGAGAGAATGAATGCTTCAATGTGATGTTTATAACACATATTATACCTGGAACTGAATTATAGCTGCAGTATTTCTTTATTTGATTTGCAGCCCATATACGCAGAGACACGAAACAGCAATTAGATGAGCTGGTGTCTTCCACTGCGGGAGAGACAGAGAGAGAAGGAGAGTGGACTATCACTGAGGATCTTTCTTGTTCAGTTTGCGACTCCATTTTCACTGATCCTGTGACGCTGCAGTGTGGGCACAACTTCTGCAGGAGCTGCGTGCACAAACACTGGGAGAAGACAATCTCTCGGAAATGTCCACTTTGTCAACAAGTTACTGACTCTGAATCTCCGATTAATTTTAATCTGAAGAGTTTGTGTAAAAACTACAGCGAGAGAGGTTGGGGTGAACCATCAGGAGGTTACAGAAATGAGTTCTCTCAGGTGAGGGTGCTTTAGTTATTTAATTTTCTGTGTTACATTACATGTAGTGTATTAGATTTAAGCTTTAAGGTTATGTATGCAAAATTATTTGCCAACAGTTGTTGTGCTAGAGCACCAGCATCTCAGACCAAAGCAATGGGACAGAAACAAAATTATACTCACCAAAACCAACTTTATTAGTCCTTCCAACGCTAGTTTGGTTGACATAAACTCTTAATTCACCGAGGTTAAAGTTAACCATTGGAAGTTATTTTTTGCCACTAACAGCCTCAGATTGTAATTCCAAGTTTCTGACAACATTATGGAAAGGATCTCTACAGAGAGAGACTTTTTGTCTAACCACAAACAGCCTTAATATCACTATTACTTACCACCAGACTCTATGGACAAAAACAATAATTTTACCTCACATTTCATTTTAACTTCATTCTAAGTGGACAGAAACAAAATGAAACTCACAAAAACAGTCTATTTGTCTTTCTGCTGTTACAATAATCAACAACACTGATTTGGTTAAAATTACATTTTGCACTGCTGCACATGGATCAGATTATCTTTAAACAAAGCACAGAAAGGTTGAGATAACCACATCACTCAACTATATCTTTATTAGCAAATTAGTATTAGTTATTAGGTGTTTTCTGCCATATTAAAGTTTCAAATCTGATATATTTAAAGCCACTGTTTGGGGGATTGTATTTGGCACAGGCCGGAGAACAGACCCCTTCGAGGAACGTCAATGAGAAGAAGGATGCTTTTGAAAAAATCAAACAATTTTGTGATTCATCCATTGAGCACATTGAGGTTCGTCCGTACAAATATTTTGAATTTGATCAGTCAAATCTTTGTTATCGCTGTGCATCTCAGTCTCTCTGTCTCCCTGTTTCTGTCCCTCTTAAACTGAATTGAAATATTGAATAAAATTAGACAGGAAGAGGATGACCAGGTCTTATCATCCACAGGCTCAGAGCCGTGATATAGAGAAGAAGATTAAGGATGACTTTGAGAAGCTGCACACCTTCATCAGGACAGAGGAAGAAACCAAACTAGCTGCATTAAGAGAAGAAGAGAATCAGAAGATTCGTATGATGAAGCTGATCACAGAGATGAGCAGAAGCACACTGTCGCTCTCTGACACTGTGAAAGAGATGGAAGACTTAAGAGCTGACAACTCGTTCATACAGGTAATTATTCAAACTCAAGAAAAGTCTAATTCATACATGTAATCTGAAGGCTGCTGATGCATTTCTTGTTTTATTTTCAGGCCTTCAAGATGCAAATGGAAAGGTGTGTATTATTCATCTTCTTTTCTTGTGTGTTTGAGCTCGACTGTAAGGTTATTAAAGGTGTCTTTTGGCTTATAGCATATTCTTTTCACATTTCCATTTCTGTAATTGTTTAATGGGTATGTTTTAGGCTGTTGTAGCGTGTTTGCCGTTGTCAGCCACGTTACATATGAGGGTAATTTCTTTTCTATCCCTGAATCTCTTGAATTTGCTGTAGAGCTCAGAACACACTGCCAGATCCAGAGCAACTTCCACAAGTACTGATAAATGAATCCAAGCATGTGGGAAACCTCAGAGTCTGGGATATAATTCTGAGTATCATGACACAGAGTAAGTTTTGGGGCACATTAAGAAGTTATAGTCAGTTAGTCAGGAAACTCACCAGTGAAGTACTTTTGTTTTGTACATTGTTTTTTTTTTCCTAATTTGTAGCCCCTGTGGTTCTAGACCCCAACACTGCATCTCTAGCGCTCTCCGCCTCAGAATGCCACACTTGGTATATGGCCATCCAGTCCATGTTACTGTCTGACGAAGATGACAAACCATTGCACTGGTAAAACAAGATGCTGTTTTTTTTGCTGCTTTTTGTATTTTTTGCAAATGTAAAATGATTTAAAAATATTGTTTTCTTGTTTTTTCTAATCTCAAAATGCTTAAGTGGTTAAGTGGTGTAGCGATGGCAATATCAATCTTTGTAGCAAACTCTTTGAACTGAAGTAAAGATTTAAAATGAGGAATATCAGTTTATCTTTGTATGTTTGTCAGGTTTTGGGTATTTACAGACCTTCATGTATTTGAAAAAGTTTGATGATTTAAAATTCTTTAAAAGTGTTTGTCTTTGTTGTGATGTAATTACATGAAATCCTGATATCTTTAACATGAAAAACTGTTTTTTGTTTTAAATTGATGCCAAATTATTCTGTTAATAAAATCAATGTATAATTTGCCAATACACATTTATTTGCTCTTTAAGTTAAAGTTTATAAAAACATATTGAATTGTATTTTGTTGGCCCTAGAGCGACCCCACACAGCCCATTTATGGCCATTTGATAGCACACATCATACATTTCTTAATGTAGACCACTAACCACACCTGCTACAGTTTCATATCATATATTACTGGATTCAGCACAGTCACACCTTTCTAGCAAACCCTGGTTGGTGTGTCTGGGACTATCCCAGCCAAAGCTAGTGTAAAGTAAATGAATACATTCATCATAGATACTAATATTTGATATTTCCACCATTGTACTTGTGTGTACTGTGTTTGTAGTGCTGTATTTCCTCAGTGCATCAAGATATTCACATTCTGGTTTTTTTCATACATGTAGAGGAAACCCCTGCCCACTTCCACACTGGATGAAATTATATGGTTCAAATGTATCATCTCCAATTCGGCCTGGCGATATCACCACATTACATCATCACAATATCAGTAAATAAAACTACTTTTGCAGTGACCCTTTTTGTATCTCGGGAACTAAAGGGGTCCTTTCCTCAAGCCAACTTGGATTGGATTCCGCCATATCATGATGAGGATGTGGACATTTCATGTGCTTGAGTTTTCTTTGTATTTTGTCCTATTTTATATTTTAGCTTGCTTAACACCTCATTTTAATGTGTATGCAGCATTAACAGGAATGATTATTCACCAGGACTTATATTTAACACTTTTTTAATTTTCACATGTGACATTATTATGTTTTCTCTTATTCATGAATGTTGTGCATTTAACGTACTTGATTTTCCTTTTATTTAACCATTACCTTGGATTAACTTAATTGCAAGGTCATTAAGATTCATCCTAAAGAAAATGTCCACTGTCGTCACCACAGCGTCTTCTTCCCCATAAACTTCCACCAGTTTATCCACAGTTTGTTCTCTGGTCAGCTGGGCCTTTGGGATGGGTCTCCTTCCATCTCTTCTATTATGGCCCAAGTACCACTGAAACGTCTTCAGCTGTTCCTCATCCAGCTCATCCAGGTAATGTTTCAGCAATTTTTCGATTCGCTCAAATGTAGCCATGTTTAACTTTTAGCAAGTTCACAGGATGTCAAACTATCAGTTGAGGAACTTCTCTAGAGCTGTGAACTGACTGTGAAAAGAAAGAAGTTAGATTTAGTTTATGGAATAAAGTCAAATACATTTACACGTCAAGAGCCTCAACCTCATTGCTGACGGAGAGCAGCCTTGTGCCAGATCCGTTTCAGAGTCGTACATTTGGACAGATGTACATGAGACAAAGACTTTCCTGTACAGTTACAGGGATTTACTTCCAGTGGATCAAACAACTGGTCCACCCATCAGGCTAATATTAAAATCCAACAGAGTAAAAGTTGAAGGAAATGCTTACCTATTTCGTTAACAACCCTTGTCTCCTGATTCACACACTGAGCAACTTCTCATAAGCAGAAAGGTATTTTCACTGATATAAAAAACGTTTTCTTGCTTCTGTTTTATTCTGATGCTGAGAAACAGGAAGTTCGTGTTTCTTGTCAGCACAGCCAGGCTTCATTGTGGTTTTCATACTACGTGACTGATCAATAACATGGGCTCACATACAACTTCCACAACCAGTCTGACTGGTCCAAACTATGTTTCATCAGGAGTCATTTATAACACCATTAATAACATCACAACATGTTTAATGTTGTAATCATGTCATCAATACACACATTATTTAACCATTTTTCAAATTTATAACTAACAGCATCGACATCAGTGTGTGACCCGCTGCTGCTGATCAGTCACGTAGTGTGAAAACCACAACACCTTCAAGATCACGTAATGTGATCATGGCTTTAAGCACAAGTTCCTGTTTTGTCTGGGCCGTGACCCCAGTTCCTGGTGTCGAAAGGAGACTAAAACCTAGAGTCTTTGACTTTTAAAAAAATAACTTTTCCATTACACCTCGTGCATAGCTTTAGTTGTATTTTCCCACTACACGACTCCTTCCTTTGAATATAACGTGCTCAGGCAATAAGAGGAAAATCAAGTGCCTTAAATACACAATATTCATGAATAAGAGAAAACATAATGTGAAAATTAAAAAAGTGTTAAATATAAGTCCTGGTGAATAATCATTCCTGTTAATGCTGCATACACATTAAAATGAGGTGTTAAGCAAGCTAAAATATAAAATAGGACAAAATACAAAGAAAACTCAAGCACATGAAATTTCCACATCCTCATCACCCCTTTAGTTCCCGAGATACAAAAAGGGTCACTGCAAAAGTAGTTTTATTTACTGATATTGTGATGATGTAATGTGGTGATATTGCCAGTGCCAAATGGCCTGTGTGTGGTCGCTGTAGGGCCAATAAAACACAATTCAATATGTTTTTATAAACTTTAACTTAAAGAGCAAATAAATGTGTATTGGCAAATTAAACATTGATTTTATTATCAGAATAATTTGGCATCAATTTAAGACAAAAAAACAGTTTTTCATGTTAAAGATATCAGGCTTTAAGCCATGATCACAGTATGTGATCTTGAAAACTACTTTTGCAGTGACCCTTTTTGTATCTCGGGAACTAAAGGGGTCCTTTCCTCAAGCCAACTTGGATCGGATTCCACCATATCATGATGAGGATGTGGAAATTTCATGTGCTTGAGTTTTCTTTGTATTTTGTCCTATTTTATATTTTAGCTTGCTTAACACCTCATTTTAATGTGTATGCAGCATTAACAGGAATGATTATTCACCAGGACTTATATTTAACACTTTTTTGATTTTCACATTATGTTTTCTCTTATTCATGAATATTGTGTATTTAAGGCACTTGATTTTCCTCTTATTGCCTGAGCACGTTATATTCAAAGGAAGGAGTCGTGTAGTGGGAAAATACAACTAAAGCTATGCACGAGGTGTAATGGAAAAGTTATTTTGTAAAAAGTCAAAGACTCTAGGTTTTAGTCTCCTTTCGACACCAGGAACTGGGGTCACGGCCCAGACAAAACAGGAACTTGTGCTTAAAGCCATGATCACATTACGTGATCTTGAAGGTGTTGTGGTTTTCACACTACGTGACTGATCAGCAGCAGCGGGTCACACACTGATGTCGATGCTGTTAGTTATAAATTTGAAAAATGGTTAAATAATGTGTGTATTGATGACATGATTACAACATTAAACATGTTGTGATGTTATTAATGGTGTTATAAATGACTCCTGATGAAACATAGTTTGGACCAGTCAGACTGGTTGTGGAAGTTGTATGTGAGCCCATGTTATTGATCAGTCACGTAGTACGAAAACCACAATGAAGCCTGGCTGTGCTGACAAGAAACACGAACTTCCTGTTTCTCAGCATCAGAATAAAACAGAAGCAAGAAAACGTTTTTTATATCAGTGAAAATACCTTTCTGCTTATGAGCAGTTGCTCCCAGTGTGTGAATCAGGAGACAAGGGTTGTTATCGAAATAGGTAAGCATTTCCTTCAACTTTTACTCTGTTGGATTTTAATATTATCCTGATGGGTGGACCAGTTGTTTGATCCACTGGAAGTAAATCCCTGTAACTGTACAGGAAAGTCTTTGTCTCATGTACATCTGTCCAAATGTACGACTCTGAAACGGATCTGGCACAAGGCTGCTCTCCGTCAGCAATGAGGTTGAGGCTCTTGACGTGTAAATGTATTTGACTTTATTCCATAAACTAAATCTAACTTCTTTCTTTTCACAGTCAGTTCACAGCTCTAGAGAAGTTCCTCAACTGATAGTTTGACATCCTGGGAACTTGCTAAAAGTTAAACATGGCTACATTTGAGCGAATTGAAAAATTCCTGAAACATTACCTGGATGAGCTGGATGATGAACAGCTGAACACGTTTCAGTGGTACTTGGGCCATAATAGAAGAGATGGAAGGAGACCCATCCCAAAGGCCCAGCTGACCAGAGAACAAACTGTGGATAAACTGGTGGAAGTTTATGGGGAAGAAAAAGCTGTGGTGACGACAGTGGACATTTTCTTTAGGATGAATCTGAATGACCTTGCAATTAAGTTAACTCAAGGTAAAATGTCTAAATATGTGTTCCTTCCTGTTTGGCAACCTATGAGCAGGGCCTGCTTTATACATCCATGGTCTACATATTTTTTATGGATAATAGATATGTAGAGAACACACATTTTTTTATACATTCATATACATTCATTTATTGTGTTGTTGGGACAAGCAATTTCTAATTTCCACTCTCTGTAACTGTTGCTGAGGCAGAAAGAGAATGAATGTTTCCATATATAATTATATATATTATAATTCCCATTGAGGACCCTGTGACTGATTTATTGCAGTAATATTTCTTAATAACTTTAATTTGCAGCCAAAACAGACAGAGACACGGAACAGCAATTACATGAGCCGGTGTCCACTGTCAGAAAGAGACAGAAAGATGGAGGGTGGATCGACAGTAAGGATCTTTCTTGTTCAGTTTGCTTCTCCATTTTCACTCATCCTGTGATGCTGCAGTGCGGGCACAGCTTCTGCAGGAGCTGTGTGCACAAACACTGGGAGAAGAGAATCTCTCGGACATGCCCACTGTGTCAACAAGTTACTGACACTGAACCTCAGACTAATTTTACTTTGAAGAATTTGTGTGAAAACTACAATGAGAGAAATGGAGTTGAACTATCAGGTCCTCATCAGGTAAGGTTAATGAGAGTTTTTTTATTTGATACCAAACCATTCGGTTAACAATGGTTAATTTATTTTAAGACCTGTTGTTTATTCAAGAAGCCTTTAAATTATACTTGACTCTGCAGGCAAAAAACACCAGCTTTCTGTTTTACAGAATCACCCAGAAAGGAAGTGAGACAGTTTCCTATATATGTGAAAATACCTCTCTACTTATGAGCACTCGCTCACAGTTGTTACTGAAGGCGATTTTTGGCATGAAAGAGTATCTCATAATTATGACATAATGAGACGTTAATTCAGAAAAACAGCAGATGTTTTTCAAATGAATGAAAGACAATTGTGTAACATAACATGTCGTGTTGTGGCTAGAAATATTTAACAGTGTTAGTTTTAAGCTAATTTTATTTTATTTTTGTGCATAGACAATTTTATTCAGCCCTCTAACAGTCATTAGTGATCATGAGTCTTTTTGATGAAGCAAAAAATATCTCATTTGAAAATTCCAATGGTATTGCTGATTGACCAATATAATAGTTCCACTATACAGGTTTTTTATCTTGAGAAATTCAAGTGATATTTTTATTTCAGATTCCTTCAACGACAAGTGTCCTGCTTCAGCAGGAGCCTTTTGAAAAAGAACAATTGTGCAAAAAATATGTTGCAGACATTAAGGTTTGTCATCAGTTGTACACATATTTTGAATTTGTTCAGTCAAATCTTCAAAACATTAAGACATGAAGATGATGATCCGTTCTTACTGTGATCTACAGGTTCAGAGCAACAAGATAAAGACGATTAAGATCGACTCACACAAATCATGGAAGGCCACACAGATAAAGGTGGTTATACATTTTTTTTTTTATTTAACCCATATTTACTCTAAACAAGTATTAAAAATATATACGTACATCAGTGTGGTCAGTAGTGTAGTGAGAGTGTGTATGTGGATATGGGTGAAATGTTGTGTATGGAAAAGGGTAATGGGATTTAACAAACCAAAAACACCAAGAAACCCAGGACCTGCTGGCTGGAAGGAGAGAGAGCGACAACTAACTGACTCAACACCCCATAAAGCCTTGTAATCAGGGAGGAATCAGGTGTGGCTCATCCACTAGCCACACCCCTGCCACTCTGTCTCCTGCAAACAACAAAGGGAAAAAAAACACACAACAACCAGAGTGGGAGGTGTCATCACAGTTTTGGGCATAGACAATTTTATTCAGCCCTCTAACAGTCATTAGTGATCATGAATCTTTTTGATGAAGCAAAAAATATCTCATCCAGGGATTTTGGAAAGTTTACATTGTCACTCCTAAAAATTCCAATGGTATTACTGATTGACCAATATAATAGTTCCAATACACAGGTTTTTTATCTTTGACAAATTCAAGTGATATTTCTATTTCAGACTCATTCCAGGAAGATCAAAGAGAAGAAGGAGGCTTTTGAAAAAGTCAAACAATCGTGTGATACATCTGTTGAGGACATTAAGGTTTGTCAGCAGTTGTACACATTTTGAATTTTCCAGTCAAATCTTCAATACATTAAGACATAAAAAGGATGATCTGTTCTTACTGTGATCTACAGGCGCAGAGCTGCAACATAAAGCAGAAGATTAAGAACGACTTTAAGAAGCTGCACGCCTTCCTCTGGACAGAGGAAGAAACCAAACTAGCTGCATTAAGAGAAGAAAAGACTCAGAAGATTCGTATGATGAAGCTGATCACAGAGATGAGCAGAAACACTTTGTCGCTCTCTGACACTGTGAAAGAGATGGAAGACTTGGGGGTTGAAAAACCGTTCATACAGGTAATTATTAAAACTCAAGAAAGGTCTAATTCAGTTCAAATCTGAAAGCTGCTGATGCATTTTTTGTTTTATTTTCAGCCCTACAAGATGAAAATGGAAAGGTGTGTATTATCTTCTAGACTATCTTCTTTTCTTGTTTGTCTGAGCCCGTCTGTAAGGTTATTAAAGGATTAAAGTAAGGGATTCTAGATATGGATGCACTGATTGTGAAATTCTAGGCCAACACCGATGTTTTATTTGTTCCCCTTTTTGTCCTGGCAAACAAGGAAATCTACAAAGATGAACATCTATGCCTTGTTAGCTTGCTAGCTCAGTCTATATTTTCTCATCCGAGATTTGAGACCATTGACTGTATATATAATGGACAGAGATACCAGGTCTGCACAGTGAAGCCAATGTGGAAGTGTCTCAAAACCTGCATTTTATGTGAAGGCCAGCAGGGGGAGCTCCATTGGCTGCAATAAAAGGCAGATACCATTCACTCTAATGGAGAATGAGCTGACTTCTCACTTGATTTACTACCTCAGTAAACAGTTTCCTAACGAGTTTATAGTCTCAATCTCTAGTTCAAAGTCTTTTTCCTTACATTATGATCATTTACTAAATTATGCTCCAATTTAGAGTAAAATAGATGATAAAGCCACGTGTGCCTTTGGGTATTGGCTACCTTATGATTGACAGGTCACTCTCAGTGAGTCCGTCCAGCACAGTGAACGAAACTCAGATCAGACTGTCAAACTAGGCAGTGCAGATCAAATATGATGCAAGATTTCTATTTCTTGCTTAAAATAGTTTCAGAAACATATTTTAGTGCACTGTTTAGCTGTGTGTGACCAGGCGAGCCGCCATTGTTTCCTGTTTCCGGATGAATCAAAACAGCGCAGCCAATGAGAGCAGATACTGGTGAATACCATCCCATTTGCTGATAGGTTTATGTCAGTAAGGTAAATATCAGCTAATACCTCCTCATAGTAGCTTTCTACTCAAATTTAGAATTAAATTCTGCATAGTATGAGGACTGCAGATTTTGTCCCCAGTCTCCTGAGGTGAGTTCAGAAAAACCACAAGGCAAATTTTAGATGCGACACCAATGCAAACTCCCATTGTGTTTGCTGGATATTCAGTGTTGTCCTGTTGGATTTGTTTTCAGGGTTTGTGTGTTTTTGATTTTGCTTTGTTTCTGAATTTACAGTGTATCTACTTTCAAAGTGTTTGTTTTGGCTTTCTGCAGCACATTTTTTTCATTTAAAGCTTCTATTGTTGTATATGTTTGGGATTTTCACGTGTTCTTGAATTGGCATCGTTTCCGAAGCTTCTCCTAATGGAAATGTTTTGGGCTTCTTTTGCCAGTGTTGGCCACTGTACATGTGAGTATGATTTTCCTTTTCAAAAGAATGAACCTATCCCTGAATCTCTTGAATTTGTTCCAGAACTCAGAAAGCACTGCCAGATCCACAGCAACTTCCACAAGTCCTGATAAATGAATCCAAGCATGTGGAAAACCTTCAGGTCAGAGTCTTGGAGAGCGTTTTGAGCAATATTAAAGATGGTAAGTTTTTGGGACACATTAAGCTCTGAATTATTACATATTTTGTCTTTAGTCATGAAAGTCACCATTTAATTGTTTTTGTTTTGTACTTTGTACTGTTTGATTTGTAGCCCAGTTAGTAAGCCACCGATCTCCAGAGCCCTGTGAGTCTGACGACGTAGAATCACCGCCCTAGTCATTATAGATATATTGAATCTGATGAATCTCATGAAGGTGCAATCCAGACACCTGCTGCAGATTCCCTCCCTGCACCTTTCTCTGATAAGTTGCCACCTTTTGATTCTGCCTTTGCTTTTGATCCTTTTGGATTTGTTTGCCTGCCCTGAATGGACTTTTGTGTACTGACCCTTTGCAAAGAACTGTGTTTTTTCGCTCAAGTTTTAGCAACGATATGTAAATACAAGTATAGAATATGTATGAAACTGAAGCACCATGATGGAAACAATATAAATGTCTATAAATGTTGTCACAAACTGGGCTATACGGCCATGACAAAGGGAGGGAAATGCACACAACAAAGCCAATTAACAAATGATTTGTTAAGGAAAATAATTAAACTAAACTAACAGTATGTGAAATCAGTAGGATCAGTGGTGTAACTGAGTGTATGAGTGGAGAAGTGTATGAGTCCTGTGTTGTATTAAGATGCAGCAACACATTAAACCCATCAAACCCAAAAACCAAATGGTTGTCTCATGGAGGAGCGAGAGCCAGTACTGAGCTCTCAGAGGGTTTTAAAGGAGCATGGCACACAGGCCTCAGGTGTGGCCAGTTTACTGACGACCCTCTACCATGCCCACTTAAAGTACCTGCACAGGAAACAACCACACAAACAGGAACAGGAAGACAGGGTGGAGTGGGTAGTCACAATGTCCTTAGTCTTCACTTGTACTTGAATTACATATGACCACTCAAACAGATAACTGTCCATCTTCATTTGGTTACTGTGACTAACTCCAGTTCAACACTGTGATCACAAATAAAACAATAAGAAACAACCTTCTAGTGAGCAAATATTACATTTACACCTTTAATTCATCCTAATGTTGTCACACATTTTACAAATTAACCTAAGCTATCTTGTAAAATCAGTAAAATGCACGTTCGTATAAAAAAAGGAAACAGTTAAGAAGTGTATTAACCCTTGATGTATCTTCATACCCCTGTGTGTAAACCGAAATAGGCAGTAAACTTTAGCTTGTTTTTGTTTGGTTTTATGTTCCTTCCAAGTACTCCATCTAGTGATCAGTTTGAATACTCAAGTTTGTATACTTGAAATTGGCAATGTAATCACCAACAATATATATATATATACGGGTGTCTTTGAAAAACAAAAAACAAAAAAAAAAAACACATTTAACTTTCCTTAAATAATTTGTTTTATCTGCATGTGAATCACTTGTACAGGCAAAAACTTGAGGTTTGTCCTCTCACTGTATTCTTATCTCAAAATGCTCCAGAAGGCTTCATTTGTATATTTCAATCACTTAAATGCTGTAGGTGGTAGCTACTTATTTGTTTTTAGCCACTCTAGTGATATTGGTCTGTCTAGAAAACTCTTAGTTTGTTTCCTAATGAACTGATTCTAAATGAGGAATATTGGTTTATCTTAAAATGCCTATCAGGTTTTGGGTGCTTTTTATATTTACAAATGTTAAATGATTTTAAATGTCTGTAAAAATGTTTGATTTGCATGTTAAATAAATAAATCAATAAAATGTTACATGATTTAAAAATTCTCCAGTAATTGTGTTTGTTAATGTGAAATCCTGATATCTTTAAAAGTTTACAAGAAATGCCAAATCTTTCTGCTAACAAGATCAATGTATAATTGACCAATACAGCTCATTAAACATGTTGCTGCAGATTTTTTTTAAACTGAAGTTCATTTTGTAGAAAATGAAACTGTTTTAAGAGCTGCGTTTTTGAAGAAGCCTTTACATAATGCTAGACTGTGCAGAGAAAAAGCACCAGCTTCCTGTTTTCTTCACCATCACCCAGGAAGCAGACATTTTCTTATGTGTCTGTGAAAATACCCCTCAGTCACTCTCAGTGTGAACAATCGCAGAGTTCAACTGTGATTGAAGTAGGTAAGAATTTCCTTGAACTTTTAATCTGTTGGATTTTAATATTAGCCCTGATTAAACATAGTCATTATATATCTGAAAATGTTTTTGTTTTTAAATGTAGTTTAGTGGACCAGTTATATGATCCACTGGAAGTAATATGACTGGAGCTGTGTAGAAATCATGTAGGCTGCAGCTACAAGGGAGCTGATGAGAAAAACATGGAGCAAAAGAGTGTTGCTGATATAACGGACAAGTCCTCTCAAGGTAAGGATCTCAAGTTCTTATGGCAAAAAATTAGACCCAGTGCTACAAGTTGTGAAGAGAACAGTGTAAATATAATATTTGGGTGAAAAACAGTTGAATTCATGACCTAAAAAGCACCAGATGTGTCTCAATCTCATTTGGTTCCAGTGGTCTTTCACTACACTGTATTTTTGTGACAAACTGCTGAAATTAAATTTTATGGTTTCTCAGTTTCCTCTATTCAGGCTCCAGTTCATCATTTACATCCCAGCTACACTGCTCAGACTGGAGGCAATGTGATCGCTCCCACCCTCGTTGGTTGTAACGCTGGCGTCATAAACATCAACATCTCAACAGACCGAGGTAGATAATCATGCCAGGGGGGTAACTGAAAATGGGGTTTGAGCTCTGCTGATCTTTTTCTTCTTTTGCAGGGTCTAAAGACGCATTAAACCATGACACAGCAGATGGCTGTGGCATACTGCAGCCCCAAAGTGAGTACTTACTGCCAATGACTTTACTGTATGTAGGTGTTTGACACATTGACACAAATTCCAAAATAAACTTTAAACGCATTTTGTTATTCAGATGAAAGGATCGCCGGATGTCAACAAAAACTGAAAGCTGCTCTGAAGAGGAAGTTCAGTCACTTGCTCGAGGGGATGACAAACAAAGCAGATAAGACATCTCTCAATAAGATCTACACAGAGCTCTACATCACTGAGGGAGGAAGTTGTGAAGTCAATAAGGAGCATGAGGTGAGACAGATTGAGATGGCATCCAGGATACATGCTCAGGAGAAATCCATCCACTGCAATCACCTCTTTGTTCCTCTACGGGGACAAGACTACCATGTAAGAACTGTCATCACAAGGGGAGTCGCTGGCATTGGAAAAACCGTATCCGTCAATAAATTCACTCTAGACTGGGCTGAGGAGAGAGAAAACACCAACCTGGAATTTGTATTTCCTCTCTCTTTCCGAGAGCTGAATCTGATGAAAAAGAAAACCTTTAGTCTTGTCAAACTTCTCAGTGTCTTTTTCCCTGAAACAAAAGAAACAGGAATCTTTCTTAATGATAAATACAAAATGCTTTTCATCCTGGATGGTCTGGACGAGAGCCGCCTGTCTTTGGACTTCAACAAAAGTGAAGTAATGTCTGATGTGACACAGGAAACCACGATTGCTGTGCTTCTGATCAACCTCATCAGGGGAAAACTGCTTCCTTTGGCTCTTGTTTGGATAACCTCTCGCCCGGTAGCCTCCTGTCAGATCCCTCTGGAGTATATTAATCTAGTGACAGAGGTGCGAGGGTTCAACAACCCCCAGAAAGACGAATACTTCAAGAAGAAAATCAGCGATGAGAACTTAGCGAACAGGGTAATCGCACATGTGAAATCCTGCAGGAGTCTTCACATCATGTGCCACATACCGGTCTTCTGCTGGATGGCGGCGAGTGTTCTTGAGAAGAAGTTTGCGACGACGGACAGTAAAGACACGCCAAAGACCCTCACTCAAATGTACATACACTTCTTGTCCTTGTTTGTGGACGACATGAAGAAAAGGATGAATGGAAGAAGAGAGTCAAACACTGACTGCTTGAGAGATAACCTCATGTCGCTGGGTGAACTGGCCTTCAAAGAGCTCGAGAAGGGCCACTTGATCTTCTATGAGAGCGACCTCATCCTGAATGGTATAAAAGTCAAGCAGGCGTCCATGTTCTCAGGAATCTACACACAGATCTTCAACGAGGAGCTGACGGTGTGCGAGGAGAAGATGTTCTGTTTTGTCCATCTGAGCATCCAGGAATTCTTTGCTGCGCTGTATGTCTACCTCAAATTCAACAACGACAACTTCAACGCCTTGATCAAGAAGTCGTCCGCGTCGAGACGTTTCCCATTCAGAGATTCATCAGAGCTCATCCTGTACAAGGAAGCAGTAGAAAAGGCTTTGCGGTGTGAAAATGGACATTTGGACATCTTTCTGCGCTTCCTTTTGGGCCTTTCTCTGGAATCCAACCAGACTCTGTTGAAACATCTAATGACCAGCAAAAGAACAAACCAAAAGACGAGGACCGAGATCATTAAACACATAAAGGAGAAGATCAGGGCAAG
Source organism: Dicentrarchus labrax (assembly GCF_905237075.1). Classification (NCBI taxonomy): domain Eukaryota; kingdom Metazoa; phylum Chordata; class Actinopteri; family Moronidae; genus Dicentrarchus; species Dicentrarchus labrax. The sequence continues at coordinate 17,057,091 of NW_026136712.1, read as the reverse complement.
TCCATCCCCAGACAGATGCCTCAATCTCTTTCACTGTCTGAATGAGCTGAACGACCGCTCTCTTGTGGATGAGATTCAGAGCTACCTCAGCTCTGGCAGTCTGACCAAAGTCAATCTTTCACCTGCCCAGTGGGCCACTCTGGTCTTTGTACTGCTGACATCAGAAGAAGAGCTGAGTGTGTTTGTACTGAGCAACTACACGCGGTCAGAGGAAGGTCTTCGGCAACTGATGCCTGTCTTGAAAACCGCCCAAGTGGCAAAGTAAGTGCTTTTCTTTTTAAAAGCAGACAGCAAGATTTACATTTTTTCTTCATGCATTTAAGTTAAAGATAGTCAGCTTTAGTGCTAAGATTATTTCTGGTATAAAAAAATAAACTTTAAAAACCCAGAGGGTGTGGTCTGTTGTACTTGAGACACTTGCAAGGTATGGAAAGAGCATGGGTTGAGCACTTTTTGGCAGCGCAAGCAAGATTATTTGTTTGGGTGCAGTTTATATAACAGTGTAAAAAGATTCATATGTGCAAATTAGAGTGGCTATAATGACTATTTTCAAATTGACAATGAATCAAATAACTGTGTAATGTGAAAAGTCGCTTGCAGTAACAAACCCTCAGATAATTATCATCCGATGCAGCAGTTCCCCAGATCCGGTTTTCAGCCGCAACAGGCAGCTGTTTTTAGCAAAAAGCGCTCACTTTACACTACCTGCCGAGCACCAAATGGTAGATAAACAAAGTTAGTGATCATGGGGTGAATGTAGTTGAGCATTTGGCAGATATTTCAGAGCCAGATATTTCCCTCAGGAGACCAAAAACAGAGCTTAAAGAGAGTGAATATTGGAATGACCATGAAGGTAGAAACACAAACATTACTGTGTCTCCTGAACAGTTTGCTAACAAGGTAACCATATCAACTTAAAAGGTGCCCCAAGTGGCCAAAAATCCATTAATACAATTCTCGGTAACTTTGCATTCTAATGTTTGTGTGGTTATACATTTTCAATTTGCCTGATGTTAGGTTTCACATTACAGTTTGCTTGAGACTATAGCTACCTCATATCATTATCATAATCATATTCCAAGCAGGGCTCAATAATATGCAGTACAATATGAATAGAGAGTATGAACAGAATAGAAAATGTCAAATCTCAACAGAATGGGACTTTTCTTTATGACATTTATAACCTTTCTCCTGCTGCTTTTCCTACTGCAGTCTAAATGGATGTAATCTCACTGTGACCTGCTGTGAAAACCTGGCGAATGAAATCAGCTCATCCCAACTTAGAGAGCTGGACCTGGGCAACAACAACCTGACAGATGCAGGAATAATACGGCTCTTGGGTGGACTGAAGAACAGCAAACTGGAGACACTCAGGTCAATATCCAACAAGTTTCCTTCTTTTTTTCCAAATGAAATAAAGATTTTACGAATTATAAGCAAGTGGTTTTTTAGCGTTTTCTGTATTTTTTGTTTGTCCAGACTGAGGAGCTGCAACCTAACAGAGCACAGCTGTGATGTCCTGGCCTCAGTTATCAGCTCAGCCTCCTGCCAGCTGAAAGTACTGGACCTCTCTGACAATGATTTGGAGGATGTAGGAGTCAGAAAGCTCTGTGGTGGACTGGGGAGTCCTAACTGTAAACTGGAAATACTCATGTGAGTGCCCTGAGTGAAATTCCATTCCAGATGAATTATTTAACAGCAGAATACAACACAGCGCCAAGCATGCAAATGTGGTTGTTGCTGCCGTTGTCATGAAGATCAGTTGGATGAAATGTCTTGGTGTCTGTTTTGAAGGCTGTCCCTGTGCAGACTGACAGAGGAAAGCTGCACTTTCCTGGCATCCGCTTTGAACTCATCCAGTCTGAGAGAGCTTGACCTGAGCTACAACCACCCAGGGAACTCAGGCCAGGAGCTGCTGTCTGCTCTGCGGGACGACCCACAATGCAGCCTGCTGAAACTCAGGTATTGACTAGAAAATAGCTTATCATAGATGTATTGATGATGGTGAATGTCTGTGGTAATAATACCATAAGATATATATTTTTTTAAATCAGGAGGCTGAAAATGTTATAGGAGTGAAACGCTTAATTTGTGGAGTACTCTTCTGAACGTATTAATGATATAAGTGTGAGAAAACTGTGGTCTTCTGTTATGTTTTAGTGTGGAAGAGTGTGGTGAATCCAGGATTCAGCCAGGTCCAAAGAAATGTGAGTAACCAGCACTCAGGACTTCTCTATTTCCTTCTAAAAGCAAGACAATGTTAAGCAATGTTTAATACTGACTGACATTCTCGATTTGTTTCATCAGATACCAAAAAACTCACTCTGGACCCAAACACAGCACACGCAGATCTTTCTCTCTCCGAGGGAAACAGGAAAGCGCTGCGCTGGATTAAGCAGCCATTTCCTGATCACCCGGAAAGGTTCGATTTCTGGACGCAGGTGTTGTGCGTGGAGGGACTGACCGGGCGCTGCTACTGGGAGACAGAATGGTGTGGGAGAGCTTTCATAGGAGTAGCCTACAGAAGGATGTGTAGGAAGGGAAAGGATCACGACAGCTGGTTGGGCAAAAATGACTCGTCCTGGGGACTAAACTGCAACAAAGATTGCTACAAGACCTGGCACAACGGCATGAGCACCAGTTTAACCATCCCACCCAGCTCCAATAAGGTAGGAGTCTATCTGGACTGGGCAGCGGGGACACTGTCCTTCTACAGGGTCTCCTGTGGTGCACTGACCCTCCTCCACACCTTCCACACCACCTTCACTGAGCCTGTCTACCCGGGGTTTTGGCTCGGCTGGGTGGACTCTACTGTGTACTTGTGCTAAATGTAGTATTCTCTTTCTCCCTGCTCTTGAGCCATAAACTAAAAGGATCAGTGTGTAGGATTTAGTTGCATCTAGCAGTACAGGTGCAGATTACAAAACTCTCGCCTCACCCTCCCTTTTCAAGCATGAAGAAACTACGGTGGCCACAAAACTCACCAAAAAAAAGGGCTTATATAGAGTCAGTGTTTGGTTTGTCCATTCAGGGCTACAGTAGAAACATGGCAGTTCAACATGGAGGACTCCATAGAAGAGGATGCGTCTCAACAACTGTTTTATGGATTGCAATTAAATGCAAACTAATAACTAATTAAAACTAATAACATTGTTTAGATGTTTTAATTTTTTACTGTAAATTTCTATTTTTGCAGTGCCTGTTTTTTTTCTTTCCACCTATTGTCTTACAATTCCTTAAATGTGAAAACCTACTAGGCAATAAACTTGAGTCTGATCAATCACACCCTTCGTGTTTATTAGCGAATGTTAGTATCCTAACACACCACACTAAGACGTAAGCATATTTACATGCAGAAAATAGCATCGCAGCTAGCATGGCTGTAAACTTGTTTTTAAAGAATTGAAAAATATGTATTGGGTGGGACCTTATATATACTGTCAATGGGTGGGACCTTATATATACTGTCAATGGGTGGGACCTTATATATACTGTCAATGGGTGGGACCTTTTACAGCAGAATAAGTAAGTTAATAAACTAACTGGTGGAAAAAAGTTAAATAATTCCCTCTCCAGAAGTTGTTGATGTCACTCTGAAGGATCCACAGAACATTTTGTAATTGTATCTGAATGTCTAGATCACTGATTCCTAACCAGGGGGTCCCGACCCCCGCTAGGGGTTGCCAAAGCTTCACAGAGGGTCGCAGGGCCTTCTTGATTTTAAGAGGTGTAAGAAAACCTTTTTTAAATTATATCTCAGAATTTCATAAATTTCTGTGAAGAAATCTAAATTAAATTGTTGTTTTGGATTATTATTTAAGATATAAACTTCCTAAACAATCAAACAGGATAAGGGAACCGTGAAGACCTGAACACGAGTCTTATTGAAAGAGCTTTCACTCTCCGCCAAACAGCCTCGTCCTAAAGTATAAAAGTATGCAGTGAAGCAACCAGAGCCAGTAGAACAATAACCAAACGTCAGAAGAAATCACACAATTATATAATAATGTCAGATCTGATGTAATATTATAGGAAATAATCTGCTCAACATTCATCAAAATTGTGTGTTTTTGTGTTCACAAATGGGTTAATTGTACAGTTTATTAGTTGTTATGCATTTAATATAATATGAAATATTCATAAATATGTCACTTAGTCAGGGGTCGTTTACGTAATGATTAATAGTGAATAGAAGTCGCATAAGGATACTGGTCTAGACACGAAGAGGAAGTGAAGACAGTTTTGTAATTTAGAAAAAAAAAAAACAGTAAAAACTGTCTATACAGTGATTGTATATATAGACACCATGTGTACAGCAATACGAACAGAATGAGCTTTGATTAAATTGAAAATATATATTGGTATAATTTGTGGTAAAGCTAGAAAAGGGAGAAGCAAACTGGGGGAATTTCACTTTCAACAATCATTTTATTAGCAGTCCCAAGAGGCAATGAAAAAAAAAAATCAAAGAAAAAAAAGGAACAGAAATTAAGATTACAGTCAAGACGGTGGGCTAATTAAAGTCAGTGAACATAAAGACGGAACAGAGGGCTGCACACACACCAAACAAAACACAAAAGTCACATTGTTAAAAAAGGAACAGAAAGTGATAAATGAAGAAGACTGAATTTAATCTCATGGGTAGTGTGTGTGTGTGTGTGTGTATATGTGTGTTGGCTGATCCCTCTGTTCCTCAGGAGAAATTCACCAGGACCGACCCCACATTCACACACACACACACACACACACATACAAACACACTCTCACACCTCGCACTCACTCGCTCACACGCACACAAACATATCAAAAAAGCCAGTCAAGGTCTTCCTCTCTTCAGTAAAAGCCCTGATTTTATATTCAGGCTATTTGTGACAGAGAAATCAACCATCAACAAACCACAGCTGTTCAGGCAGGTCTTTAAAATTGTTATTTTCTATTAATTCTGTACAGATTATATATTTGTATTTACACACTGACTGAACATCGTCAGTGCGGAGACAACTCGAGAGTTTGCGAACATTAACTGATGTCCATTTATCCGTTGTCATTCTGTGCTCATTTCTGTCTGCTGGAAATTGCTTTTTTTTTTTTTTAAACAATTTTGGACACCAAAACTGATATAAAGTCTGCAGCACTACATGTCATCAACAGACAGAAACTAACCACAAGGGGGGAGGGGGGATTTCCCCCGTCGCTGTGCTGCCGAGATCAAAATTTCACACCTGTCGTCGATTGCTTTTGTTCTTCATTGTGTGTCTGGCCCTTTTCTCTTTGCTGCATAGACTTTGAACTAATGAAAGCTTCCTCTCATAACAGAATCACAACATCTGGTTCATCAGTGAACAAAAATCTGAGCGGATGTTTGCATCAGTAACGCAATCAACCGAATCTGGATTGTTCCAATTGCTCTAATGACTGGTTATCAGTCACAGCAGAGCTTTATTTTCAGTTTACTTGTGAACTCAAACCCAGATTTTTCATTTCAACATGCTTCTTTAATGCTTTCTGTGGGCGAAAGGTCATCAGGCTCCAGTTTGAGCCTTTAAATCTAGGCTTAAATTCAGTTGCTCACATCTGGAGACATACCGGGAAAAAAAGAATCGGGCAGTGGGTAACTAATCCTCTCACATCTGGAAACACACACAGCATGGGAAGGGGGTACTAAGGCCATGATTAAAAGGAGAGAAGAGACAGAAAAAAAACAGCATTTATTCATTCCATTTATGTCTTGGTACGTAGATGTCCTTCACTCTATTGGGAATCAATCATATAAAAAGTGTTTGCTATCCGAGGGTCGTTTATTTACCCGAAACAGCCTTTTCAGTGCTAGTAATACAGACAGTTCACCGACTACAGTCAACATCAGCCGTCTCCGACACTCACTCAGTCTGTTGCATACATAATTGTTCACTTGTATATATACATTACCCTCCCTCGTCAGTTATTTCGCTCCTGCTGTGTTGGAGCAGCAGATTTGAGGCAGAGTAAAGCTCTATTAACATCAGACTCTCTCTCTCTCTCTCGCTCTCTCGCTCATACACACACTTGCACTAACACACACACACAACGAAATCTGCCAGCCGGTCTCTGATGCTCAGCTGACAGACAGCGAGGAGAGCTTTAGTTTATTAGGTTTAAAAAAAAAAAAAAGATAAAGCGCTTTCTTTCACAAGGAAGGGTGAAAAGGGGAGGTGAGGGTGGGGCGGAGGGGGATCATACAGGTGAAGGTGGGACTTTGTAGGCCTAGCTGAGAAGCTGGCGGATCTCCTTGTGCATGTGACACAAGAAGTCCACGTATGACGCTCCCCCGCTGGCGCTCTTGTCCTCGACCAAGAAGTGCCTGAATATCAGCTCGGTTCTGTCTTCCTGTTTCACCACCATCAGCTGCAAACAAGAAGAGAGAGACATGTGAGAAAGAGGGAGCACACAGGAGGGCTCAGTCCAATCGGGTATCAATAACTGTGAAGTAGGGCTGCAACTGCAGATTATTTTACTACTGATTTAATTAATAATTTTACTTTTTTGTCCATAATAGAGCCCACACATAGGAAGAAGAAAGGGGAAGCTGAAGTCAGAGGAAGTTTGACATTTTAGCTTGACAACTAACTTAAAGGACCAGTGTGTAGGATTTGGTGGCATCTAGTGGTGATGTTTGATTGCAACCATTTTAAATCAGCTCTGTCTTCCAAGTCTGCAGGAGAAACCACGATGGCTGTGAAACTTGTGAAAAACAACTGTATCTAGAGCAGGTGATTGTCTGTCTGTTCTGGGTGACTGTAGAAACATGGGGGTTAGAAAGGCCTCTGTGGAAGAAGACCTGCTCCCTCTGTAGATAAAAATGTCTCCTTCTAAGGTAACACACAAAGATTCTTATTTTCAGGTGATTTTACACTAATGAAACACACAATGGACCTTGAAAAGAATAATCACTATTCAATACATATATGATACTGGGTTTACTATACAATATTTAACAAAATGCGATTGGAGACAAATGATTAAATTAAGACAAAAATCTATAAAATGTATTTTCTTTATCAAATTATAGAATCTTTTTTTATTTCTGAGGTGAAACTGATCTCTGCTGATAACAAGGTTGATATCATGATTCATTTTTAATCTCATTGATTTGAATCTTCACATATTTGTATTGCAATCTCACTGTCTCGGGATATGTATTTACTATCCTAGTTTAGACAGATTTTGATAAACTTCCTGTTTGTCTGCTTTGTTTCGACACTGATGAACAGAAAAAATTGACATCTTTGGTTGAAGATATAGAGACAACAACTTTGTTTAGGTCTTGATACTGAGACTCAGTTACCATACTGGCACTGATATCAGCAGCCAGCCGCAAACAGGACAGAAAAATGACAGAAGGGGGTCAGAAAGTGTTTGGACACAGAGACATCAGAGGAGGAAAAGAGAAAGTTTACCTTCATGTATCGTGATCGCTGAGCTCTGAAGGAATCTATGATCTCTCTGAGTCTCTGAGAGAAAGGGTTGTCCAGCACTGGCAGATTGGTCTGAAACACAGAGCAGTGATATTCAGCTTTGAAAGTTAATCCAATATGAAATAGGAGCAATATATACTGTACATCACAAAACAATAAAATAAACCCTAAATAAAATCTTTACTGCAAAGTAATGTATTCCACTGTTCTACATAAGATCTTCTCTCATTAAAACTACAAAATAATTTAGTTCTTCTTGATAAATGGTGTAATAATGTGTCGACCAGGAAAATGATAGAAAAGACTATTATAGACACTAAATAACATTCTTCATAATTTCTCATATCTGCCTCTATGTTCCTGACAGCTATTAGCCATTTTAAAGTTGGAAGTGGGCAGAGAGTGACAGGGAAGTAAGGGATATTACGCAGATTACGATTAAGTTCTGGATTTCTATTTAGTAGAAAATGTTGGAATGACAGTGTGTTTGTTTAACTTTGCCCAATAAACATAAAGTTGACTCAAACATAGTGGAATGCCTTTACATTTTGCTAAGAAACAAATATTTTTATTGGATAATTCTTTAGTTTGGAATCCACATTATTTCTACACATCCAGTTAACCCTTTTTTTTGTAGGGGATATAACGGACAAACCGTAATATATAAAATCCCTAAATAGAAGCATGGTACGTTGGAGAAGAGCTGTACAACTTCGGCCCTTATAAACACAGCCACGGTCAACAAACATAACATGGGAGTCTATCCGTTTCCTCTCACCATGCTCGGCTCTATCTGGCTGAAGCTCGGCGTGCCGAAGATGTTGAGCAGCAGCTCCTGCTGAACGTTGGCTCCCACCCACAGGAAGAGGTGGAGTCCCGTCTCCAGGAGGTAAACTCCACCTTTAGACAGCCTCTCCTCTGAGTCCCTCACCGCCATTGGCAACGACCCGCTTTCCAACTTTGTCTGGAAAGTCCAAGAAAATCAACAATATTAGATGAATTATGATGAATGATAGTTTGCAATCTACCAAAAATGTTTCATTTTCCTCCCCTGCAAAGTATTGTTTTAGTTGTTTACAGATGAGGAGACTTGAGGTAATGCAGCCCATCTTTTCTCTTGTGCAATAAATTGATAAATATATGTGTTGTAACAGATTATAGTGTGTATTAAGGGAAAAAAAGGAGCTGGTAAAATAAAACACCACACTTTTACACAATCACTAAAGGCAGTCCTCTCGTTCATATGAAGTCTGTTGGCACAGCAGGGGTGCGATAGTTGAACCTGGTTCGACTTTTACTGCATCACGTTACCCGACAAGGCCAATAAAATACATGCAAGCACACATTCCTGGCAGATTACTTTTCACATGAACCCCGTATTTCTACTGATAACCTCACGATTGTTGTGAAAAAAGATAAAATAATTGCTGCAATGATACGATCCTGAATGAATGTCTGAGTATTAGTGTCTGATAAGCCTTTAAACACATCAATCTGCGACTACAACTAGATCATATTTCACCTTAAACACCAACGCAGGAGAACACATATTACAGTGTGCTAATGATAATAGTGGGGACTGAAATGCCCATTTTCACACGTGATGCCATTTTAAGTTTGTCAGGGTTCAGTGAGTGTGTGTACTGGTACCGACGCCGACGCCATAAGATGGACTCAAAATGATCAGGTGACGAGAGGAGACCTTTGTGTTGGGGTGTGCATGTGAATGTGTGGTCTCACCAGTGGCAGCAGGCGGGGGTAGAAGAATACGTGGCTCTCTGAGACATCCATGCAGCTAATCAGCTGCCTCAGGTAAGCCCGGTCGTCCAACGAGACGTCGGCTCCCGGCAGCAGCACGTCGCTCTTCAGCACACAGTTCAGATAGACAGGCAGCAGCTTCATACACTCTGGGAGGATCAGCTGGAAGACACACACACACACACACACACACACACACACACACACACACACACACACACACACACACACACACACACACACACACACACACACACACACACACACACACACACACACACACACACACACACACACACACACACACACACACACACACACACGGATATAAATACCTGAAGTGACACTTAAATGTGTAAAGGCAGAGTAATTAACTGAGACACTTTGGCATTTATGTTATTTGTGGTACATGGACCGATTCTATTTAGCTAAAAGTTGAGAAAATCTGCATCAAGTGATCTTTCTCTAGATATTTCTCAAAGTGGTGTCTTCTGGGTGTATATACAGTATACTGAGGGCTTTCAGTACCTGACCAGCAGATGAAGGGCTTGCGCAGTTCTTTCGATAGCAGGCCAGAATCTGAGCACACTGGTTGACCAGAGTGTCTCTCACTGCCTTGGTGGGGTTGCTGAGGACGCCACGGAAAGCTGCAACACACAAAAACACACACATATAAACATACCGACTGTGACAGCGATGACTTTTAATTAATAAATCAAACACCATGAAATAAGTAGGTAATTGTATGCGATCTAATAAAATAAGATGTATTAAACTGATTGCAGTTTACCATCTTCCACCTTCCTTTCTCCTGTGGATGGTGAGTAAATGATGACGATGATCTACTTCAAGCTTACAAAGCTACAAACTATCAGGAGCAGCTGCAGCTCTGTACTAGTGGAGCAGCTGGGGGATGCTTGATAGTATTTTTAGAAAATGTGACTCATTCATTTCTCCACTCACACCTTACTCAGACTTTTAGAGTACAACAGTGTTGCATTATACGCTCCGTGCCTCCGACACTGAATAACAATGAAGAGGATATTGTTGAGGGCGTGCCGGTCCTCACCATATTTGGAGAAGAAGTTGATGATTGTGTCTGTCTCACAGTTGCGGTACAGGTCAGCCAGCTGAGAGCAGCAGTTCACTGCCATGTTGTGAACACGGAGACGCCTCTGGCCGCTGCAGCTGGTGTACAGCACGGCGCACTACAGTGAAAATAAAACAATGTGTGTCAAGTTTTCCACAATACAATTGCAGCTGAGGCAGCGCCATCCCAAAAACGCACACATAAAAACAGGTTATTATTCAAATGTTTGTAATTTACATATCCACAGTAACAAAGTCAGTTTACTATCTTGTGTGACTTTTCATTTGTGCCTCAATAACCCTAAATCACTGGTCCTCCAGATCCTGCTACTTTGTTATTTGATGCCAGATTAATTGACTGATTGATTTAATGCAATGGAGGCCAGATAAGGTGGCTACAATCAACTATAGCTGTAGGACAAGACAACCAGCAGTAATCTGAAGCACACAAAGTTAAAACTACCCAAATATGGCTGAACTGTAAATTATTAATTAAATGTGTTCCCTTATTAATAAGGATATCCTTCAGAAGATTTTGTTGCACACCTGCATGAGTGCCCCCGTCTCCTCACTGAGCTTGTCATCGTGTTTGAACTCGACAGTGATGGCCTTGTCACAGTCCAGGCCTGCTAGCTCCACATCTGTGGTGTTACTCATAAAGAAGGAGCCGAAGAAGTCTGTCGCTCGGATACCTGAGGGGAGGAGAGGGCGATGACAGAGGAAGAAGAGGAGGGACCATGAGGTTGAATTACACATTAATTATAATATAATAATGCAATATTTTTTGTTTTCAAGTGGGCGAGCCTCACCTGTGCTGGTTCGCACCCTCATGACAGCATCAAACCCTACTAGTTTCTGAACATCTCGTCTGAGGTCGTTCAGGAATCTCTCCTTGTCCGCCTGAGCCTGGGATAAAGACACCATGCGTTACGTACAAAAGTAACATGTTACACAGTGGCAAATCATCCAGAAATGACAGCATTATAGGGACTACAGTACATCATTAAACTCTGTACACTGCAAACAAAATCTTATTGTTGCCATAATATAAGCGATTGCAGCAGTTTCATAATGAGACAGAAAAAGGTGGTTTTCTCTCACCTGGAAGTAGGTGTATTTGTAGACAGAACCTCCAGTGGAGACAGGAACCACCCCTAACGTGGCAACGTCTACGTATTGGTTGGGGAAGAGGAAGAGATCCACACAACATCCCTGTGCTACACACTCCTTAGCCAGGGTGTTGTAGAAACCCACTTGGGGCTGGAACAGAGACTGAGGAAGACAGGAGAGGAGGGGGAGTCAGTGTGAGAGTCTTGAGGAATACATATTAAATTGCGACACATAAAACATACATAAAATCCCTTTGTAACAGCACGACTCAGTACACAATAAAGCACAACTTGTTACACTGGTGTTTACCTTTTCCTTATCTGTCCCAATCAGCTTCTTGTCTTCTCTATTTTTTAGTTTTCCAGGAGCCTCTGCTATGGGCAGAGAGGTGTGAAACACAAACAGCTTCCCTGCACAGTCTGCAGCCTGAGAAAGTGACACACAGCAACATAAAAATCATCAGGTGTCAGTGGCTCTGTACAGACTCAGTATCGCATATCCAGATGCATTAAGACTGCGCTGAAATCCATCTGAGTCATCCCGTTGAGTCATTCCTACACATTTTTAGTGAATGTTAGAGGGTTCACTTATTATATCTCAGCAAATTGTAAATACACCTCATGTGACAGGTTTACATTAACCTCACCTCAGGTGTATTTACTACAAGAAATATCACACATCATCATCTCTTTTCAATTCAAAATGTTCTGGGATCTTTAAGCGTCAGGAAAAAGTGTAGTTCCTAAAATTGTTCATGGAAAATGCTGTGGAAAAGGGACAGTGTCCCGTCTTAGGAAACCTTAACTTAAAATATGTTTACCTTGAGTGCCTCCAGTCCTGCCTGGATGACAGGTCCAAAGACTGTCTCTGTCTCCCTGGTGTCTGCAAACATCTCTGGGATCTGGTCCAGCAAACTGGAAAACACAATCAGCTCGTCATTAAACCCGATCAATTTGTCCGTCCACACACACAAAAAACATGTGGTTTTAATGTGTGTGTGTGTGTGTGTGTGTGTGTGTGTGTGTGTGTGTGTGTGTGTGTGTGTGTGTGTGTGTGTGTCTGGTTTGGGTCCACCCACCTCTCAATAACTAGCCGGCTCTCGTTGACGTTGACCAGGAAACCGTCGAGCAGGGGCACAAACATGTCCGATACATCCGACACCACCAACATCTGGGGCTGGGCCAGACTCGACTTGACGTTGTAGAAGTGCAAAACCTTGTTGTAGGTGACAAAACCCACCCGAACCACAGAGTCCATTTCTGGGTTCTCCCTGAAGGCAGGAACAGAGGATGAAATGGAAGCACAGTCAAGTTTGCTTAACATCAGCTGGAGGTGAGCGTATAAACTAGCAGTGTGTTTAGTCAATCTTCGCTCTTAAGAGGAAATGTTTTTTTCTTCCCCCGCTTCCTTCTTTTCCATTTCTGACTCTCTTTGCTTCCTTCGTTCCTCTTTATCCCCTGACTTTACTCTCATTCTTCTTTCCTTGCTACATGCTTCAATTCTTCCTATCCTATCCATCCTAGCATTTTCTTTGTCTCTTCTTCCTTGGTTCTTTTTCCTATCTTCCTCTTTCACTCTTCCCCTGCTCCTTTCCTTCTGTGCATCCCTTGTGTGTTTATGTGTTTGAGTACCTGGGCAGATAGTCTAGGAGGGTCTTGAGTTCCTGGCAGACAATGTTGACCATGCCGCTCTTCACTGCGTTGTAGGACACATCAATAAGGAAGATGAAGGCTGGAGGCTGAGGAAGCTTATTGTTCTGTGAGGGACAAAACGAGCAAATACTACGTAAGAATTCATGTGTAAATAACAGAAACATATTAACCACACAGACAGGTGCTGCAACTTAATTTTCTGACCAACTGAATTAGGATAAAAAGAAATAAAAAAAATATTAAAAAGGCTTAACATTCACTGGAAAACTGGGTGGTGTATCAATGTCAGACAAACTGAAGGGGGGTAGGTTAAACTATTTTGTAAGCTCCCTATCCCGTCAATACCAAAATCGATCCAGTACCCATCAGGATAAAAGATAACAGAATGTATTGTTAGCTGCCCTGCACCGAATTATTGCCAAACCGATGCCCATGAAATAAAATGTAGCTCAAGCCAATTTCAGCAAGACTCACTTTAAACAGCAGCCTAGAGGCATTACCTTTATTAGTTCATTAAATAATAACTGACTGGATCATTTTTGTAGATTGTTGTTGATGTCTTTGTTCATTGTTGTATCATTCTGACCTCTAATAAGCTTCTATTCCACAGAATTATGTTTGCAGATGCCTGAGGAGATTCATGGGTAAAAGATCCACTTCAGACTGTATAATTTAATTTAGAGCTCTTAAGGCCATTATAGTAGTTGTTGTTGTTTCCTGCAGATAGGAATGCTTTTGATACGAGGACTTACCTTACAGTAGTCGACGGTGGCCAGGAACTCGTAGCTGCCCAGGGAAAGCTCCGGCCTGTCGTAGCAGTCCACCCTCTTACCAGTGTGGTCCAGATGCTGGAAGTAATGTGGAGGCACTATGGGGGAAAAAGAGACAGGAGGGACAAGCGGATGAAATCAGTACAGCGAACTTAGTTTAGAAAAACATGTTTAAACACACAAACTCTGACTCACCCTCTGTGACGCAGCTGCAAAACCCACACTGGAAGCGGCGACCTCCCTCTATGAACTGCATGTATGGACACATGTAGGCCTTGCAACGGTTGCAGCGGATTGGACCACTCTCGCCATGGTCTACCAGATATGGAGGGCTCTGGTAAGAGAATCAATAAAAGGAGTAAGAGAATGCCTATGCAATAAGTTGAGTCGTACAATTTAGCTACAAGGGTGACTTCATCTATGAGGACACGATTACTGAAACAGGAGGTGATGTGTGCTCCTCCCTTAACAGTAAATATTTACACCATCTTTTATATAAGGCGGCCAAAATGATGTAATGTAAAACTGGTCCAAATGGATATTGGTTACACGTGGTGGTTGCACGAAACAAGGTCATGCAGCCACTCCCACCTCTGTGATTTTGAGATTATCCCACTGACATCCTGTCATAATAACTACATATCAGGCTGAAAAAATAATCTTTTTTCAAATCAGGTTATGGGTGGAGACTGTCCAACTGCTATGAAAATCTCAGTGGAAGATAGACCTGCACTGTGGCACATGAAGATGAAGAGAGTGACAACTACTTTCTCGATTAATCATGTGGTCTATAAAATGTCAGAAAATAGTGAAAAATATACTACAACGATCAGTCAATTATCACTATCAGTATAACTAATCGATAAATCAGCTTATCATTGCAGCTCTAAGCACACAGCCAAGAACCAAAGATAATATGCTATGAATATTTTATACAGAGCTCTTTTGACTGTCAACCTCTATTATCGCATCCTGCAAGAGGTCCAAAACGAATCTTCCTTCGTTTGCTTTCAGCCAGCTTTCCAATTAACACAGTTAATCTCATGCTCTCATGATACTGGGTCATGCACTAACAGCTACAGATCAGACAAAGCTGGAAAAAAGAGACCTAATTAAATAGGACTTACAAAAATTACAAAAATTAGGGGCACCGCTCACCTCATCTGGCGGCAGCGTGGCGAGGGGCTTGATGACGGCGGCCAGTGGCACCTGAGACTGCTTGGCCATATCAGCTGTGCAGGGCATATTGTAGGCCGTACAGCGGATAAACCTGGGACTGGCATTCCCTAAACACAGACACAGATTCTCCATTAAAATCACAATCTCTGCACAGTCCACATACCATCCTAAGATGGGAAGTTCCCAGATGTGGAAGTGTTAGTAGAACCTACCCTGGTCTTTGACCTGGAAGTTAGTGGTGACCAGCGGTGGGGCCTGACCTCTGACCCCTGTGGTGAATGGCTCGTTGCTCTTAGCCTTGTCATCTTCTATTACCTGGATCTAAACAGGGGAGCAGGGGGCACAAACGTCACAACCTTTATACACGTTTGCAGCATAAATACACACAATTAAGTGACATTACACAATATCCCCGGGTCTCAAACAGTCTACAGGAGGAACATTTAACACCCATGCAGGAGACAACTTTCACACAACCTCTACACACACACCTGCAGTTACCAAACACACACCCATTAACAGCTGTGGATAAAAATGTCACATTCAGCCATGACTAAGGTGACATATGGTACAAATGCATGCTGAAGTAAACTGCGTAGATTTACAAATACGACAGACTGACTTAAAAATATAACTGAATTAAATCCCTTAGAAAAAAAGGGATTTATGAAGGCATGCTATTAAATGCAAGGAATTGTGGGTAAGTCAGAACATTTCAGGCAGGCATGCAGGGCACAGAGAGAAGGGGGTGGCTGTCTTTAGATTGGCTGCCTTAAAGTCCTAATCAAAAACACAAAGAAGGTGAGGTGGGAGTGAGGCAGTGGTGACAACCAACACGGGGTTATGGGATCCAGTGCATATAATGATACGTAGAGTGGAAAACTGGGGCCACAATAATATGACTCATCACGGCCTCTAAGACACGAAGATGATTCTTATAGGAATAGTTGGAAAGTTGCTTCCTTGCAGAGATAATCACTTGAAGCTAACCAGCTACAAAATAGTTATCCAGCACAATTTCTTTTGTTTTTACACTGTACAGATACAAGGTGTTAATTAGTAAGCTTTAGAGTTACTGGTTGACATACTTTGTTACCTTTTTGACAGAGTCAGACCAACTGTTTCCCCACTTTCCAGTCTTCATGCTAAGCTAATTGAGCGGGCTGCTGGCTTCATATTTAGCTTACAGACATGTGCGGCATTAATCGTCTCATATTACTCTCGGCAAGAAAGCAAATAAGCATTTTTTTCCCCACAAAAACTACTATCACTCCTTTAAATGATCTGTGACTGGGATGACTGATCATGAACGGACATAGTAAGTTGAAATTGTTCTTATTTAAAAAAAGAAAGATTGTGGCTATTGCTGACTTTGAGGCGGTCGACGGGAAGAAGAGGATGTGGAAGCTGTAGGTTAGTGCAAGCGTACGGAGAGGACAGGAAGCAGAGGAAAAGGCAGGCACACAGGAAACTTACTGGGCTGGGGATAGCGTCTGGATCTATTCTATGTCTTGATTTCTGCACAGCCGGCATGTCAGACGCTTGCTTTACATTCAAATGTTTGTCCAGCAAATTGTGCAAAACAGGACAAAATAAATAAATACAAAGAGTGAAAATATAAAAGAGAGTGTGAAAAGAGAAAACTCAGCAAGACTATGCTGAGTAGCAGGCAGAATTCTTGTTATTCAGACAGAAACTTATCAGTAGTATTGATTATAGATTAGTAGCACTGTAGACTATGACAGTCAAGCGCAAGTAGATATAGACTAATATACCAGTAGCCTGACTCACATGCTAAGCAGCTCTATATGTAAACAAGGCCACAGAAGGTTACAAACAAGTGAAAACATGACTGTTAGGCCTGAGATATACTGGCTTTTAACAATGCGTTCGCATGATGGCTAACTTGCATATCTTGCGTCCGTTTGGAGCCGCTGGTTGTGCACATGCTCAGAAATTAACGCAACACAGGCGCATAGTTAAAAAGCAAGTATATCTCCGGCTTTAGCCCTCTAACAGTAAGGCAACAACAGGATAATTATAGGGTCATTTTCAATAATCAATGTATAAATATGTACTGTGATTACCATTAGTAAATCTGATCTCACAGGTTGATGTTTATAATTTTTTTCCCACCTGAATTTTACATCGTTGTAAATGTGTGAATTCAGTTACATGCTTATTACTGGGGTCATAGTTAAAGGTGGTGTTGTATTATATTGAGAAGTGTTTCTTTTTTTTCTCTGAATATAATCCAGTTCAGTACAACAACATCACTATGTCCTGAATGCTAAATTTAATTAAGACCTTTATCAGTGTCAAAAAAACTGACCATTATAGGCATTATGAAAGAGGACTTCATGGCAGAACTGCTGTATTGAACTGCATTAGATTGTGCAGGGTAAATTAGGCACTGCTACCTTATATCAGAACATGGTGTAAAGAACAGAAATGGTCAGCATTGATGTTGTGTTGTAGACCACGGTATTTGGTTTAGAAAAGTATAAAAGTGTGTGTGTGTGTGTGTGTTTGTTTGTGTCTGCTCACCGGACTGGGAATGGCATCTGGGTCAAGTCTTTTCTGTGCAGGGGGAGCAGGAGCTGGTGCTGGTGCAGGGGCTCCATAGTTTGGTTGCCCGGGATAAGGGCCTGCATATCCAGGCTGAGGGCCTCTCACCTGTCCAAATGCACCTGAAGATCACAAATAAATACATTTGTGATGGAGAAAACAAGTGAACACTATGTAGCTTCTACTTAAGGGCTCTCTCCTCACCATTCTGCTGAGGAGGGTATCCTCCCTGCATGCCGGGCTGAGATTGAGGCTGCTGCAGGGGCCCAGGAGGGCCCGGAGGGCCCTGTGGTCCTGGAGGGAGGTGGTTACTCTGGGCCATGGAAGTGGGGGGCATCTGGACACCGGAAGGGGGAGGACCTGAGAGGTAGGGGGGTGGTTGGGATGGAGGGGGCTGCTGATGGGGTGGCATTGGGCCTGGGTACTGGCCAGAGGAAATTGAGGTGGGAGGAGGAAAAGACCCAGGTTGAGAGGAAGGAGGGGGTGCTCTAGGTGGGAAAGAGCCCTGGGCAGGGGGAGGAGGGCCGGACACAAAGGCAGGCTGGCTGACAGGTGGAGGTGCTGAGGAGAAGGGGGGCTGGGCTGGAGGGAAGGGCTGCTGTGGCTGGGACACTGGGGGAGCAGGAGCTTGGCTGGGTGGAGGCACAGGACCCGAGTAGGAGGAGGGAGGAAAGGTTTGCTGAGAGGCGGGAGGAAAGGTTTGCTGAGAGGCGGGAGGAAAGGTTTGCTGAGAGGCGGGAGGAAAGGTTTGCTGAGAGGCGGGAGGCGGCGGTGCAGAAGAGGTGAATTGCTGTTGAGAGGTAGGGGGAAGAGAAGAGTTGAATGGCTGTTGAGAAGGAGGCGGGGGGCCTCCGTAGTATTGCTGAGAAGCTGCAGGGCCACTGGGAGGTGGCGGCTGGGTCGGGGCAGAGGACGCGGGGGGAGGGGCTTGGGTGTATGAGGGCGGAGGTGCGGCCGAGTAGGCAGTACTGGCAGGAGGCTGGGAGCTGTGAGGTGGAGCTGAGGAGAGAGCGACAGACAGTGTGGTTATCTCCAGCTGACACAAAGTCTGATACATGAATCTACAACACGTTTGTTAACATACATCCACATCACATTCACACAAGTTACATCTTAACGTACCGTATCCTGGGCCTGCGGGGGTTGGCGGTCCAGAGGTGATCTGCATCCCAGTCATCTGGTTAGTGACCTGCTGCATTGAGGGTGGGGGCCCGTAGTGTTGGGAATAGGAGGGATGCCCCCCTGACAGGTTCACAGCCCCCTGGTTGTATGACTGAGGCACAGCAGGCCTGGAAACAGACAAATGTTTCAGTGTGTATATACATGCACCAAAGTAACAGTCCGTTTTCTACAGTAAGCTGATTTCTTAAACGGCCTGTAAATTGGAAACTGGTTTACATAATCGAGTTAGGAGATTAGAGAGACTGGGTTTCTCTGGCTAGATTCCTCCTGGAGAACCCACATTTCTTGGCCATGTATCAATGACCAGGTTTATCTTTTCACATGTACATATGTGCAGGACAAAGACTTTACAGAGACACGTCTGAATGAAAAGGAGAGATCCTTACATAGTAATGAATGGTTTCTATTATAACCAAAGCAAAACTCAGACACATTCACACTGTGAGGGAAGGCTCCGCTCTGTCTGTCATCACTGTCCTGTCAGTCTGGTCCAACACACATACCCACAAAAATAGTCAGGACAGACTGACACAGCATCTTCTATCCTTAATGTAGTTAAAATAAGAAAGCCATGCTTCCAAAGTACCGTTCAGGGTGGTGGAGAAACCTGATTGCTGACCTGCTGCGTGGTTATATGGACTTCCAGTAAGCTGATTACTTAAGTGCATGTAAACTCACTGCCTAACATGATAAACATATTGAACTACCGGTGGTTTAACTACAGTCAAGGGGCTGTAACTAGAAACAGTGCATTTAGAGAAAGTAACTGTTCTACAGCCTTCATAAACTTCCCGACATTAGAGTTTCCTGAGGCAGTTCAGTATAATATTATCCTAGCATGATGGACTTCAAAGTCTTCGTCTTTGCAGTGGCAGGCTTTATCTTGTGTTTAATACCAGCACATAAAGAAAAAAGAAAACTGAACATCAGCAGCAATTGGAACTCACATCACATTGACAGTGTTTTTGAATAATTTGGGTTTGGAGTCCACTTTCACTACTAACTAACCTCACGACAGTCTTCTTGGAGGAGCTCCAAGTCCTGAGGTTTCAGACAGCCTCAGTGCACTTATTTAGTGTGTTTAAATGGATTCTGTCACCCACTTCAATGAGCTGAGCTCATGGACTGAAAGCTGCAGACTTTGAATAATGGAAGTGTTCACACCTCAAGTAGAAAAGAATTTAAGTATCTCTGTTGATAAAAGTTTTACATATTGATTCAAAAACCCGAGGCCTAAAAACACTACACAACAATCAATCAACATGAAATTACCTGGGTGGTGCCTGTGTCATAAGTGGGGGTCCATTCTGCATGTCCCCTCGACTGTGACTGTACTGATTATACGGTTGAGGCGCTGAGACTGGGGGGGCTCCAGAGACGGGAGGACCCCTGGCAGGACCTGAAATGCAGAGACAAAATATTACACACCTGTAAAAACGCATAATCACCCCTGCAACAAATAATCCTCAAATCACTCTGATAACAATCTTTCAAACCCGATGAGATTAGTGCAGCAAGCAAAACATGCCTATAGACCACCAACACATTTTTAGACCTAACTGATTACATTCCCTGGTTTTGCCTCTGCGGTCAGGAGCACAGACTACATACTGAAACCAGGTTTGCAGAGACTGTGTACTAAGAGGGTCAAGTTAAATTCATGGGACCAATATTCTGATTGAGACTGGAAATAAACACCAGACATCCGACAATTTTAGGATGTTACTTGTATGTACGACAGATAAAATCCAGCTACTCTTACCGTTTTAAATTTTCCGTCATGAGAGTAGTTTGAGTAGCAAAATAAACCAGTCTACCTTCCCTACTGGACATTATAATAACATCAAAATATGTGTGTAAAAAATACAATGTGAACAAACAGAAAATAAATATGACCAGTGGATGCAGAGATTTAATTTGGAACATCTGTGATTCACACTTCTGGGTAATGCAAACACTTGGTAATAAAAAGGTTAGTAACTGGTTGGCTGCTACACTGAACAGTCACTGGTGTTTGGTAGAAAAGATCTTCTGTTGTATGCCGAGAAAAGGTCGTGGCAGCAAAGATAATGCACGTACAGAGAGGATTCGATGATTGCAGAGCATGTGGAGTGTGAAATGAGCAAGAACAAGAGAGGAGGCAGTTACCTAAGTCAAGAGGAGAGGAGAGGTCAGAGACTGGGTTGGCAGCCACAGCCTTAGAGGGAAAGCTTGTGAAAGGAGAATAACCTGAAATACAAGAAAAGAAGGAAGGAGGGCAAACACAGAGAGATGTAGGGGAAATGAGTAAAGCCACATGGAGAAATGAGAGGGGAGTTTAGATTCAGATTAGTATGCACAGACACAGTGCTGTTCTTACATACACACACATGAACAATCACACGGCGAGAAGCAGGTAGAAGGACACTCCAAGGTTATGAGTGTATTAGCAGTTGAAGAGCATCACAGCAGATCTGGTCTCTCTCTCTCACTCTCAACTCACTCACTTACTTACAAGCAAACTTTCTCAGAAGAAAACTGTTTACCTTGTGGCGGAGCCCCAGGCTGGTAGGCTGAAGCAGGGCCATTGTAGGGTGCGTAGGGTGCAGGGTATCCCCCATCCAGGGGTGCGTAGCCAGGTTGGCCGTAGCCAGGCTGGGGCTGGCCATACGGAGAGGCCATTGGAGTGGGCTGGTTTACATTCATCCTCAGTTCATCCCTAAATCTGGATGAAATTGTGACACAATTATAACACACACGTCATAATGTAAACTTACTGCGACTAAACCCGCTTAGCTTGTTTCCCGGTTCTAAACAGAGATTTCACAACCAGGTTGCCCTGAAGTGTAAAAGCCTGTGAGACAAATGGTATTAATGATAAAGACAGAGTTAGGTTCGGAGCCTGAAGGGACAGTCGTTGCAGTCTTTTCCAGGAGCTGGGACAATCTGCTCACTCCATGAACAGAACAGAACCTCCAAAATCACACAACAACTGATCTGAGACACAGTGCCCATCGCACCTGAACAAGAAAAGTACACAAAACACACAGATATTAACTCTACAAGTTTCTACAGTCAAACTTTCTTTGGTACATTAGTACTTCCTGTTTCAGTGACACCTTTATTAGCTCTTTATATTTACCTTGGCCACACCCACAGCTTGCATCTCAGTCACTAGCCATTAACTAAGTTTACACACACACACACACTTTATTTCTGTACCAAACAAACATGCTTTCTTAAATCCGTAGAACAAGATTTGTAGGCCAGGGCATCTCTGCAGCACCACAGTAACCTCATTATAATGATGTTTTAAATGAAAACAAGTCACCAGACTAACATTTAAAACAAATCAGACACAAACAACAAGACTAGAAACTATTCTCTCTGCTTTGAGGGCCAAGATTAAAAGCCTGATCCTGTGCAGACAGTGTGTAATGTCTACTGGAGTCACACATGTGGAAAGTGTTCATAACAGCAGAGTCATGAGAAGAAGGGGGCAACTTTAGGACTTGAACCTTGCCAACAGAAGTGTGTTTATCCACTTGGCTTCTGGAGACTGGCCTAACTTATATGACAAGAGAGATGAGTATCACCTAACACACAAACACGGGCTGGACGAGCGGGGGCCTTTGAATAATTCAGCAGTGCAGGTGCCACAACGAGAAACACAATCTCTGGAGCCGCACAGCTATTTAGTAGGTCGGGCCTACTGAGTGACCCACATCTGCTGCCCTGGTGAGGTCGCACAGTGAGCAGCAGGGGTTAGCAATTACAGCCAAACACTAGGTAAGAAAAGAAAAGAATAAGAAACACATGGCAGGGGATGGTTTAAACTCCAGCTTCGTGGTGGTAAAGGCGAGTGTGCTAACGGGAGCAGCCTCAGTTAGCCACCTAGCTCACGTTAGCACTGTCAACCAGAAAACATCACAACACAAGAGGCTGGCTGGCTAACACTTGAATCCGGCTTGACTCACACTTGATCCGGCTCGACTGATACGAGTCTGACCCGCAGCGGTAAACAACGTCTTTAGCTCCAACATAAGAGAGCTAACGTTAGCAACCACACTACTTGAATCACGATGACAGCACTAAGTGGTTGAATCAGCTGTGGACGAATCGCCTCAACCCGACGAGGTGGGGTACGGGTAGGGGGTAAGGGTAGGGGGTAAGGGGGGGTAGCTACGGTTAGCAAATGTTAGCTCACCAACGCTAAGCTTAGCTAATAACCGCCAGCTATTTCGCCGAGCCATGCTAGCCCCTCGCTAGCATTAGCTAACGTAGCGAAAGCGATGTAAAAGCCGGGCCGGGGGGGGCTCATTCCCCGGGTTCAAACCTACCTCCGACCGGTGGTAAAGAGTAAGGGTGGTCCACTTGTCTCGGGGTAAACTGTGAAACCCGGCGGCCGACAAACTGTGAAGTCGATGTGGTCCCGGGGTGTTTCTCGTTAATCCCTCCTCGGTATCAGAAGCGGACATTCAGCGGAACTGCTGCAGCGCTGTGCCACGTCCACATCCGGACACCGTAGAGCGACTTCCCCCCCCCCACTACTCCTCTTTCACCTTCTCTACTGTACCCACAGCACTACAAGATTTTACATTTAAAACACTTTTATTTAATGATATATATGCACAATTATGGCCCCAGTAATTCTTGTTTTACAGTTTTGTTACTCACAAAATGTGATTTATTCTTTACACTTTAAATTATTACTGTATTTATTTACTAGTTACATTACTTTCCGCGCAAAATTGATAATTTAAGATAAGATATATACCTTTATTAATCCCCCACAGCAGCTTTGGGGAATATGGTGCAATAAAAAGAGTTTACATACAATAGTATCAAATTGTGTCCTTTCTCCCTAAAATTCAGACATTTGACGATTAAAATCCAGTTTTGTTTGTTAAAATCAAAGTAATGGGAATATTTCCAGCCACTTAATATGAACGTTTACATCTTCCAAACTATTTTCCTCCATGTTTACATAAATTAATCCAAGGATGTGATTGGACTGTTGGATTTTAAATTAGTACGGTGCCTACAAAATAATATTCTAACTAATAATTGTTTTTTTGGGGGGGATTGTAATATTATTACTGAAATGTATTAGTAAGTAGTTACACTGTTAGTTGCTGGGGAAAGTGATATAATTACTATAATTACTAGTTACTGCCCAGCTCTGTTGTTTTCACATTCATTGGCTCTTTTAAAATCCCCCTCCATTCAAAAATATGTTTCTCTTCTTGATCCTACAGTTGGATGTTTGAGCTTCACCGTGCAGTAATAATGTACGTCCACACTATGTTTGTTTCACACTAGAAGGATGTTTTCACATTCATCTTCTCTCATTTCTCTGAGCTCAGTGAAAGATCAGATTTTAAGGGGCGGGGCCTACAAGCATTATTTGTGACATCACAAATTGTTTGGAAGCCAAATCCTGGAGCAGTATGCAACTTATATAAGTGTGATGTAGAAACCTGAAGCCGTCAGTGTACGCACACTGAGAGTGGACTTTACAGTGAAGTAGGAGACAGATTGTGTCCAACACGAAAACTATATTAATTTAATATTCATAGTTTTTGTATGAAATTATAGTTAATTTTTAACGAGGTAGAAGGAGTTGATGCCTTTTTAAGGATTTGAATGCAGAAATTATAAATCTTCTGCAGAAAAAACTTCAGACACATAATTGTTCCAAGCAGAGTATTTGTCTTATATGTCTTACATAATACATGTCTGGAGTGGAAGTTCCCCTTTGGCTAAGAGCCAATAGGGCTATGGTGATCCTTCCAGTCATTTATCAAATAATAATAATAATAATGTGTCAAGAGGAAGACAACTTAATTGGACCAAAGTGTCAGAACCAAATGTGAGCCGGCCTGGGCCCATATCATGTTTTCCAGATTTGGCTTTATTTTGGGGGTACACATTGGGGATGAGTATCAATTTACTGGGACAAATTAGGCCCAGATCCTTTGCAATCAAGCCCAATATGGATTTATGTTAGGAGGCTATTAATCACAAACCTTGCATGAGTTTCAGTAGGTGATCAGATGCTTTTCTTCAAGATCAGCAGTCTAAGAGCCAGTAATCAACGTAGAACCTGACCCTCATATTAATAATCTAAATCTAATGTGTAAAGTTATGTTTCTTGACTGCTGAAGGATAAAAAAATATATATATAGGTCACTGGAGCACAGCTCTCCCTTTAGCACCCACTCTGAAGCTGTTAAACCGAACAGACATTAAACCCTCCGAATTTCTTTAAATATGTCCTCCTCACATCCCTCATTCTGCTGTGGGTAGATGAAGGCGAGTCCGTGAGCCGTGGCTGCTGGCCAGGCCGGCTGCACTGGGGGGTCAAAGAGGGAGTGCTGGTAGTGGTTATTTCGGGAGCGTATATCAGCAAGCATCCCCTCCTGTACAGAGTGCTTGAGAGTGACATGGCAAGTGTTGAACACAAGGGAGGATGCACACACACACACACACACACACACACACTTTTTCCCCTTCTCACACTCCTGACTGCCCACCCTCCGACACAGCATTCCAGTGTAAGCAGATGAAAGCCAGCCACCCCCTGTCTCCTCATGGGTGGAGTGATTTGCCGTGGTCACAGAGAGGAGTGGGAGACAGGAGCTTCAGGCGCGCTCATTGATACTTGCGGAGTGTGAGGAGCTGAGAGAAGGGCAGAGAAACGTATTCACACACAGCAGGCTGTGAGCTGGGAGCAGGGATGGTAGCGGAGGAGATTGTGCTCTCCCTCTCTGGAGGAGCACCGTGGGGCTTCAGACTACAGGGAGGAGCGGAGCAGCAAAAACCTCTACAGGTGGCCAAGGTATACCGGAGCCTATATGTGTGTGTGTGTGTGCATTACAGGGAAGACTTACTGCCAAGGTGGTAACATGAGTAGATGGGTTTAATAGAAACTGCAGCTGTTAGTTGTGGTCTGAGGGTTTGAGGGTCAGTCTTGTGGTTTGCTGTGTTTGTAATCTGAGCTTTGTTAGTCGGCATAAAGTCTGAATAACTGAATCAGTACCTCTTTGCGTTGGTGTCATTATGAACTTAAATTTCAGGTGCTCGTAGGTTTTTTCAAGGAGTGTAAAATACTAAATACATGCACTTTTGTCAGTGTAACTGTCTCCCTCTTCACACACACCTGTACTTAAGTGAGTGCGTTCTAAAGTCAGTAAGTTCGTAAATAGGGAGGGATTAGTTTGATGAACAGTCATATTGAAATGCTTATAATCAGGATATCAAACAGGACGTCTATTCACATTTAAATTATTGTCACTCAGAAAAATGCTACTTTTCTGCTGTCTACTTGAGTAGTAATCTTCTCTCTACTCCACACAACAGTACTTCTAGGATATACTAGTACAATTTATTCATACCAATTTCAGTTTTATCCTCCCCGTTGTGATTCAGTTGTGTTTGTGGGTCAGAGAACAGTGTTAAACACTTGTTAAGGGGTTGATCTTGACTCGGGTTTCTTCTCTGCATCTTGATGGCAGCAGAGATTAGCACTGGTTTCTTTTAAATAGGTTAGTGTGCAGTGCATGCATATTACTATTCTATATGTGCACAATAAACACATTGCATGTTGTGCACATGAATGTGTCCACTGTGCACACATACACGGTAGATGATGAACTTTGTCAACAATTTGTCATCGTCACATATTTAGTAGACACAATAAGCCGACTTTAAGCCTGGGAATATTCGTCTTAATTTTGGTTTCTCCAGAAGCTTTTTGTGTCTGCGTTTATATTTGTTGACAGTCCAGAATGTTCTCTCTAATAAGAAAATCTATTCTGGAGAGGGGGAATGTGACCTCCCTCACACTGACGTTCAAAGTTGGCCCGACACTCACAAGCTGCCATTACCTCCGATTCAAAATGGAGGTTGAGTGGCTCTGGCACCGAGGGCCACTCTTTATCCAGGATTTTCACACAGATAAGGTCACCTTTAATGAGAGTTTGATCAGTGTGTGCTTCCTCTTATTGGCATATGGGTGTGTGTAACCTGTCGTTTGTGTGTGTGAGTGTAGTTGGGCATACCTCAGATAAGCCAGCTTGGGAATAGAGAGCAAACTAGAGGATCAGAATAGCTCCATTAAAAGGAGTTGGAAGCTGAGCACGGAAAAAGTCCTCTTTTCACACACAGAGATACAGAAACACACACACACACACACACACACACACACACACACACACACACACACACGCACACGCACTTTGTTGTTAGTATTCTTTTTGTTGCTGTCTTTGCCATCACAGCAGCGCCGGTGTTTCTTCATCTGTCTAGGAATGTGGTTGATTTTCCTGCAAGGTTTTATTTTGGGTATGTGGGGAACATATGGTGAATGCCAAGCGTCCCCCCCCATCGTTCCAGATCCAGACTGGTGATGCAGCTGTCCCCCTCTTAAAAGATGTACCCTTGTGCTGTGTGTGTATATGTACGTGTACATTTGTCTGAGTGGAAAAGTACGAGGTAGATAGCTTGTCCTTGCTCGTGTTTGTGTGACGCCGCAATGGAATTATTGGGTCGAGAGATACTGATAAAGGCAAATACTGTTTCCTCTTAAGAGTCCAAGTAGGTGCGGGAACACACTTTCCTCCTCTCAACATTTTTGGTGATAAGGTGTATTAGTGTGTATGTGTGAGGAGACAGAAGGGGAGGGTCTTATCATCTTCTCCTTCTAGTGGACAAGAACTTGCCTTTCCGTCTCTCCCATCTATCACCCACCACCCACAGACATACTTCCTGAAGTGTACTATGACATCATCTCTTAGCGACCTCCAGCAACAGATGCATGACTTCATTAGTTATTCTGATACAGCGGCGAGGATTTCTGGCAGCAGAAGAGAGCCGAGTGTTGTCGAACAAGTCGCTGAGCTTTAAACCATTTTTTGGTGAAATGGTAACACTGTACAGTCTGTAGGAACCTGGCTACTGAGATGATTATCTGCTGAGTTTAAAACTGTGGTGGAAGACGGAGTTTTTAAGCAGTCTTAATTTAATATTATATGACCTACATAAGCACACCAGTCCATCAGTGATAAGATTGGCTATTTCTGTGTAGTTATTCTTAATGCTTGCCACCAGGCAGACTTCTCTCTGAGTGAGAAGAGCTCAGAGAAAACCTGAAATCTCTCATGTAAAATAACCAACTGTTTAAACTTTTGCAAAACACCCATCACTCATTGTAAGAAATTAAGAAAATATGTTTTCACTGCCTTTAAGCCACTATATATAAACGTTTGATGTGATTATGGTATTAAATGATTTTCTCAGTGTATATGTTGCTTTCAGCCCATTTATTCTCAGTGTCCCTGGTTAGATACAATGTTGGGGGATGAAAACTACGACCAGGAGTCACCAAAGTCAGAATTTTATGTAAAATAAACGTTGATACTTTAAGTTCCAAACTGTTCCTTATGTTCAAGACAAAATATAGTTTCAGAGTGCAAACTTTGGGATAAATAGCAGTCACCAAAGAGAATCACAAAATGTTGCAAGGGGACAAAACAAGATAGTGGTCCTGATGGGAAGTTGGGACATCCCAAGTGGTTATAAGATACATTTGAGACAAATAAAAAGGAAAAGCAGAATAAAAACATTTATGCTACACAAAAGTATATGTATTTGTATGTATATAAGGTCCTTAAATCTTAGTTTTTATTTCTTGTGAATGACTGGATGTTTTTCCCTAAGACATCCTCATCCTGGTCAAAACATATACACATACAGCATGTAGAATTGTTTTGTTTTAAGGGTTCAAAAAGCCAAAAAGGTGGAAAACCACTGGTCTAAAAACTCAAATAACTAATGAAATGTGGGAAAGTAGACAATGTAATGTGTATGTATATATTTACCAACGCTACAAGTATTAATGTGTTATTAAACCCCTTTCCTCTCTGCAGGTACGCAGGCGCAGCAAAGCGTGCAGAGCTGGACTGAAGGAGTATGATGAGCTGGTAGCCATTGGCCACCATATGTGTGCAGAGCTCAGTCATGCCGAGGCCATGAACCTTATAGATTCACAGAGCGCTACACTCAGCCTGAGGGTTAAAAGGTCAGAGCATGTACTCACACACATACATCACACACTCTTTGACTTTGTTACAAACAAACTGATGCACATTTTGCATTTTCACAACTTTCAAGGGCCCCTTCTGGATTCCACTCCTCATCTTACTCTGGTTGCTCTGCATCACCCCGCTCCTCCATGAGGGTCCTGTCTCCCACCGCGGCTCCCTTGACCTCCCAGCGTTCCTCCATCCTGTCCCCCACCGGGATACCCAAGGGCATCACTTCCCCTCCAGACAGCGAGGCCTACTACGGAGAGACAGACAGTGATGCAGACACACACTCACACATGCACCGTCGCCAACGCCGCACACCTCCTCACGCACGCTCTCCTGCACGCTATGACAACCAAGAAGAGGAGGAGACCTCAGAGATGAGCGGGTAAGAGAGACCTGAAGTCGCTCCCCACTTCCTGTTCTCAATGTCTTCTGCCAAGGAAAGTTTCTTTTATCAGTTTTTAAAAAAAAAGCTGAACTATCATATTGTGGTTTCCTGTCTATATTCTAACCATAGAGGACATCTACGACTGTACTAGACAATAAAATCTGAGAAATCAATCATTTTCTCCTAGAAATATTGATGAAAGAAATCCCAAGTGGGAAAATATATTGAGCTTAAACTGAGGTGAAGAGACAGTACTTCAGCTCTTTGTAAGAAAGGTTTATTTAGGACCAACTTCATCAGACAGAAATTCTTCTTTACAGCCCTTCTATCCTTTATTCCTTACAATCTGTGTACCTTTAATACAAGTAGTCAGTTTTTTCTACAAGCAAGAAGAGCATGATTTGACATTTCAGATCAGATTCATCGTATAAGGTCAACTAAGCCTCCCTGACAAGCCTCTTGATCTTTGTTGTATTCTGACTGTCCTCTAAGGTATGAGAGCGCCACAGATGCAGGGGTATCCATGCAGGGACAGTGGGAGGGTCAGTGTCTTGTTGGCGTCCCTCGCAGAGAGCTCATCTACCAGCCCCTCCAGACTGACTGGACCACACCAGTGCACACTCCGCACACCCTGACCCCACACACACTCACTCCGACCCCCGATCAGGGGTTGGTGGAAGCTGAGGGAGAAGGGGACAGCGGCTTCCAGGAGGCAGGGGGCTGCATCGGGCTGGCCTGCCCACCGCTTGTATCTCCTGAACGGGCGAAAGAGGCTCTGATGTTGGGTTCTGGTAATCAACTGGTGCCCATGGTGGGACCACAGCTGACTCCAGTCAGTGACGAGCTCTCCACCACCTACATGGAAAAGGCACGGCAAGCCAGTGAGTATATCGTTATACAAAACTACAATACACCATTACAGGTAAATATGGATCACACCTTGGATGTGAGTTTAGTCATTTGGAGGAAAATACACCAGCTGCCAAACAAAAACAGGAACCTCTCTAGTTTCTCATGGTAATGAAACTATTTCAGTCTTTACTACAGTGTTTTGCTTTTTAATTTAAATTCCAAAGATTCCCTCTGTACCTCCGAAGGCATCAGCTGCAGAGAGCTGTGTAGTCTTGAAGCTCAAATCAATAGTTAGGTCACCCTCTAGTGGTTGTTTTCTTGCACTGGCGCATCCAGTTACATTCACAGGCTGGTGGTGATGGGGTGAGATATACCAGATACCGACAGAGATATTCCCCCCCCCTCCCCCCTCCCCCCCTCTTCAGTCCCCTGAAACAGCAGTCTATCTCTTCTGTCAGTATTCTGAGCATTTGCCTCTCTCACTGTATTTATAGGCATTGAAGCATCTGATTGACAGACTGGACGCAGCTCTGACTTACAGGCCACACAGCTGAATATGTGGTGTGTGGTTGTGTGTGTTCATGTAAATGTGTGTGTACGTCCAGGTTGTGGGATTTGTGTGTTTTTTTTGCCACATGTTCGCAGTAGTATCAGTAAAATGTCATTCTGAAGTCGTCCCCTTTGGGTATGGAACCATTTTAAAGGCTAAATAATTAATTCACTAAACTGAAAAGCAAAGATAGTTCAACCGTGACACAAATATGTGAATATTCACATTCAATATTCATATTCAAAATACTTTTGACTTTGTTTATTCGACATCACTCGCGCCAATAGTTGTATCAAGGCGCGAAGACATTGCTTTACACAGTTTAAACCCTACCTCAGAAATAAAAAAGATTATTTAATTTGATAGAGAAAAATATAAGAGATATGTGAAAAAATTATATTGTGTATGATATCAAATCGTTTCATCCCTATGGAGAAGTTGTGGACAAAGGTTTGTAAGATAAATCTCAGTTATGAGATAATTACAGGAAATAACGGAACTGAAACTGTAACAGTAAGTTTGTTCCCAGACTTTTCTATTATCTCATAGTTTTATCTATTCAGTGGTTCCAAACCTGGGGTCCATCGCAGGGGGTGCACACAACTTTGTCTGCTGAGGTTGTGAGGTTACCAAAATTATTATTTACAAAAATTAAATTTATAAAATCCCAATAACACACCCAATTGGATAATCAAAACTCTGTATAATCCAAATTGAAACATATTTTTGCTCCACATTTAAATTCATTAAGCTATTTATTACCTATTTAGTGTGTGTCTGCGGGTAGGGGTTGGACCTGGGGGGGCCTGACTTGTCTTGGACAAGGGAGGCTTCAAGGAAAAAAGGTTGGGAACCACTGTATTAAGGGACAGTGGGGTCGTAGATGATATTTGTATTAAGGGGTCACAAGCAAAAAAGATTAGAATTTTAAAGGAATACTTTAAGCATAAGCATTTAACTTTTTTTAAGTTTAAAAACAACAATTTAAAGGGAAGACTTTAACTATCCTTTTCCAAAATGTTGACTCCTTTAACTCATAGATACAAGTTGTATTAACCTTGTCTGATTAACTTACCATGTCAACAAGGTATGATATGAGGTAATGATCACAGCAGATCCAGCTGAATAGCTATGCCCTGACTGAGTTGTGATTCATATGAGCAAATGTTGCAGTAATGATCCGTCCTCCTGTACAAGAGACAGAAGGCCTGAATGACAAAGTTAGAGCTTTACTATAGGGCAAATGATGACTGAGGTGTTCAGGGACCTGCCCTTTCTCACGTTACACACACACACACACACACACACACACACACACACACACACACACACACACACACACACCTCACACAAACACATTGCCTTTGGCTTTGGGAATGGGATTGTTAGGTCTTCTGCTATAGAGCTGTGTGTCTGTGTGTGTGCAGTGGTTGTTAGGCATTAAGTGTCAGCTGCAGAGAACGGCACATCAGTAAAGAATTATGACCAAGCTTTCCTCTATAAACTATAATTGGCTTTATGAACTCATACACACGCACACGCACGCACACACACACACACACACACACACACACACACACACACATATACACATACACTCAATGACACTGCTGTCTAAATATCCACTGGTGAGGGGTCTTCCTGTCCTTGTGTGTCTGTATGAGACAGAGACTGGACAGGTGTTTGATGCCTGTCAGACAGACAGGAATAGTGGGTTGACATCATGTGTTGGTTTGGGTTGCTGGACAAAGGTCTTTACATGGGCTGTGCCCTGAGAGAAGAGCTGGAAGACAGAGACTAAACGTTTCCCCACTCAGAGCAGAACTGGACACTGTTAGGGTGTGTGTGGGAGGGTCTGAGGGAGTTTAAGGACACACACACACACACTCACACTTGTGAGATGAGGGACCTCACATCTCCTTCAGGTTCAGATCTAGGTGGCTACAAAGTCCCACACACCGTGTACGCAGGTAAGATACATTCAAACGTTTTCATGTACGTGTGCTTAATTTACACACAGATTCACCATTATTATTTTTCATATTAAGAGGAATTACTTAATTTCTATGCTATGTCAGCACATTAGAAATTAAATTTGATCATTAATGTCAAGGTTATTTGTCATTGTTGTACAACTGGACTTGATTGATGATCCTGATGTGAAATGATTTAGACGTAAAGATGTTATTTTGTGGTTTTATGCTGTAAAGACAAATTATATAGACTGATGTGTCCATACAGTGCTTTACCAAGCTGATGAAGCTATGCTGCTTACTATGTGATGGATACATAATGCAAAAAAGCCCTGCTAGTGGCACGGCTCTAGTCATGGCAATGTCGGTCTGCTGGTTGGTCGGTCAGTCCACCAATTTGATCTCAACTGATCTCTAAGTATTGGAAGGATAGGTCGAAGTTTGGTATAGATATTTACGACTCTGATGATCCTCTGACTTTTCCTCTTGGACCATCATCAGTGTCTCTAAAGCTATTTGGAAGGATTGTCATGAATTTGGTGCTAACATTTATGTTTCCCTGTTTCCCAGTTGAAATAACTTTGTTCTCTTAAACAAACATTTTCATTTGTGTAATACTTTGTTTACCACCAAATACGTATAAAACAATGACCTTCTCACCACCTCAGCTATTGTTTAGGCTAATTAGCAAATGTTAGCATGTTTACATGCCAAAAGATGTGTTAGCATTTAGCTCCCTGCACCACTCTGCATAGTCTAACTGAGCCACTTGCATGGATAGACCTTGGTTCGCCGTTAAGACTTGTTATTGTATCTTGTGAAGGGTGGCATGCTACAGAATGCAACTGAAATATCATGTTTGATTTTGGGATTGTGTGTGTTTGTTATGTCTTGGTAAGCTTGACTATATGAATACATAATATAATGTGCATTATACCCATCTATATACCATATAGAATAAGAATATGTGCACACAGAGGCGACATCAGACTACAGTTATGTTGTGAGGATGTTCATGTGAGATGAGCCAAGATACTAAAAAGACTCAAATAGCCTTGGACTAAGCAGAGATGCACACATGCACGCACAGATACACTGGCACAAACAAGCATTTGTGTAGACTCTGATCTAACCTTCCCGGAGTGTGTGACCCAACTCTGGAGAGCAGCAGGAATTCTTTGTTCTAAATCCACAACACACACTCCTGTCTGTCACTCATAATCCTCATGGCAGCTACTCACTGTGATAATACTGTATAAATCAGCCTCTGCTCACAGTCAGTGAGTCCTATCACGCTGTTGTTTCCACTATTTGTCACCTGTCTTGTTATGTATTCATCAGAAATCCCACTACCGGTTCTCTCCTTTGTTTCCTCTCTCTTTCAGCACATTTATTTTTGGCTCTCTCTCTCTGTCCTCTTCCTGTCTTGCAGAGTTGCAGCGTGGGGAGAGTGTGGTGGAGAAACAGGTGAAAGAAGCTCGCACTAAATGCCGCTCTATTGCCTCTTTGCTGACTGATGCTCCCAACCCCAACTCAAAAGGGGTGCTTATGTTCAAGAAACGCCGACAGAGGGCCAAGAAGTACACACTGACCTGCTTCGGCAAAGCTGAGGGCGATAGAGGAGGGGATACAGAAGGAGAGACAGGAGGGGAGACAGAAGAGGAAGGAGGAAGTTCTGCCCTAAGTGGCTCAGAAGTTGATGAAGAGGGATTCTCAGCATCGTTTGACCCTACGTGGGATACTGGTTATCTAGACGTGTTGGACAGGAGAAGCTCTGCCTGCCCGTCAACCACGCCAACTACTCCAACCACGGCAACAAACAATCACAACTCTGGGCTGGACATCTCAGCCTATCAGACTCCAGAACTTTTGACCTCTGTCAATCAAAGCCCAGGGTTGGAGGTTTCAGGGCTGGAGAGCTTAGCCTATCAGGGCTCAAGGCTGGAGAGCAGCATCACGAAGCAGCCAGTTCGTAACCATCCTGCACCCATGTCTCCTCCAGCTGTGGCTCTGACCAATGGGGGGTCAGTAGCTGTTAGTCGGGCTAGCGTTGTTCTGAGCCCACCCTCTCAGATGCCTCTTCCAAGTCAAAATGGGCAACATGGCAACCCTAATCCTAGTCCTAACCCTAATCTCAGTCCTAGTCCAATCACAGACTCAGATCATCACCTGAACGCCAACCTCAGTCCTAATCAAGGTGTTCTGAACCGTACTGCACGGCCCTTCACCCCGGGCCCTACCTCTTCTCGTGCATCTGTAACTTCTGTGATGTTTCGCCCTCCCCAACCCAAACCCACAGCCGTGACCATGGCGACCAAACCTGTGGCGGCCGTCTCCATGGTGACTATCCAACCTACTCGGCATCTATCAGGGCCAGATGCAAGAAGAGCGGTGTCTAGCACCTCTCTGTACATCCCTCCAAGAAATAACAACAGCAACACTCCCCCCTCTGTTAACTCTCCCCCCTCAGTGCTTGCTCATCCCTCCCATCTGTCTTCTGCACCTTTCTCCCAGCCAGCCAAAAATCCACCAACATTTTCCCCTCAGCCCGCAGTGTATGCTTCCCCCTCCACCCCGTTCTCTCCTACTGCAGCTCAAAGTACCCTGGTCTGTCCATCACCTGCTCAACCCTTCTCCCCTCCAGCTCCGCAGCCATTTTCCTCTCATACTGCTACTTCTTATCCACCTCCCTCCACTGGCATTTCTTCTTCTCCCATCTCCCCACCACATCTGGCACAGGTCTCCTTCCATGCCCAGCCTACCCCTCTTCCTCCTCCTCCCACCCAACCTTCTCCATCTCCATCTGTCCATCCCTACATCAACATGACAGGTGCAGTGACTCCCGGCCCCCATGCTGTCATGGCAACTGCATCACCTCCCCAGCCTACTGCTGCCGATTCACTGGCGACACGTGAGCAGCGCATCGCGGTCCCTGCCGCTCGCACTGGCATCCTGCACGATGCCCGTCGTCGTGCCAACAAGAAGCCAATGTTCTGTGCGGTCCAGAACAAAGATATTTCTCCAAACCCGGACTTGATGTCGATGGTCCAGAACATGGATGACCACTTTGAAAGAACCCCAGGTGCTGAACCTGGAGCTGCACCCAGTGCGGAGACCGGACATGAGTCAGGGCCGGAGGAGGACTGGCTGAGGCTGGGGGCAGAGGCCTGCAACTTCTTGCAGGCTCAGCGGGGACCCAGGCCACCTCCTGTAGCTCCAAAACCACAAACCCCTCAGGTGCCCCAGCTGGAAGGGAAAGGAGGTGAGCTGTTTGCCCGCAGGCAGAACAGAATGGATCGGTACGTTGTGGAGCGAGCTCCCTCTGTTGCTGCAGCACCTTACTCTCCCGCCCAGACGAGGGAGCCCTCACCCACACCTTCTCTCCCCGCCACCTGGAAATACTCGTCCAGCATCCGTGCTCCTCCTCCCATCAGCTACAACCCCCTTCTCTCTCCCTCCTGCCCTCTGAAGGCCCAGAAGAAGCCTGAGGTGACAAAGTCTGGGCCAGCTCGAGCTAAAGGGCAGAAAGCAGGCATCAAGCCTGTGGACATTATGAGCCACCAGCCCTACCAGCTCAACTCTTCTCTGTTCAGCTATGGGGGCGGGGTTCCCCAGGACACCTCCACCTATCAGCAGCAAGGAATGCCAAGTGGTCCTCAGAAAACAGCACGAGTATATGAGGTAAAGCGCTTCTCCACCCCCCCGCCGATAGCCACAGGGCCCGCCCTCAAAGTGATTGTACCTCGATCAGCTACGACACTCGGAGAACCATTGTGGCGCTCTGATGTTGTATCTCCTCCACCCACAGTTCATCCCACCCCCTACCAACCCTATCAGCCTCAACCCCAACCTTACCAACCCCAGTGGGCCACCTCCCCTCTGTCTCCCCCACCTCCCCCTGCCCCTACCGCTCCACTCCCTCAGCTCCCCACCTTCTCTTATGCTCCTACTCCAAACCTAGTCCAGTCCCCAGCTTTCTCCCAACTTCAGCCCTCCAACAGTGCTCAGGCCAACAGGCAGTTTAAGAGTGCCCCAGATCTGAGTCCCCTAGGCCCTGCTGGGGCCTCTCGGCCGGCGTCCAGCACCAGTCAACTTACCAGGGTCCCCAGGCCCAGGTTCAGCACTTCCAACCTGGGTCTGCAGCCTGGCGTCTGGCGCCCTGGATCCACTACGCACTGAAAAGACTTTGGTCTGGACATAATCTATGGGAACATAGAGCTATTGCAACATTTTCTAAACAAGTCCATGTGTTTTTAGTATTGTAATATTGTTATTCATGGCTGCAGCAGTTTTATCAGCCACATTTTATCACAAGATCTGTTTGGATTGGGCACCCATGTAGCACATTTTATCACTTCCATTTAATCTTGTTGACTCATTTATCCAATGCATTTGGTTTTAGTTAAAGGGAACACTTTTTTGCAAAGGAAATGTTGTGTGGAAAAGTTTAATAAATGGAAATCAACGGCAGATTGAAAGGAAAGAAAAAAGATGCTGAGGAAAACTTAAATAAAGTTATGTAAATATTATATTGAATGACGAAGAATTACGTCTAAACATAAAAAAAGAAGAATAGAGGATGTGAAAAGACAAGACTGTTGTGAGAGAGATGTGGTCGAGGATGGGAAAAAGATGAATGGGAAAGCACAGGAGGCACCGATGAAGTGACATGATAGAAATAATGTCTGATGAGGTGTGAAAGGTGCAGATTTGACTTGAATCTGTAAACACCCTACAGAACCTGTCACCATCCAGTAATGTCATATTAGAAAAGTTGCTTACCAACAAATTTGAAGTAGCTACTACTACTGTAATTCCCCCTCTGTTATATACAGTATATTCTAAGTTTTGGTGTTTGATTAGACGGAGTGTGTTTTTTAGTTGCACTCTGCTGCAGCGGTGTGTGCTTTGTTTTCTGTAGTTTTTCATAGGGCGAGGAGCACAGCTGCTACGAAGAAGGGAAGCCTTTTACAGTAGACTTCTGAACTGTTGATATGAAACAGGAGAGGTATAACGTGTCTGTTTAGCTGTGATTCTTCTCCACAGAGACTGAGAGACTGAATAAAAATAGACATGACTCACATCAGCTGTCACTCTGTTTCTTCCTGTGCCACCCACAAACGTCACCACTCACTCCCACATAGGGCCCCAGTATCTCCACCTCCCATTAGTTTTCACCCTTTTCTCTTTTTCAAGCATTTACTGACTCGTCTAATTGTTCTCTTAGGATTTGGGCAGTTTTGAGATCAAATACACAATCTTCAAAAGCAATAGTTTAGGCATCAAGAAAATATATATTTTTAAATGTTCACCACACGGTGGCACTGGAGGATTGGTCATCCAGACATGTTGCACCACCAGTTAATGGTCTCTTTGTGGCATCACAGAT
This sequence comes from Dicentrarchus labrax, assembly GCF_905237075.1. Classification (NCBI taxonomy): domain Eukaryota; kingdom Metazoa; phylum Chordata; class Actinopteri; family Moronidae; genus Dicentrarchus; species Dicentrarchus labrax. Next base: position 17,019,107 of record NW_026136712.1, on the reverse strand, counting down.
TTCACACAGCTTGAACGTGAGTATAACATTTAACATACCAGGGAAAAACAATAAGGTTTCCATTTCATACCCTAGATTCATTTCATAGATCCTAACTGTTAACCAATATTTAGTAATGAATGAATGAATGAATGAGAAAAGATAAAAATCATTATCATTAAATCAAAATCATTAAATACATGCTTCCCTTTTCTAATTCCTCTGTTTCAGATTCAGTATCTGATCATTGCAGTTGAAAAATGCCTCTGTAGGATTGTTAGCCTCCATTTCAGAGCAGTTTCATACGAGCCAGCTGATGGACTTGGAGCTGTGAAACCCAACCATGGCCACAGAAAGGGATCTAACCTATGACCCTTGACTGGTATCAGGTGACAGACGGGGCTAACTTTAGCTGTTAACTTTAGTCCTGTTCAGGTCCACTGGTAAGCTTAGCTGATGTGCTAGTGGAAGGTACAACGCACAAAAATCCCTGCAGTGTGCAGCATATTCAATTTTCTACAAACTAGGTCACTGGATTTTAGAAATATATTAAAAGCTGTAACTGCACTTACAGTAATGACTGAAGTGCATCTTTTAACTCTTGGCCAAATTACCAAATTAGTTCTACAATTCTCCCTCTTTCGGTCTCTCTCTCTTATTTTCTGTTAATACCTTTCTCACTTAGTTTGCACACACACACACACACACACACACACACACACACACACACAAAAACACACACAGCCCATTTCACCTATTTTTGGAGCCGTTAATCTCTAGCTATTTGGCCTGGTGCTAAACTCTTAATTCTGATGGCTTTTTTACGTGATTGAGAGTGGAGGGGAAGAGCTACCTCGTACATCCTGTCTCCTCCTGCTGCTCTGCCAAAGAGTCTCTTTCCTCACACTATGTTTCTGAGTCAACAGAATCGAGTGTTTGGGGTCAAGGGTCAGGGTTTAGCGGGAGGTCAGATAATGGACAATTAATGGTCATTCACACTCTCGTGTAGATTAATCATTTGAGGGTTATTTTGGAAAAATGCATTTCTGTTTTCTAATTCATTATAAGTGATTGGCTGAAAAAAGTATTGAAAGTAATTTGTAATAACCAGATAGGTAATAAACCTTTGAACTGTGAGTTAGATTGCCTGATGGATTTATAACCCAGCCACATACACAACCTTTTCAAGGCCACCTGGCCCCTCTATTTTCAGGACTACCACTATATGGGTTTGTATCCCTGCTAATGGCATGGTTCTAGACAATGTCACCACTTTTATCCAGACTGAAAATATATGAACAACTATTTAAAGGATTGCCATAAAATTTTGCACAGATATTAAGGATCCCCAAAGAATGAATCCTACTGATTTTGATGAACCTTTGGCTTTTTATCCAGCTCCACCGGCAGTGCAGTTTTCACTTATCCTGTAAGGTATCTCAACATCTATTTTATGTATTAGTAAGAAAGTGTACACATATTCATGGTTCCTAGATAATAAATCCTGATCTCTTTGGTGATCCCCTGACTTTGAGGTTGTGGTTTTGGATGGATAGTCATAAAATACTGTACACCCCCCGCCTTACCTTTTCACCAATATCCAAACCAGATCAAATACCTGCAACACTACTGAGATTCCATTTAGACTGTACTGTACTTGTGCTAAATAAAAAATGTTAGCAAGCAAAACTGCAAGCAAAAGTGACACAGTACAGAGAAATCTAAAATCCTTACAGCTTTTTTCCACAATTGCAAACAAACAAACAAACAAACACAGTGACTTACAAAAGCTGTAAGTTGAATATAAATAGCAGAGGACTGACATGCTGATTCAGGTGTAACTGCTGTCAGGCACAAACAAGGCACAAAGTTGCAAATCATACCCAAAGGTATAGTTAAAAGAGTATAAGGACTATTAGAGGGGGAAGAAAACACATCAACAAAAGCATAAATGGCCTTAAGCACCTAAAACTGAGTAACAGGGGAATACAGTAACTGCTGGAAAGATACTTCCTATTCTCTTGTGTTGTTTGGCATGTTATTAAAAGCCCCTGTTCCCCTGTGATTGAGAGGGATGGGGCAAATTATTCAAGCTCACAAGCTGGAGGAATTCTCTAAAACCACCAGGCTTATTCTTGTCAAGTAATCGCCATCATCCGCTTTCAGGATCTTAATATTTGGTATCCTCATTTTGATGTCAATACACAACTCTCCTGGTTGTTCCAATGTCGAGGCTGAAGACCAGACATGATCTTTGCAAGCAGGACGCCAAGACTTTCTAACAACTTCCCACATGAGATCAGCCTCTATTTAAAGACCCAATGAGTAACATTTTGGTGGATTTACGAAAACAATCTCTCAGTTCAGTTAAACTGCACTTAATTCCTAGAGTGGTCTCTCCCATGTTCTTATAAGAGTTCTCCCACTAAAAACTTAACTCCTCTAAAGTGACACAGTTGAACGGCAGGATAATCACACCCAACTCACTTTGTTATTATAACCTTTCTAGCCAATATTAAGAGAAACTGAACTATTACTTTGTGGAACCAGGACACTTTTTGAGTGATTTTGGTATTCAGGAAGGCAATAGCAACATTTCTTCTCATGTTTCTTTATCTATTGCCACCTCAAGCAGTGTATGCCAAAATTTTCTTAAAAGTGGAAGTCTTATGAGGCGAATTTTACTGATTACTATCATGTTTCACACCTCCATAAGACATTTTACAGTAGTTCTACATGTATGTAATGAATTAAAAATCTTGAATGCACATCAAATATTTCTTTATTTCCAAATATCCCAAAAATATCCCCAACTATCCTAAAAAAGTAAATGTGACATAACTATTGTACATATTTTAAACTGGTTGTCTTCTTTAACTTTTTAGATGAATCTTTGGATAGATAAAAAAAATTATAATTATTACTCATCTTACCAACCTCTGAACTCAAAACACCACACCCACCTCCTTATTTACCCCTTATTCATTTTACCCCACCCCCCCTCTAACCCCCCAGGCCAGGTCCATAGCACTGGAGCAGCCCTGCTGATAGGGTTTCACTCTCTCCGGGGCGAAGAGGAGGGCAGGCAGTACAATACAAGCTCAGGGACACAAATCTACCTGGGAATCTATATTCCTCTTCCTTAGAGCCACATTTTCTGGGACCTTCTGGGACCTGTGTCTTCCTGTGGATATCTGGGTCTTAGGTAAGACTTCAGAGAAAATGTGTGACGACATTGATAAAAATCAAAGACATCTCACTCACGCATGCCTTGAGTGTTTGTGGATTATCTGGTGCCGATGGTCAATGAGTTGTGAAATAATTCTGGATCCGCTTTTAGTGCAAGGAGACGGTTACAGGGAAATTAATTTGATTCTTATGGTCAGCAGATTTTTACAGTGGGGGAATCCCCTATCTGTGACCTGTTGAGGCTTCTGTAACTGGATTAATGAATTAATGAGGGGATCAGAAACAGATGGTCAACTTCATATTATAGAATTGCCTACATGTTTTGTTAAAAGTAACAGTACTTGTTCAAGAAAGGCATCCCCTCATACATAGTTTGACTGTTACATTCCAGATTTACAATTTCTTCAGTCAAGTTAATATATCAATTAAACCAAATCTGAATCTCGAGAGCCAGCTGGTGGATGACTTTCCTGCTCTTCCACCAGCTCTTACCTAACACTGTGGTAGGTGAGGAATGTGGCCCTCTGCAGTGGAGTTTTTAGTCCGTGGGTATGGATGTATGTGTTTGGGAATGTGCTTACTGATGCCCTTCCTCCCCAGCTGTCCCCTCGAGATTTATCTGGAGCTAAAACAGGCTGCTCATGGGGGACAGGAGCGCCTCTTCACTCAGGGAGGTGGTAACAGGACCCAGGCCCTTGCTGCTCCTGTAGCTGCCATCAGCTCAGCCTCCATCTTGCAATCCCCAGAACATCCAAAAACACCTGTAATCTCCAGTTTTTAATCCACAGCCAGTGACTCACATTAATCACAAGAGAGAAGCTATTTGAGTGCAAATCCGTGAGTGTGTGTGTGTGTGTGTATGTGTGTGCTGGTGCACTTGTATGTATGTCTTGTGTTGATGACAGTCCCACTCACCACAGTATATAGAACATGTGTTCATAAAAATAGCTTGCACAGGGCTGAATCCCAGGCTAGGAAATGAGCTTCAATTACAGCGGATGAAAAGCAATTACATTAACTGTCTCCCTGTAGACGGGTCCTCCAGCTTTTTCTCTTGTACTGGGACTCACCTCCAGCCTTACATAATTGCTTTCGACCTGTGCAATATACAGCGACATACTGCTGGCCCCCATCTGAGTGGTTAGTCGAGAGAGACACGAGCTGCCACTGAGAATTAGGGTCCTCAAGGGGATACCGGGGGCTATACATGATGTTTTAAGTGTGCTTAACTTAATTAGGGAACCCAGCGAGGTTCTGCTGGAGCTTGCTAGAATTTAGGACGTGACGTGTAACTTTATCATACACAAATATATCTTGGAAATCAATTTAGACTCTCTTGTGAAATATTTATGGAAAAGTTTGACACTTTTGTTGTATCATATTTCACTGCCTGTCAGTGTCTTGTTGCTATATCTGTCATGCTCTCTGCAAGACCCCTAAGAGACCAAGTAGCATTTGGGCAATAATTCTTAATGATTGTTTAAGTCTTTCTTAAAGTTGAAAAGTCAAGTCAGGTCAGTTTATTTATAGCGCATATTTAAAAAACAGACATTAAACAAAGTACTTTATAGAACATTAAAAATACAATTAATGAATGAATGAGAGTTATAAGCTGAGCTTATCTGACACCATTTTATGTCCCCATTTAACACACTAAAACTGTGACTGGCTGGTGTATTTTGTTTTTTATGATTGGGTCGTTATCAGGCTTCTGCAGAGCTTGATGTCGAGCTGATTCATAATTTGAATCAGGTGTGTCAGCAGAGGGAAACATCTAAAAAATGCATGACAGTAGGTCCCCAGGACCAGGGTCGAGGAGCTCTAAAACAGTACAGCATGGGTAAGCAAAGGCTAAAGGGAGATTAACTATAGTCTGTCATTACTTGTCTGCTCAGTTTTTGACCCTGCATTCATTGATTTTTTGGCCACTTGGGGGCAGTGCAACAAGCTGTAAACCAAAAACTCCTTACAACTATTGGCTGGATGATATAATCGGTTTCTGCCTTCAAAATCCAAATCACCACAAATTACTGTTTTGAAATAAATCTGTTCTGTGGTGTTACAATGCTCCAGTTAAGGTTTGGTTTAGCTTAGGCAAAAAAACGACTTGGTTATGTTTAAGGAAACCTCCTGGATGGGTTAAAATGGCTGTTTCGTTAAGGTGAGGGGACCCACGTTCTCATGGTTACAATATACGTGGTTAAGGGTACCGATTCTGGTCATAATGGACCATGACATAGTGCGAACAACAGCACAGCAGGTAATGTGACGAACGTTAGCCATGTTGTGGGTTTGCAATCTAACATGCAGAGAGGATGAGATGGTTTTCCAGAGCCAGCACACCAGCTCCAGACAGCGAAACTCTCCTGCTACTACAGCTAACATCACAACACCAGCATATCTTGGCAAAGAAAATTAGCTGAATGTCCGTGGGCAAGTTATTTATTGTTATCTTGCACACAAATCCTGCCTGAAATAGTGTTATGTGGCTTGGTCCAATACACTTTGTTTCCTATTTACATAATCAGGCTGTATGTAAACACCATTATTTTTACATTATTTTTCAGCACACACTCAGAGCAGACAGCTAGTGGACTGTGAGGTGATATTCACAGAATTTGTGTATTAAAATGTGTACTGGATTAGAATTGCATCAATTAGAATGACGTACCCTACTTTTAAATATTATTGTGTTAGCAAACAGTTGCCTATTTACACCTCCAGCATTTATAAAAAAAAACATTCATACAGAGTAATGTCACTAGTCACCTGACGATTGTGGATATTCACTGTCCTTTCAGGGCAGTTTTTGGTCTCCACCAACTCATGAGGGAAACATCTGACTCTTCAACTGCTAAATGCTCCACTGCTGTTAAAGCTAGTCGCTAACTTTGTGTATCTGCTGTTTAGTGCTGGGCAGGTAGTGTACTACGGAAGCGTATTGAATTCACTTGAAAAAAAAAAGAAAAGTAATTTATTTTTTGGTTTGTTTTTTTGACAAATCTTTTCAGTTTTTTTCGGAGTAATTTTTTTTCTGAATTATCGTGATACTTCAAACTCCCGAGAGAACCTCCAACCTGCAAGTGACTCCCATGGACCTATGGTGACTCCTTCCTGCACATACATGCCCGATCTTCAACTATCTACCGTACCGGGTCAATTTTGCTATGTATATATTGCTATGTCTGGCATATCTGAATACTATCTATATGACTTAAAGACAGGACAATCTCCCAGTGTCTGAAACCCAGATCAAAGTATAACTTGATTGAACAAAACAAGCTGGTCATGTTTGTTTCCGTTAAATCGAGCTCTCAATAAAGGAATGAATGCATTTCAAATGCTCTCTAAACTCAGAAAAAAATTACAACCATAAAAATAAATTACTCTGAAAAACAGAAAAAAAAAATTACTCTGAAAAACAAACCAAAAATACATTTTCAAGTGAATGCAATACGCTTCCGTAGTGTGGGTTCATTGGAGATTTTTTTGCTGAAACAGTAACACTGCAGCTTTAAAACCAAAACAATGAGCTGAAAGATGCTAAAAAGCTCTGTAAAGCTGAGGGAAAATGCAGAGTCGCGTGATAAGTCTCTGAGGGTTTGTGAAACCTTTACGCAGTAATTCAATCAAATGTTAACAGAAACATATTGATTAGGGAAGATTTAGATTTAAAATAAATCTAAACTTTTATTGAAACTTTTCTATTTCTGTTCTGTTTTTTTACCACATTTATGAGGCTGAAAGTTCATTTTTGACCATGCAAGTAGTAGTTTAATAGAAATTCTTGACTTTATCAGTAGCAAACTCCATCTGCTGATGAAGAGAGACAGATGCAGTTGAAAGATCCAGAAAAGGCTAGTTAGTGGACCCTGACCATGTCTCTTTTTGGGCTGTATGGTTATATATATTTTTTGCTGTGTAGCTACAGTTCTTTGGTAAATAGAACTTCTGCTGCTGCTGATTAGTAAGTCATAACTTCTCTGTCCTGTCATTTAGCCATGCCTCTCAAAACTCCTGCCCCCTCCAACAAGAGGAAGTCCAACAAGATCATCACTGACCTGTCCAACATCACCCAGGATGGTAAAACACACACACTCACACACACACACACACACACACACACATACACAAACAGCATACCCACCATATATTCACACACGGCATGAAACATTTTGCTGCCCATCTTCATCCTCATTCCTCAAAGACCTTCCTCTATCTCCCGTGTGATCTGATTATCCAGCCCAGTAAATGTCAAATCCATTTGTAGGTTTTGCTCTGTGGTGTCTGCTATCTGTCTGTGTGTGTAAATTGAACTGCGTGGGTGTAAATCGTTGCATGTGGTCTTCTAATACTACAATTAAATGAAGAGAGAAAGAACACAGACACATACACACACACAGTAGTTCCAAGCAGTAACACAATATCTAACATGCATGTGGCATTTCCTGCAGGGATGTGTGGGTCATTATCAGATGGCAGAGCAGCCACAAATCTGTCACCATTAGAGGCAACTCAAAATACCAGACGGTGATTCAGCTCCCACTATATCTGTCTGAGGCTGTGAATGAGCGCCGACAGAACTGGAATCAATGCAGCTTGTAAGAAAGTGACAAATACTTTTAATATCTTGGCTTTAAATCCACAAATGATAAATGTATTTGTTTGTTATTTGAGCAACATCTTAACATATAAGGAGTCGAGTAGTGATTGATGTGATGTATTTATGCTACACTTTGTTTATATGGTAACTGTGGTGCTCTTTGCTTTGTGCAGCTACAGAAGCACCAATGTTTTCTTCCAAAAATCACTTCATGTGCACCAGATATTTATTTTTTTTGTCCTTTAATTGGCTTTATTGGACAGTGACAGCTGTAGATAGACAAGGAAAGGTGGGTAGAGAGAGAGGGGATGACACGCAGCAAAGGGCCAGAGGTCTGATTCGAACCAGGGCCGCTGCAGCAACTCCGTACATGGGTCGACAGTTCTACCGACTGAGCTAACCAGGCGCCCACATCAGATATTTCATGTACTGTAGGAAAAGAAGCACCAGAAATGTGTTTAATGCATTTCACAATTGTATGTTCACTATCTGTTTAAATTCTTGTAGTTCTTCTAGTGGAGATCCTAAAGTTTCCTATAATACTTCACATGTCAGGCTGCATTTTGGTGAAATGTGTATATGATGATGCACAAGACATCTTGATTATTTCCATTAAATGAGATAGCACAGACATATAAAGTGTAGTCAGTGCTGTAAAATAACTGTACCATACTTCAGTACAATTTTAGTAGTACTTGTACTTGTACCTGACTTTCGTCTTATAAGTTTCTGATATATACTTCTTCTACACTACATTCAGACAGGAATAATGTACTTTTTCCTCCATTACATTTAATGTAACAGCTATACTGTATTGACTAAAATGCACTGTTGTATATTAAACTATTAAACGGTATAAAATGTTGTAATACACTCCACATAAACTAGCACCAACAATGAAATGCTGCTTAGACATCAATGCATAAATAATCCAATATTATTATAATATAATAATCAAATAATTCGTAACACTCACAGGGGGCATTTTTCTGCATAATGAGTCATTTCAGATTTGATATTTTAATCACAATATGCTGTAAATATGTCTGTACTTTTACCTCAGTAAGATTTTTAAATGTAGGACTACTTGTTATTAAGTAATTTTACATTACTTTCCATTACTATTACAGCACTGCACAAAGAATCTGGATACTAAAAATTAAGAAACTAAACTGAAAAGTCTAAAATTTTGGTGTTTAAAACAACAAATATAAAGTCACTATTTTTAGCTGCATTGGTGGCAAAGCTCTGGGATTGGCGATGTCGGCCTGTTTGTTGCTCGGTCAGGTGTTCCCCCACTTTGGTCGAGGCTGAAATATTTCTTCTGGATGGATTACCATGACATTTTTTGTGCAGGCATTTAGTTGCCAGGAGGATGAACTTTAATAATTCTGGTGATTCCAACTTTTCCTCATCGCTACCATGAGGTTGACATTTTTGGTTGCAACAACTGTTGAATGGATTGCTGAGAAATTTGGTAGATGATATATTCATGTCCCCCTCAGGATGACTTGCAATAATGTTTGTGATAAAATGCCACAGTCAGTTCAGTTTCAGCATGCTGACATTTAGCTCAAAGCACCGCTGTGCCTTAATAGCGCCTCACAGAGCTGCTAGCATGGCTGTAGACTCTTCGTTAATATGTTTAGTTTTCTTTCAGCAGCAAAACTGACATTTATTACTTGTTGCATCATGCATTACTTTTATAAACACCAACCAATGTATTATCTCTCAATCTCTGAGCATACAATCTGTAAGTGTCTGTGCTTATATCTGTCATTCAACTATCTGTTGATGTCTTTCCTCATGTTGGTGTCCTTTGCTGGTTTACCCCTCTGCCATCACATCTGCAGCCACATCTGTATCTTTCCATCAGTTTGTTTTCAGTCAGTCATTCAGGAGCTTATCCTGCTTATCCCTTATTTTCCTCCAGTTAATGCCCACTCATCCATCCATCATCCCCGCCGCTGTCCCGTCCTGTCGTTTGTCCCATGCCTCTGTCCGTCTGCATGTTGGCCGTCTGTCCACCTCCTGCCTCTGTCAGTCTGTCCAATTTCCTCCCAGTCAGCAGCCAACTCCAGTTTCACATTCTTCTGAATTAACACTCTAATCAATATCCCCATGGGAGAGCTCGCTCTGCTCAGCAGCCTCAATTCCTCTCTCTCTTTCTCTCTCTCTCTCTCTCTCTCTCTCTCTCACACACACACACACACACACACACACACACACACTTAACACACACCCACTTGCACAAGTCTGATTTATGAGGTACTGCTAACTGCTCTCCGCAGCATTGCAATGCCAACTCCCCGCTTTATAGATGTGTTCGTGCATGTGTGTGTGTTGGTTTATGGCTGGACTCCAGGTGTTATGAGTGATATCTGAGTGTATGTGGTGGATGAGAAGAGTGTTTTATGAGGAGCTCTGTGGAGCAGTAAAATTCATCAGATCTCTCCATCACTGGAAGAGAAGAGGAGAACGTGAGGGAGGCAGTATGTAATAAGGATTTCCCTCCATAAACAGTTCCACCATAGAACCTGCTGTGGCATTTCCCCAGTGCCCTTTTCTTTCATATTGCTTTGACCTACTAACCCCTACAACTCCCCTGGTTTCACACTCGCATCCTTTAATGCCGCACAACTGGCTTCGACTCTAATTCATCACAACAAGGATAGTATGGAATACATCCTTCATTTTAATATCAGACATGTAGTGGAAGGTAAAGCCACGTTTTAATTTGCCAAATGGATTTAGCTGATAAGAGAGAGCACATTTTAGAGAGACGCCTTAAAAGCCGCATTGTGATCAATCTTAATGGGATACATGAGCCAGATTTCTTTCATTCTGTAGTTCATGAGAATGTTTAAGAATGATAATATAAACAATTAGCAGATATTCTTCTATAATTCCAAAAGTTTCACATTTTAGGAATTATGCTTTTTTATTTTTACCTCCAGAACATGGGAGTTGCTGGTCAACCGCTGCCTGTATTGCTTCGTTTGTGTGACTTTGTGTGACTTTAGTGTTGTTAAGCCTTCAAAACACCAAACAAAACAGTGAAAACAGACTTTCATAGACTGAAACAAGAGAATACAACTATTTATTGGAGCCTGTCCGAATTTCCCACCAGCCCTTTTCCACATGATTACCCTCCTAACTTTTTACTTTACTTTTTAAAATGACACAGGAATATTAACTCTATCTTATATTAAAAAATATATTGTTACACATGCAATATCAAACAATAATATACATTTCTATATAAAAAAATATTTAATACAATGTACTTATGCCAAATTGCACTTCTCTCAATTTCCCTTCTACTGCTTCTAAGCATCCACCCACCTGCAATTACTTTATTATTATTCATTCCTCTTCCTGTCAGATGATGAGTCAGACCCAGAGGCCTCTGAGTTTGACCTGGGCACCAAGATCAAGACGCCCAAGGACGTGATGCTGGAGGAGCTCTCCCTGCTCAGTAACAAGGGCTCCAAGATGTTCAAGATGAGGCAGCAGAGAGTTGAGAAGTTCATCGTGACCAACGAGAACGCGGTAGGACGGAAGAAGAAAAGGGGAATGTGTGTGGGTATGTGTGTTCTGATCAGACTACATCTTCCTCTTTTGTCTTCTAGCAGAACCTCCATAACCTGTTCATGTCCCCTCCCCCAATTCCACCAAAGCCTGAGATGCCGAAGGAAGAAGGTAGGTAATATTTTCTGTCCCTTTTCAGTATTTAATATGCTTTCTTTGTGTTAAGATTTAACCTCTCCCTATTTTTCTTCCCTGTCCCTGTGTATCTCAGTGGTGGAGGAGAAAGTGGATAAGGAGGCAGAGAGGAAGAGCAAGGCGGAGTATGTACCCACCTACATATCACCATGGGAACGGGCCATGAAGGGCAACGAGGAGCTGACAGCCACCATGAAGGCCTGCATGCCGGGACCCATCCACATGCACCCAGAACTGCCTATGTACAAGAGCTTCAACAGGTAGAGTCTGAAACTTAATCTTTCAGCCGATAAAGTGTCAGAAACCATTGTGCCTTAATAATGTAGTATTTGGACTTTCATACACTACATTGTAGCTTTGAAGTATCGTAGCCCCAGGTGACCACCAGCCTGTGACCCAAATATATTCAGTTACAATGATATAAAACATAGAAAAGTCCTCACATTTGAGAAGCTGGACAATTGACAATTGTTTTGTGTTGTTACATGTACACATACAACAACTATACACACAGGTTTTTGTTCTGAGTAAAAGGAGTTATTTTGTCTCTTTCTGGTTGTTTTGCATCAATTTGTAGTCGTTTTGACTCTCTTGTTGGTCATTTTGCGTTTCTTTGTAGTTGTTTTGTGTCTCTTTGTGCTAGTTTTCCATCTCCTTGTGGTTATTTTGTTTAGTAGTTTGTACTTGTGTTGTAGTAGTAGTTTGATTGACTCTGACACTTTATACAGAGGCTCTGGCACAGGGGCCCCTTTCTTCTTGTTTCTAGTAGCCCTGAACGGACAAACCAAACACTGGCTCTAGGTCGGATGGTCCCGAGTTTCACTGGAACTGTAGTTTATGTTTCACGCTCAGCAGGGGAGGGTGAGCCGAATTGGTTACAGTCTGCAACTACATCACCAGAGACCACTTAATCCTTCACAGTGGTCCTTTAAGTGTTTAAGCAAACAAATATGAAAGTCAAATTAAATAAATCTTTCTTATACCCATTACCCATTACCTTGTCTCTTCTCAGCTTCGTATTAATACCTCTTTTCTCCCCCCAGGACAGCGCTACCATTCGGTGGCTACGACAAGGCAACCAAGTTGCTTACCTTTGAACTCCCAGAGATCAACGTTGCCACCGAGGAGCAGGAGCCAGGTCTGCAGGCCAACATGCGCTCACGCCCCTCGTTCAACCGCACGCCCATCGGCTGGATCTGCAGTGAGGACAACTCACACATCCACATGGACCTGGACACCATGCCCTTCGATGGAGAGACAGATGACCTGTGAACACGCATGCACACACAAGTATATTTACAGTACAGGTGGCCTGAAACACACACATCAAAGTACACGCACTGGAACTCATAAACACACACACATACACCCTCACATGAGTGTATACACGAGAGCATTAGGCACAGCTCATAATTTACACCACATACACTGACAACATAAACACTGTTAGAACTGCCGAGGCTCCTGTGAACTTATGTTGAAATGTACTTTAAATACACGGAATCGAAATGAACAAAAATAATTTAAAAATGACTTTAAAAAGTTTCTCCCCCTCTCCTGTGTGCATTCTTATTTTTTCCTCCCCAACTATGATTGAGTCTTACTATGATTTTGCATACTGTGAGCTAACGCGCGACCTGTGTGAATAGATATAGATAAGCACTCTGCACTCTTGTATTTATGCAATAAAGTTCCCCATTTACAGAATATCTGTCTGCTTCTCATGTCAACACTGCATGTGCTTGTCCAGGAGAACTGTTATTAAAAGGGACAAAATCAGATGTTTGACAAAATAATCGTACACTTACACACTCGTTTTGGAGCTTTCAACCAGTTTTCGGTAGAATATAAGCAGTAAATAGGGTCTTCACTAGTGTATAATCACCTTATATTTAAGTGATTATTATTGTTGTGTTGCAATTTCAGTCGGGGGGCCCTTTATTGAAATATTGCGTCATCAGCTCCTCTTATTTCCTGTCTCTTTACTATGTCGTACTATCTAATAAAAGCTAAAAGACAATAAAAAAATATTATTATAAAGTGAGAATATGCAGCCTATGTGAGCACTCAATTAATAGTCTTTTTCTATTATTATTAATGGGATAGTTTGATATTTGTCGAGAGCTAGATGAGAAGATTGATAGCCTACTTGTTGTTTGTACACTAAATAGACTTTTAATAAGCTACAGCTAGTGCCTCATTAGCTTAGCTTGGAAACGGGGAAGCCTGTGTAACAAAATCCAACAACAAGCACCTGTAAGACTTTGTCCAAACTGTTTAATTGGCACAATTTGCTGTTATAAGGGATTTTTTTTGGCTGGGAGCAGTTGCCAGGCAACCAGCAGAGACTCCAGGAAGTTACTGCTCCAGAATTTTGTTATCTTAGGTTTTAATGCATTTGGCTTATTGTACATATTCTTAAATAGCTCTCTGCAAGAAAGATAATTTATTTCTTGATCGTTTCATCTGTGCAAAAAGTTGTTAAAGAGGATATTTTCCAGGCTATTTCTTGGATGTGAATATGGGTTTCCCCCGTTTCCAGTCTTTGTGCTAAGCTGACAGACTGCTGGCTGCAGCCTCCTATTTACAGACCTGTAAGTGATACCAATTAGTGGTCGACCGATAGGCGGTCTTCACTGGCTGATGCCGATATTTAGAGAGCAAAGCTGATATATAATGCTGATATAAAAACTAAAAAAAAAAACAACTTGACACCGACTGTTTCCCCACCTTCCCTAAACTAAGCCCTAACATCTTGTTGCAAATTTTCTCACCCAACTCTTGCCAAGAAACCGGACAGGGGTGTTTCCTAAAATGTGGAACCACTGCTGTAAGACGCCTTCGTGCTGCTCTCTTGTGTTCCTTTTCAGCACTTTTAATTCCTAATGCCACATTTCTCTCAGTCATAACGGTATTAAAAACTCACTGCCAAGCTAAACACTGTCCCCACGACCTCCCTCGCCTGCTCTATGAATAGTGTGTTCAGGCTGTGACTGTAAACTGGCGCTGGCGGGTCTCCAATGGCACCAATTAAACAGATGTCCTCTGCATGTAGCCGACAGCGGGATGCGCGCGGCAGCGGAGGTGTGCGCGTAAAGGACAGAGGGGCAGGGAGCACGAGACAAAAACAGGTAACAGGCCACACGGTCAGCTACGGCATGACATCATCAGCATCCTCACGCTCATTTCGCCTCGTGCCCAGAAGGCGGCGGCATCGGGCCGAGCTACAAAAAAAAACAAAAAACAAACCTGATATAAAACCGCTACGTCACACGCTCAACCGGAGAGCTGGAAGATGGCACGGTATCGCGAGAGCGGCGTGCCGCGACCGCAGCGCTGGATGGCGCTGGTGGGGGCTGAGTGCGCCCACGGCTCGCCCTCTCTCCCGTTAAATCACACGGTAGGACACGCGAGCGGACGGAGACTGGCGGCGACAGCACCCGGGGTGAGTAAAAAAAAAAAAACCCTGCACATTACGCACTGCATGGGCTCCATCACAGCTTAGAGAGGCCGGGGGGCCACGCGCATGTGACCGGACAGAATACACTATCAGTAGGTGTGTGTGTGTTTATATGTGTGTGTGTGTTTATTGGGGGGGGGGTTTAGTCAGCGTGTCGGCCAGATGTGATCCTCAACAGATGTGTTCTCGAGACAGTCTCGGAGGATCTTCTTCTCTGTCATCCTCCTCCTCATCATCATCTCCATCGTTGTCATCATTACTCTCATCAGCAGCACAGGCAGCGTATTTTCCCTCGTGCTGTGGTTTCTCCCTCTGTTGCTCTGTGTCTTGTGCAGTTTTAGTATTTTATCAGGTGGTCTTGGGGTCGGTAATACCCCACACCTCCTCTACCTCACCTAACCCCCCCCTACGCAGCAACTCTTCCTCGTGCTGTACACTGGCGTCCCCCCTTCCCCTCAAGTTCACCCGGTTTGCACCGCGGTCCGGGTTCGTGTGTCACAGTTACAGGTGTTGTCCCGTCCAGCCAAGCAACCAGGTACATGCCACTACTGCGCGCGTGGCTCCTGTCCTGTACTGCGTGTTTTGGTCTCGCGTGGAGCGGAGCGGCGTTTTGGGGTTTGGACTGTACACTGTGCGGACTTGTTGATGGATGGGCCAAAGGGACCGCAGGCTTTTACCGAGGCGTATTCACGCTCCGCTGTCATCGCTCCCGGGGGCCGGTATTGATTTAACGTTGCGGTTTCGATCCGCGTGATTGATGACTTTGGCCCCCTTACCGGGGCCCGCATCACCGCCAGTCTAGTGCCGTCACTTTAGTGATGGTGACACAGCCCTCTGCTGCCTGCCTCACGCGCGCTCCCACACGTGAATGCTTAGGAGAAATAAAGGGAAAAGTAGGGTCCTGGCCGTCGCCTCGTTTTCCTCATTCAGCAGGAGCACACAGTTGTGTTTTTGGCCACTTGTGAGGACCTTGCATTGACTTCTAATGATTCCTGTTTATCTTTAACCGCTGCTGTTCACCCACTAAACCCAACCCACGAGCCCGAGTCTGACTTAAACCAACTCCTAACCATGAGATAAATGCTTAACCGTACAGGGACTATTTTAAATGTGGCTGATTTAACATGTTTATGTCCCCACAACATGAGGAATACACACACACACACACACACACACAGAAGGACACACGCAGCTCGAGCAGCAGCCCACCTTCACCCTCCAAACTGAGCTGAAATGTCGCCTTGACATTTAAGTTGGACTTATCATCAATTTTACTTTTTGGAGATGAAACGCTCTGGTAGGCTGTGAGTTCTTACTTTTTTTTTAACTTAATGTAAGAATATGGGTGTGTGCATTCGTGTGTGTGCGTTTATCTGCTGCCTACACACCCACATTAGCTTTAAAAACACCAGCTCGATGCCCATATTTCTGCTTTATTTAATATGACATGTCCTTCTATACACTGCTGTTTCCATATTTTATGACCTGTCACTGTAGCTTTGGTACAGTACTCTTGTCTTACAGCCTTTTATACCGTGTGAGTAGCAGGGATGTCCTAGTAGGGTAAACTCACATCACCTTTATCTACAAAATAGTTTGTTCTTAACCTCATTCCAGTTGACCACGCTGCCAGAAAAGCCTCCTCTCTTCCTTCTCAGAGCCATTTTACTTGGGGCTGTTTCCACAGGCATTATTTAAATACCAATCAGGAAGATTTATTTGATGTTGCATGTTGCTATGGACGATCGGGCAACTTGACATCCTCGGAGCTGAGGATGAGGATCTCCATGCTTTGGATTTTGGACTTTGGCTCTTGGATCTATGTTTAGCTTGTTCCTTTTTCTTTTTTTTAAATCAGTTCTCTGACTACAGTCTACGATTGTTTGGATTTTATATGATAAAGACCAGTTTATTTCTGTTATTTCAGTGTTATCTGTTGAAAATATCCAGGATGTGTGGGCAAACGTGTTGAGTAACGATCAATCTCAAGGTCTTATTGACCTATTGCATGTATTTGCAGACAAACCATCATGTGGTGAAACAATAAGTCTATTAAAGTCACTTAAATTCTACTTAAATTGACATAATTGGTCTAAATCCTCAGAGTATTTCTTTCTAGATGTGGTTGTGTGTGCAGGATGGTCTTAAAAAGTCTTTGATCCAATAATCTGAATTTTAGGCCTTAATGTGTCTTAAACGTGATTTTGAAGTCTTAAAAATGTATTGGATTCATTAAGTTAATGTTCTAAGTTGGATTAAGTCTCACTTTTAGTTGTGTTTCTGGGAAAAAGCTGTACTGATCATGCTGTTACAACTACAAAACTAAACAACGATGGAGCCAATACCGATTTTACTTCATATCCTGGTACTTTTTTTGCCAGTATGGATGTGAATTAGGTGTTAAATTGCATTTATAATGTCTTTAAAATGTAAATTTAACCTATTGAAACCTTCAGAAACTCTGTTTGTGGGTTTCCCAGGACATTCATCTATTGTTGACATTTCCTTTTAAAGTGTTCCTGCCTCAGTGGTTGGAGTTGGTGCACATGTATGGGATTATAAAAGGGTTGAGGTATAAGGAAGAGCAGATTATCTCTTTCATCGTAGAGGATGAAGAAGGAGGAGAGGAAAAGAAAGGCACGCTCATGAGTCTCCTTTGACCTTTGAGTTCTGTCTTCTTTCCTGGAACCGGTTATCGTTGACGTGTGGTTGTTTATTCCATGTAATGTCCCACTTATTCTTCTCCTCTCCTCTTTTTCTTTCCTTCCTTTCTCTCCTTTTGTCCTTTCCAACTCCCCTGCTCTCCTCTTTTCTATTATTTGTCCCTCTCCTCTCCTCTAATCTTGTCCTCAATCCTTTCTACTCTTTTCACCTTTGCTCTCCTCTCCTTTCCTCTTTCCTTTCTTTTTCTTTCCTCTCCCTTCTTTTCTCCTTTCCTTCCCTTTCTTTCTCTCCTTTTTTCGACTCCCCTGTTCTCCTCTTTTCTCTTATTTTTCCCTCTCCTCTTTTCTTTCCTTTCCTTGCCATCCCTCCTCTCTTTTCCTATCCTTTCCTCTCCTCTGCTTTCCTCTGTTCTCCTCTCCTCTCTCCTCTTCCCTCTTCATCACCCCAAAACCCCTGTTTCTCCTCCTCTCTTCTCTCTCTCCTCTCTCTCTCTCTCTCTGTGTGTGCTCTGACTTAAACTGTAAAAACCTCACGATTCCCAGCATGCATCGTAAATAAGGCTGGTTATGTAATAGCCTAAATATTAAGCAAATATTCACCGCTCTTTATATTTTCTCTCTAATAGGATTGGGTATGCACATGTGCCACGGTGATAATGGGTTGCATCTAGGTTATAGCGGGCACGTCTGTGTGTGTGTGTGTGTGTGTGTGTGTGTGTGCTCGCATGCGATTACGTGTGTGTTTTCACATGTATACTTTAACATAACAAAGTCTGAGCGGGGTAATGACCTTGAAGCTTGCAAAAAAAAAGATCTCAGTGTCGCTAATATGCTCACACGCAGCTGCACGTGTGCCTACTGTATGATCACACAGACACTCAAAAACACACACATATGCATATCTTCACTTTAGATTCAAAGTGGGAAAGAGGAGGAGAACGAGAAGCACAGAGGGGAGGATGAACTCTGGGCTCTCCCTATTGTCAACTAAGGCTATTTGAAGTTACACATAACCCAGTTACAGGGAAACCACTATGTGTGTGTGAGTGTGTGTGTGAGTGAGCACATGCATGTGAAGTGAAGTTTTTTGGAAACAGAAAGGAAACAGACAGAGATGAATGGGGAGAAAAAGTGGAGAGTGAATGAGAATGGAAAATAGAGGTCAGTGGAAGAAAGTGAGAGACAGAGAGCAGGAATGGAGTGAATGGGAGGGAGAGAGGGAGAAGTGCAGCCAAAGGAGACGGAAAGAGAGAGCACAGTTTCTGAGAGAAAAAGATCAAGACTTCTCTCCTTTACAGGGATATATAAATATACCTCTCGCCTTTATGTTTGCTTGAGTGGGAGGGAGACAGTGTGAGAGACAGGCTATTGTCCTCGGGGACAGTATCAGCTCTTTGTTCCGCTGGCATGACACCGGTGTCACTGTCACCAAGCCACACTAACCCGCAGCAGAGAGGAACAGTGACAGTAAATTCAAATTACAAAACAGCATTTTATTCCCGTCCAACTCCGAGGGCAGTTTTTGAATTTTTAAATGTTTCCCCCTCAGCTGAAGGACATAAATAGGATAGGAAAATGAGCAAATTAGACTAAGAAGAAGTGAGCAAGATGCTGATTCTTCGTACAGTGTCTGAAGATGAAAACAAAGAAATGTGACCTTTCTGGGAGGTCATAGTTTAGATGTTGGACACACACTGTCTGGCCAAAAGTTTATGGACACCATATTTTAGTGTGCTTTCGGTCTGGGGCTGTTTTTCATGCTTTGGTCTCGGCTCTTTAGTCCCAGTTCCTAATGGGAGATTTTAATGCTACAGCATACAATGATTTGAGATCGAAAAGTTCAACCTGACCTTGGAAACAAGAGTTGGCAAAACGATCTCACCAGAAGGCGTTCTGATTCGAACACCTACAATTCCATGACAACTCCATCTGCTGAGGAAGATCATGTGATGCAGTCAAAAGCTCCAGAACAGCTATTGGATTGGACCATGCGATGAGATTGTTTAGCCAACATAACAGTTTGGGCAGGAGTCCTTCCTATTTCACTTGACTGGCCTATTCAGAGCCCTGACCATCCAACACCATAATCTGGAAACCCTGAATGCCTGTATTGGTTTAATTGTTCACTTACTTTGTTTGGGTGTCCACATACTTGTGGCTATATACTGTATTGGTATGTATGGTTCCAGTGGTTCCTAACCTTGGGACAAGGGTGCAAGGTTTGGGCAATATGTTAAAATATTCCAACCGGTCACCGTCAATCAGAGATTGCCGATATATTCACGCATTTGTGTGTAGTTCAGCTGCTCAGTGTGTGTACTACTGAACGTCTGTCAGTATTAGCAAAATAAAATGACCAAAATCGCCTCAAAAAAGCAACCGGCAATGGACTCCAGCCAGCCGGCCAATCGCTGATATGTTCGTCCAATTGTTCAACCGTATTGGGTGCTTGCAAGGGCACAACAACATTGGAAATTAGAACTTGCACAGAAGTTCCACGGGGCATGGCGTTTGGGGTCTGTGATGCGTTTCAGAAGCGGAAAGTCCTCTTGCCTGCCAGATATTGCTGACTTGCGTATTTTGTCTTTAAAAAGGATACAAAAGGGTTCGTTTCTCCACTTCAAATCTCCTCTGACTTGCTTCTGATTAATTGACTTCTGGTCTGGTGCCACAGTGTTGATGTAGATCCAGGGTCTGCATAAGGGTATTTTATTATGAAAATTGGCCTCCTCTTTGCTGCTGCAGGTCGTCAAAAATAGACAAGTCACGGAGCTTTTTATTGTACAATAACTTTCCAAGTAAAACAATCTGATAGTGGAACATCATTATTTAGATTAGCTGCTCACAAATTATGGACATAAGCAACCTGTGACAGGGGGTCACAATAAGACATTATTTTGCTTTAAAGGGCCACAAACAATAGAAAATATTTCCAGCTCAGGTGAATATAAAATGCTTTGTAAGGTGTGCAGGAGGTAGTTGGAAATATTGTTATTTCCTTTCAGCTTTTCCGATATGATACATGATCATACTCTGCATGCTTGGATGGGAACCCAGCTGTTCCAACATAGACCACAGCAAAACACCCTCATGTTAAAACCAATCCCAAAGAGAGATAAAATGACTTCAAATGTACGTATGAATCACCAAAACACCCTTATTGTGTTCTTTCCAAAGTACAGAGAGATGGAAAGAAATAATAATGTGAGAAGCTGGAAAGAGAGTAAACAACATGGAAAATAAGTAATGGTAAGTGGAAAGAAGGCCTGATCTGTGTGTCACATGTGGTGCCGCTCCTCTCGAATGTTGATTTGATGGGGCGACAGAATGATGGACAGATGTTTTCGCAGAATGTTTACATTAATCTCAGAGATGTGGATCAGAGAGAAAGCATTACAGTGCACCGGGGATCAAACAGGCATCGAGCCATCCTTCAGATTCTGTCCTCGGATGAACTCGCGCAAACTTCTGAAGTTCTGCATGTCGCTTGATGAGCTCGGAGAAAATGTAGAAAAAGAGGACAAGTGAAGACAGGGGTGAAGAGGGAGGCAGTGGGTTTGATAGTGAAAAGGTGGGGCGAGAAATGTAGTGGTGGTAGTGACAGTACAATGAAACCATGAAAACAGCTGTCTGTCCTCAGTGCTCCTAGCTGTGCCCTCCCTGGCTCTTATCGATCCACAAGTAATCATCTGCTGTCACAGTGACACACACATTCATTTAGATACAAACTGGAAAAGATGTCTAAACCCATCCACTTGAAGTTTGACTTTAGATTAAACTCACCTCACATCTAACTCCTCTGGTCATTAACTTAATATGAATCTGAACCCTAATATGTTTCCTTAAGTAGTTTAAGAGTCAGATAAAACCCTTTTTCTCACCATTTGGGTTCATATACATTCTTTATCTGCATGTTCAAGTGATTTGTTGAAGCAATATCACACTTATTGTGAGAAAAGCGCTCTGAGAAAGACATTTAACACTATAACACTCTTGTTTAATATGCCACCTTTATAAAACTTCTTATTTCTTAAAGGATAAAGTTGACACTATTTATATAAATATAATATTATAATGTATATTTTTCTAATTGTCAACAAATCCCACCAAATACTACCCTGTTTGTGCCCCAAACCCATTGGTTCCTGGTGAAGACATAAATCATTTCAAAGGAGTCACAAATATATAGTTTCACTTTTAATAAAAGGTTTGGTCATTTCCTAAAACTGCTGGGCACTGTTGTTTTGAGCAAATGTTACTCAAATATCAGTAAATAGTGCATCTGTTGGGGACTATTTTCAGCGGTGGATTAATACACACATTGTTGGTCTAGTGAGTATTTATGGCAGTAATTTCAACCTTTATTCCACTCGGTCTTTATTAAAAATGGGTCATAAACTTGCCCTTGTTCATCATAATGTGGGAACATGTCACACAGTGCCTTGTTAATGTGTTTTTAATATTTTTTGGTCAACAGTGGAGCTCTATGCACTCGGGTTGGGTGATATAGCTGAAAAATGTGTCACCATAAAATGTTTAATTTCAGTTAATAGCAATATTTATTGTGAATGTTGTATGACCTCTTAATAAAGACCAAGTGGAAAACAGGGAGAATTTTCCCACTTCAGGTAATAATTGTAATGTTTTGTCATTGTTGCTGAGTGCCTCTCCACTGTGGACTGCCTGTGGATTGTTTCTTGGGATGCAACAGATGAAGGTCGTGACTGACAACATGTTGCGTACTCCAAAGGGTGGAAGCAGCTATGGTGATTCACTCATAGGACGCTACGTTATCAAGGGATATGTTATGCTGTTTATGTATCATATTCATTCACGGTGGTTTGCATTTAATGCATTTAGGTGAAACTATGGATATTCTGTTGAAAAATCTTGTGATAACTATTGATGAAGTGTCTATTGCAGATACATATTGCTATTGTTTTATTGCCCAGGCCTATAATGCACAGAAAAGGGATAAGGATTTGGCTACACACACAATACTTGTTAGTAGTATAGAATATCCCCAGATTTGAGAGAATGTATAAGAATCTGTATTCTGTTCATGGGCTTCACACTTTTCACTGTTAATGTGCCAATCTACAGTATAGACTTATGGAATTACTAAATATTATGAGACAGGGACCCCTGAGACTACATCTTATCAAATACTGGTCTGTGGCCTGATGTGTATCGATTTGGGGGACACCAAAAGGTTGAGAACAACTGTTTTAATTATCGTCACCATGATGGTCATGTTGAGGTTGTAGCTCGTTGTGTCATTGCATTGAATGACTTCACATTGTAAAAGTGTTTGTTTGCTCCCTCACACCTTATATATGTAAAAAAGGTGGATAAAACATTAGAAAAAACCTTTCAATATAGTGCATACATATAAAGTATATAAGTACAATAAGAACTGATATAATACAAACCAATCACCTTGTATTGCATTGCATAACAAGAGCTATATTTTTCTGGTCAGTGTATTAAAATGCACCATTACATAATATAATTTTAGACAGTACATGTCCTCATAATTCAATC
Source organism: Dicentrarchus labrax (assembly GCF_905237075.1). Classification (NCBI taxonomy): domain Eukaryota; kingdom Metazoa; phylum Chordata; class Actinopteri; family Moronidae; genus Dicentrarchus; species Dicentrarchus labrax. The sequence goes on along the minus strand of NW_026136712.1, from coordinate 16,995,943 downwards.
TGACCTGAAAGAGTATAAAATAAAGTTCTGTGGGTTCGAATAACGCTGAATAATGATGAACTGGCCAAATGTCTGTGCAGCTGAAGAGGTTAAAGGGTCGGTTCACCAAAATGACTAAAAAAGCATATTTCCTCTCTTACTTCTCAAGTATCTAACCATGCAAATACTTTTTGTTTTATTTGCCCAGGTTTTAAGATATCTGGAATTTTGTTTTGGTGCTTACAACCTTGAAAATGATATTTAAAATCACTGTCAACTGTTCTTTGACTATTTCTTAAGTAGAGAGTCTTTACAATGAAAACAGTTGACAGTGTGGCACTTTTCAATGCTGCGAGCACCACAAACAAAATTTAGTTCAACATAATTGTATTGGGCAACAGAAATCTTAGAAATGGCTATCTCAACACAATTTAGGTGATACATTTAACCTAAAATTGTTCCTAATTAAAAACCTTGATCCTAGATCCACATCCTAGCCCTAAAAGAAATCTTGACCTTACTTTGTGACAACTCCAGAGCTCCCAGAGTTAAGCTGGGCGTGATTTCCACACATTTAGAAGATGAAGCCACACACACACACACACACACACACACACACACACACACAGACACACATGTTGAGCCTGTGTCTGGATGTACAACCAGTGTCCTCACCTCAACGTCTCACGTGGAAAATGTCTTTTATGTGTGGTCGCTGTCTGGACTGCGACACAGGTCCTGGTTTCCTTATGCCTGCCAGCGCAGGGTCAGAGAGTTTGATTGACTTGTGCCTTGACTCACTCTGGCTTCCAGGAACTCTCCACCATCAATACACATCATCATCATCACTCGCCAGCCGTGTGTGTCTGTCTGTGTGTGTGTGTGTGTGTGTGTGTGTGTGTGTGTGTGTGTGTGTGTGTGTGTGCTTTCTCAACCAGTGCAGCACAGTGTGTCTCTCAGTTAAATCACATGGTTCGGCTTTTCCCCCGCGTGCCTGCTGCTTGGCCTATTTCCATGGTAACTAGCCGAAGATGTGGGGACACACACACACACACACACACACACACACACACACACACACACACACACACACACACACAGACACACACACACACATACAGGCCACATGAACAGCGCTTGTGCGAGGGCTTGCCAGAGCGATCTCGGTTGTGTGTGGCTGTAGGGTGCAGTCAGAGAGAGGATGTGTGATCACACACTCCACACAGGCTCAGCGGGAGACACACACACACTCGCACACACACATACACACACACTGTATGCTGAAACAGAAGCTCAGGATGCTGTGCTGTAGAGGAAAAATGGCACACAGGGGCATGCCAGCCAAATCCCTTTATAAATCCTCTGGCAATTTGGATTTGTTTGTTTATGGATGAATGTATCAGATGTGAATTCTGAGTTTTTCATGTAGATACATAGATAAAAAGATAGATAGATAGAAAGATTGATAGAAAGATAGATACATAGATAGAGAGTGTGGGAGTTTGTCAGTATGCAGTAGGACTGTGTGACAAGTGGATGAACTGACATTGCAATGTTGCTGTCTAACAGTTGCATAATGTTTCCTTCTGTATTCACTCTGATGCATTTTTCCTTTGCCATCCTCAAAACGTCGCCCCTACCTCTGTCGCACCCCCTCATCACCCCACCTCGCCACCCCAGTCCCATGTGTCCATCACCATAGCGACAGCCCACGCTACTCGCCTGCTCGCCGCAGCATCCCTGCGCCCTCTGGCCTTTCGCCAAGGGGGTGCTGTGGCAACCCGGCAACCAGGCGAGGGAGCTTTGCCAAAAGTGGGGAAGCTATAGGGGAAGAGAAGGAGGGAAGGGGCACTGCGGATCTGTTGGCTACTGCCCTGTGGTGTTATGCAACTTCATGTACACACACCCACGCACACTTACTGTGGGGTGACAAACACACACAGACTGCCTCTTTTTTTTCTCAGTCTCCCTCACACACACATTCGGAAGCTCTATAGCAAGCATAAGCTCTAGATAATGTGCCTAAGTACCGATTATGACATGACATAACAGATTTCTCCAAGCAGCCCCTGTGTCATATCACTGATGCAAATGTTACCCAGACTAACACTGTTGTGGTAATGTGATGATTTTCATAATTCATGGTGCAAAAGCAATGACACGGTATGTTTAAATTCAGCGATTTGTGAGCACTAGGGGGCAAGAAGATTTTGAAACAAGCTGACAAATACACAGCCACTTCTTTAGCTTTAATACTTGTCATGGCTAGCTAATGTTAGCAGACAGGGAGCAACATGAGCGTTCCCTTAGTGTTGTGTTTCTCTTCAACTAACAAATGTAAGTTGAATATTCACTCTTTAGCTCTGTTTTGGTCTCCACCAGCTCTGACTCTTTGGCTTCTAAATGTTTCTTGTCGCTAGCTGTGCCGGCTGTTTGGTGCTAAGCAGATTGTGTACATTGGGTTTACTAGAGCTTTTTTAGTGGGAACGAGGGTTGATGCGAACGATGACACTAAACAGTATAGAAAATGTGAACAAAAAACCAAAACAAAAAGGCTAAAAGGCAACAATAAGCTGCAACGTTGCATGTTAATCCTGTGATTCGGGCACATTGTGGGAATTAGTGATTAATGTTGAATTAATGTTGGTTTGTTTTAATCCTTAAAAGCAATGCAATATTTAAGTACTAGCTAACACTATGGAGCTGAACCTAAAGATTTTTTACATTTTATGTAAGCTTTTATTAAATTCTTAATTTTCAAACCTAACTCCAGTTGTATCCCCCAAAACAGCATTTAGAGTTTTTGTCTGCGTAGCTAACGATGTTAAATCTACTGATGGAACTCTCCATGTACAGTATAATATGCAATATGCATGTGATACCAGTGTTTTGAAGCTAGCAGAATCCTAACATGTTGGTCTTCGTGTCTTACAGGCAAAGTGAAAGGAGGAGAAGAAAGCACTGAAGAGGTCCCCACATGGGACGTCAACATTTATCTTACAGAATCTGCCAAAGGACGCTTTGGACACGTTCTCATGTCCTCAAACACAGACTGCTAAATCCAAGGAGCTAAAAAAAGAAAAAGAAAAAGCCAACTACTGGCTCCAGCAAGTGGACAGATTTTGAAGTAAAAACACGGCTGGAGAGGGGGAGGGTTGTATGGGTGCCAAATCCCCATCCAAGACACACCGCATCTCCTCGATCTGCCGCTGCCGCCTCCCTCCTCTTCCTCCCTCCATTTCCTCCTCCTCCTTCGCTTTTCTCTCATTCTCCCTCGTTCTCTCTCATGGGAGTGACATAGAGGCCGTCGCTTGGTCTGCTGCCCCACCCTTTCCCCGCCTTGCCGTGGAAACGGGGGCGTCCAGGTAGTGATGTCGTGGAAGAGGAACTACTTTGCGTCGGGTGGCGGAGCAGTAGGCGGGGTGCAGGGGCTGGTGACCCCGAGAACCATGACCTCTATCGCACCCAGCAAAGGCCTGAGCAACGAGCCGGGACAGAACAGCTGCTTCCTGAACAGCGCTCTGCAGGTCAGTCGGATGAATGCACACACACGCACACACACACACACACACACACACACACACACACACACACACACACACACACACACAAAATTCAGGGCAGAAAGTATTAAGGGAGTAACATGTTTTGAGTAACATTTTTAGGACCATGTAGTGGTCTTGATTGGCCAAGTCAGTCACCTGACCTCAATCCACCAACTCATGTCAACTATTTTTAGTTGGATGTGTTTTATTAGCAACTCTTTTGCCATTTTTTTACTATTTAGTGAGTGCAAACCATTTCTACACCAGATGAAGACCAAACTTAGGCCAAAAAAATAAATGAGCGTGGCTGCAGTGCAGGCCCGCAGAGCATCATAAGAGGAAACCAAGTGTCTGCTGAAATCTGTGGGGCTGGCGGCTTCAGACAGTGTGAAACATTAAATATGATGACTTAATTTGTCACTTTAACTTGTCCAATTACTTTCTATCTCCTAAAACTGGACAAATGTGATAAAAAAGGGACACAGTTCCTGGACTGATTATCTGCAGGTGTGAATACTCTAATATTAAAGCTAAAAAATCTGCATTTTAATCTTGTTTCATTTCAAATGCGTTATTGCTGGAGTACAGAGCAAACACAATGAAAGATGGCACTTGCTGATTAAACTCCTGACTAAACCATTCAGTGCTAAAAACAAATAAAAATGCAGGCTTTTACAGGGAAACATGCACAGTTTCAGTGCTCTGCCAGTATTATTGTGTGTTATAGTGACAATAATAGTGTTTCCTGTGTAACGTCATTAATGACAGAAGCTGTGTCTTTATAATGTAGAGTTTATTTTAGCTACTTTCTAATAAGTTGTATTTTATGAAGGGTTAAGGTGTCTATATTTAAGCGATTTGCACTGAACGCACCCACAGTTCACATGCTCCCCCTCCCCCCACACACACACACTCTGCAGTAAATTGATATTTAAGCACGACAGGGATGAGATTAGGGCCATATTAAGGGGTGTTTGCGTGTTTCGGTGGGTTTTGGCACCGCTGCCGGTCTGGCTTCAGCGTGGACATCCAGTCTGTGTGTGGAGATGCTTACACTGCGCTGCTACTGCTGCATCTCCTCTCTCTCTTTACACACACACAAACCCTCCTCCCAAGACTTCCAGCTGGCACAAACATATCTTCTGTACACACACACACTCTCTCTCTCTCTCTCTTACACACACACACACACACACACACACACACACACACACACACACACACACACACAAATAAATGCCACTTGACTACTGGCTTGGAGAGAGAGAGAGAGAACGGGGAAGAAGAGAGAGAGAGGTTGGGGTAAGCTGAGGAAGGAGGGGGGTGATGAGGCAGAAGCTTAGGGAGAGTTGAAGAGAGCAGAGGGATAGATGAGAAGAAGAAAAGTTGCTGAAGGAGGAGAAGAGAAGAAAGAGGGATGAGGAGTATACAGTATGAAAAAACTGAGGAGAAGACTACAGGGGATACTGCCGGGCGAAAGAGTGGAATTAAAGAGTCAAATAAGGTAGGGGTGAAAAAAAAAGAAGAGTGTTTGTGGTGAGAGGAGGAGAGAGAGAGAGAGAGGGGGGAGGATGCGGAGAAGGAGGGAGAGATAGATGAAAAGACAAAGTGAAGGACGTGAAGTTATTTGTGAAATAAAGAAAACGCCTCGACAAAGGCATGCAAGGCAGCTTCAGCGGAGGACAGAAGTGGGCCACTTCAAGGACACACACACATATGTACACAGACATGCACGCAAGGAGGAGGGAGGATGTGGAGCAGGACAGTGACGATAAGCTGAGGGAATGTTTTGGGATGCTCGTTGGCTGTTTCACAGTATATTTCTGTGTGTGTGTTTATACATGGGTGGACGTTTGCTTATAACTGATTTAAGTGAGATAGCATGCATGAGTTGGCACTTAGCTTGAGGTTGAAGGATAAGGGGTCAAAGTTCAGGTTTAGGACAGAGTCGCTCTATCAGCAGTAAAGCTGCTGTTTTATTCTTGATTAATTTGTTCACTTGGGCTGTAAAATGTAAAAATGTACAAAATCAAAATGTTGATTAGTCCAAAATGAGCCGTAGGTGGCATCTTGAAACCGTCAAAAACCCAAAAATATTCAATTTACAAGAAGAAAAAAACAGCATATCCTCACATTTGAGAAGTTGGAAGTGTCAAATATTTTGTAATTTTACTTGAAAATTTGCTTTTTAATTATTAATTTATCAAAGTTGCTGTCAACAATCACCAGCTTATAAGAAGGCCCAGGGATGTTTCCCCCTTAATGCACTTATTGATAGTAAGTGAAAAACCCTCTCTGCTGACTCCTTGCCCCTAAGGGCTCCTTGGGCAAGGCAGTTAACCCCCCGCTGCTGCAGTGGAGCTGCAGGGTGGCAGCAGCGGTGGTGGTGGTTGTTCTGCGTGGACATGTGAAATTTAATGAGAGCGAAGGAAGGTGCTGTGAGGTAAAGCGTATGTATGCTCAGCAACTTTTCACTGTGTAAACAGAGGTAAAAATAAAATAGCTAAAGGAGTTATAGAGCACACTGGCTTTGATGAAGCAGAAACACATGGGCTCACTCATGCAGCAGTGTTGGGTTTGTGTCTTCCTGTGTGTGCGTGTGTGTGTGTGTGTGTGTGTGTGTGTGTGTGTGTGTGTATGGACATGCTTCATTCATTTGTCACATTTTGGCACTTAGACTAAAGACTAATGATGAATTATAAACATCCATCGATGAAAGGTTTAACAGCTTTAAGTGCTTTTTATTAAATGCATTTAAATGTGAACACAGATGAAGTCAAAGGACATTATAATGAGGTGTTTCTGAATCTGGGTTGGATTTACTAGGACAAAAATCACACTACATAGAAACGAAGTTACAATCTCTCACAGTGAGGAAAACCTTGGAGAAATAGAAGTCTCAATTAGTTTACAAAGCAAAAAAGACCCAAAAAGAAACATTCAGTATGACTAAGCAATAAGGCCAAAATAATTTTATTATACAGTATTTGTATCCACTGCAGCAACCCTGTCTACTATTTGTCGATGTTGTGCCGATAATTAGAGAGCAGAACGGCCGATGGCGGATATATAATGCCGATGTCAAACAAAAGAAAAGTAATGTATAATTATGTTATATTCTAGAGAAGGGACGCTACTACAGGAGGATGTATGAGAGTTATAATACAGGGCTTGAAATCACCTTTTTCACCACCTTCCCAAAACTCACAAGGAGCGCTAACATCGTTCCACAGCAGCCACACTAACAAAGCTGTCGTGAGCACAGACGTCGGCCGATTAGCTCGAAATGCTAGATAATCGGCCCGATTAATTAGCCAACCGATTAATCTGCCCCAGTATATACTACTAATTTGCAAAAACCAATATGTTTTGAAGGAGACGTACAACAGATTAACATAATGAGTACGTATGATGAACGTATTGTATTTGTTTTCTGCCTAAATGTCCGACCTTGCAATACAATAAAAGGTTATGATTCAGGTTTAATCATTTAATAATCTGGTTTAAAAGGTCGGCAGTGACTTCAAGCACACATATTGGACAAAAACCACAGTCCAAATATCAACCAAAGTGCTTTTGTTTGTTAAACGCTGGACCCTGGTGTCAACGTCCTGCACTGTGAATGCCTGCCCTCCACCCCAGCCATCCTCCTCGTGACTTGCAGTTTGGTACATCAATGTAAATGCTGCATTAATTAAAAACAACATCACCTCTAAACATAATCGGGGCTGCGGTTCCGTTTGCCATCTCAACATAATTGGGAAAACAGTTCGGTAATATAGACACGTAAGTTCTAGGAGACAGGGCTGCACTGCATCTAAATGAATGGCAAGAAAACCCTGAGTGACATTGTGTAGCCAAATACCTTATTTATGTAGTTTTGCTGATGGTCTGCTTTAAAATTTGTGTGAGAGACACTTACATTATATGGGTTCCGTGTACTGCATAGATTGTTTCACAGTTTTATTAGACAGAATAGGCTGTTATTCCCAAAGAATCTGAGCAGCAGTGCAGGATTTATCAAGAAGCTAAGAAAACATACATTTGTAACGTTTCTGGTGGGTGATCTGGACTGAAAAGCAAGAGTCAACAACAGAGCAGGCAGGATTAAAAGGAAAGAGGAATGTATATACACTCAGCAGCTGATGAAGACACTCGGAGCAGGTGCAAAGGTCGATGTGGAGGTCACCAATGTGATGATGAGAGGCAGGAAATGCTGAGGACAGTTGCAGGGCAGGGACTGAATAGCAGAAATGCCAGCAAATCTCTCGACCTTTTTCACAGAGGACGCTTTAACATGTCACAGTAGCAAAAGCACAGGTGTGAATAATGAAATTAATAATGGCTGAGTTCCATTTAGCTGCTTCAGTTTCAGGGTCCTGGCTTTGTGCGTGCCGGCTTACTGTCACACTGTCATGACTTACTCGAACGCTTGAATAGAGACAGAGTCATTGTTAATGACAAGTAAAGTATTGGCTGACAAAAGTGCAAAATTAAGAACTGATAGTCACCATGACAGCAGTATCATGTGATACACAAAATGCAAAAGAAAAGAGATGCCGTTGCCACGTAGAGTAATGGGAGACTAGAACAGGAGGAGCTGGGGTCATATAGGGCAGAAATCAACCAAAACAGCCAGTGACAGCAGTGTGAGGCAGATTATGACCGAGAGTGAGAGTTTGTCAGATGAGATAGATACCCTTATTGTATTAATTGAATACAATCGCTGGCTTGTTTGAATGTCATTATAAATGTTTGCCATCTGATGCTGATCAGCTGATGCACATGGCCTCACTGTGACACCGCTAATGTTTTCTGTCATTAATTACAATTTTGTGGTTGTATTTGTGCTCAGATGCCATTTTTACAAATATTAGGAACCGGTTTATAATAATTCGTAACTAATGGCTTTATTTATGTGTAATAGCATTTATTTATGCTTACAGTTACAGCATTAATTAAAACAAATGTTAATCTAGCTCTTCATCAGGAAGCTCCCTCCAATGGGCAGTTTAATCTTTTATATCACAGAGAAAAGCTGCAGAGCATCTGGTACAAGAGCTACTAATTAACAAATTTGACATTTACTACTTCAGGCCATTAAAGGAAATATACCACTATCTACAACCTATAAATGCTTTATAATGTTTGCAGTATGGAACAAGAAATTTAAAAATTTTTACAACGAATCATACAAATTAATAAAACTAAATCTGTGTGTTATTTGAGCGTCACTTATTCAGGGAGACTTATTGAGATCAAGATCTCTTTTTGCTTATGTTGGCTAATGCTAGCAAACTATAGATATTGCTGTGTAACCATATGTCTCGTCTCTTCAGTACCAGAAACCAGTCTTCCTCAATTCAGAGTTGATATAACCTACAGTATGCTCTGATTTGGTGTTGTGGTTATTAAACGATGTTCAAGTTGTAATCTTTAAGATTTCAGGCCTGGTTTATTGGTAGCAGCAATAAAGGTGCGGTAATGCCGAAATTACTGACTGAACTGCGAACAGGTTGTAGTTAGCAAGTGGGGTGACAAGCACATTGCATTTCCTGTGGCTGTTTCACAATAAAGAATTTCTGTTTGCATTAGCAGTAACTTAATGCAGCTCTGATGCAGTGTAAAGAGAATTAACTTTAAACAGTGAGGCTGTTATCAGATCGGTGAGACATAATTGAGGATTTCATGCATCCATTGTTTTCCTATGAATCCTTTGTGCTTACGTACTGTAGGAAATCTGAATCGTTGCAATGGCGGACCCTGCCACCATCAATCAAAGCTAGTATAAAGAGAGATAATTAATGAATGTAATGTAAACACATTGGATAGCTATATACAAAAAGAAAAATAGGTATAATTTGTATTCCAAGACCACCACACCACAGCCAATCAAATACTGGCATTTCTGCATCCAGAGCCATTGGCCAGATTTGTCTGTAACTCAAATTACAATGACAAAAAGCGTCAGGAAGATGATGACTTCCTAAAAACATGAGCTGATGAGGTTGAGTTCTACTCTGTGTATCACTTTTTTTTGGTTTGTTAGTCAGTTACACTGTAGTTTCTTTTCTCTGAGATGCTACTGCAGATAAAATGAAAGAAGTTAAAATGGGAGAGAGAAAGTGAAAGGTGATACAAATGGAAGAAGAGCAGAGAGACAAAAAGAGGGATGTGTTTAGAGGAGGAGAAAAAGGGATGGATAGATAGATACTGATAAAGAGAGATGGGCATGGAGAGAGTGTGCCCTCCTTGTGGCTGCTGCAGTGCTGTGCAGGGAGTCGATTCATCACGACCAAATAAACTACAGGGAGAGGAGGGGAAACAGAGAGGGGGGAAAGGTAGAACGCATACACTAGCGTCAGCATGCAGTCTGTCATCCTCCGCCCCCTCTTTCCTCCACCTATCACTCTTTCCTTAACACGCACACACACACACCCACACACACACACACACACACACACACACACACACACACACACACACACACACACACACACACACACACACACACACACTGTGCACACTTGTATTGCTAAGGTTGCCATACATATTGTTTTTTTTGTGTGCATGTAGACCTACAACTGTATGTGCATACTGTAAGTCTGTGTGTGTGTGGTCCTGTGCACAAGTGCTGCAGATCTCAGACGAAGCCTTAGGGACAGTGTTGTGTCAATATTATCTTTCAGCATGCTAAATGAACGTACTGAGAGCTCTTTCCTCTAATTATGCAATGGAGAAGGAGAGAGGAGGACATGAAGCTGTCTACCTCATGCCTATCACCTCTCTTCTCTGCAGACCACTCCCGCTAGTTTTCATGTGGTCTTCCTTGTTTCTTTGGGCTTTGTGCTGGTTGTTTTCTGTCCGTCGGCCCCACTGAATCTCTCTGACTCTTTTGTTGCTGAAAATATACAAAGTAGCACTCAGTGGGAGCTGCTGGGTAAAAAAACAATTAGCTGAAAATGGCTGAAAGCCACACAGAGCTGCGAACTGGAGTGTTTATTCTCTGCAACCATCTCACATTACATGAAGTCATTTGATTCAATGTTAGCATAACAAATATTGCTTGATTTTTTGTTAAAGGACCAGAGTGTAACATTTAGGAGCATTTATAGGCAGACATGGAATATAATATACATACATCCTAAAACATGTGCTGATGAGGTACATTTCTATTCTGTGTATTACTTTGTTTGTTTGTTAGTTAGTTATACTATGGTTTCTTTTCTCTGAGATGCTCCTGCAGATAAAATATGTGGCCACTGTATTGGAAGTGGAGGTTACACTTCTAGATGCCACTAAATCCTACACACTGGTCCTTTAAAGCTACAGGAAACTAGATTAGAATCATGTTTTCTCCCTAAACTCCTATATACATGTGAGTAACTGTTCAAAGCATCCAAAGTTAGACAAAACATATAGTTAAAGTCATGAATAACCCACGTTACTTAAATGAAATCAATCAATAACAATCACGAATGCACTGCATAACAACAAATGAATGCGGCTGAGGTTGCCATGGCAATAACTGAACCATGGTGCACAGTGTAAAGGTAACAGAGGGATCCCTCCCTACAGCTGTAAACTGTTTGTTTGAGCCAGTTGAGCTTTTAACCCTGTGAAGCAAGCAACCCTGAGATTATCTTAACTGTTTTTAACCCAACATGTTACTAACTTGAAAGAAGGCTTTGCCTCGTGTGGTGATCTTAGTTAACGCTGCTCGGTGTAGATGTAATTCATTTTGCTGTTGTGAGAAAAGTCAACTGCTGACACAAGAGGTGGAAGAAGTGTTCAGATCCTTTACTTAAGTAAAAGTACTAATACCACACTATGAAAATACTTCACTAAAGGTAAAAGTCTTGCATTCAAAACCTTACTTAAAGATACCCTTCAGACTTGTATTAAAACATATATACAAATAGTCTGCCTGGAATAATACTGTGTGTCTGATACCAAATATAGATGTATTAAAAATGCATGTAATCCTTCTGCCTCTAATTTAAGAATCTATGAATATGCTAATTGTGTTCATTTCTGACGTTTTCCTGCTGGACACAAGATGTCTCCTGCTTTATTATAAAGTCCATTCTCAGCGTGTGTGCACTGGTGGCTTCAATCACACTTGTAGAAGTTTCATACTGGACCAGGTTTGACTTCCAAACTATTTGTGATGTCACAAATCATGATCGTAGGCACTGCCCCTTAAAACTGGGTTTTCAGTGAGCTTAGAGAAACTTTCCACTTTCAGCAGATAAATGTGAAAACATCCTTCTAGAGTCAAACTCTGCACATACATCATGATGCACAGCGAAACATCCAACTGTGTGAACAAGAAGAAAAACATTATTTGAGCAGAGGGGGACTTTAAGGAAAAGTATGCAACTACTATTTGTATCAACAGTAGGTAGTTGTGCAGGAAAACAGTCCCTGTCAGGATTTTATATTATATGTGATGTTTTTGGATTAATATTACAGCTGCGGGAATGTGTGTTGCTGCTGTGGATGTTCAAGGTTGAGCTCATTTTAACTACTTTATATGCTGATGGGCAATCTATAGCAATGTATCATATTCTGAAACATCATCATATGTTTGTAGTATCACTCTCCTCTGAGAAACACATATCTCTAAAAAAACGTTTCATTAGCTCAGAAAAACCACGTTGTGACAATGCATTTTCCAGCTAATCCAAGAGGGTTTTTAAATACTATATTTAAGGTGAAGTTTCTCAACTCATAAAGGAACACTTAATTCTTCAGTTTATCAGAAAAAAAATCTAATTCATAATCACCCATTTTGGAGATTAAAGGGAATTAAAAATTGTAACCTGAAAACTAAAGTTAAATATTTGCCTCTGAAATGTAGTTGAAGTGTAAAGTGGCATAAAATGGAAATACTCATTATGGTACTCAGTTACAGTGCACTACTGCATGGCGCTCTGTCTTAATAACCTTTGCTTTTGAAATTTTCCATCATTTGCTCTGTCAGTCGCTATTTCTGACTACTGTGCACCCAGAAAGCATGCTGTGTTCCTATGCCAACCATGAGCTGTCATGTCACCAATCTTAGCAACAGCATAACTGCATACTTAACAGGCTTTTTAAAAATAGTGATTCCAATGTTTGTTGCTTATTTCTGATAAAATGTATAATTGTGGCTAATGTAAGTCAGTTTTGCCATATTTGTCATGTGTCGTGAAACATTATTAAAAAGTTGTGATAAAAATATAGAAATTAACAAAACTTTTGGCACCCTTGGCCTGTCCTTAAGGCACCCCAGCGTGCTGTGGTACCCACTTTTGGAACCACTGATCTAGATACAGATCACATTTTTAATTTGTAAATGGGACTTTTGGAGTAGTTCACCAGTGGGCTAAAAAAAAACCTCATTGCTCGAGCCACATTCTGATGAAAAACACACAAGTTGCATTAAAAACCCAGTTCATGTATTTTAAAGTAGAGCCTGGAGTGTCCCAGTCAAAAAAATAAAAATAATTATACAGTATATCCAGGTTTGAAGTTTCTCTTATTTACTTAAATGTGTGTGTTTTGTCTCTCAGGTTCTGTGGCATCTCGACATCTTCCGCAGAAGCTTTCGACAGCTGACAACACACAAGTGCATGGAGGACTCATGTATTTTCTGCGCTTTAAAGGTAAAAACGCTCTCGCTTTGTTCTCTAATGTCTCACTTTGGTCTTACTGTAGACCTAAAGCAGCACCTGTTACTCTAGTTTGTTGGTGGTGTGGTTTTCTTTGTCTCTTCAGCCATTTTTTAGTGGTGTATTTATGAGGTATTCGTGTTTATCTTGTGGGAGACTTTCTTCATTTCCCCCATTACATTTCATTGTACTTGTACTCCATTGCACCGTTGGCACTGTTTGTGTGTATTGTCCCATGACACTTCAGGACTTTACACACAAACATATGACATCTTTTCCCCTTCTTTTCCTCCATCTTTATGCCCTGGATATACCTGGTGGTTGGTGAGATCTGTCTCCTAATAAACACAGCAGGGGAGCAGCGGGTACAATACTTTTAATTACTTGTTTCAAAAAAGGGAAAGCAAAAAAGCATTCCTACACAAAACAAAGAAAGGTATCTGCCTCTTTATGCAATTCCAACAGCAAAACTGGTGTAATATGTACACAATACAATAATGACACCTGTGTATTGTTTTAAACTGACCATCCACCAATAATCTCTCTGTTTATCCCCTTTCTTTGGTTTGTTACCTGTTTAACATCTTCTGCTCTCTTTTCTGTTGTTACTTTGCCATCATTATTTCCCTTTAACTCTTCTTCACAAGTAGAACTTTTATTTAAATTACTTAGATATTTTACTTAAATACAGGACTTTCACTTGTTATATGTTTTTTTTTTTATATGTGGCATTGCTTCTTCTTCTTCCTCCACCATTGTGTTAAACGCATCACGTACTATGCACCAGACACTTTTGCCCAGTAAAGATCTGCCTCACAGTAAGTGTTTAGAAACAGCACATGTAATCGCTTTTTATAAGGTAGTTTGAGGTTGAATCGCTGTTGTGTTTCCAGCGGCTGCTGATACAGAATAACCAAACAGATGAAGATCTGTAGCATCATGAAACCCTCATAATGAACGAGCCTTATGCAGCTCTGCTCCAGCCATTTGTTGCATCAATGATGACAAATATGTGTCTGAGCGAAGGGAGGTGTTGTGTGTAATGTGCTATAGTGTAGTAGTGTGTGTGTATGTGTGTGTGTAGCAGTGTCGATGTGTGTGTTCTACACGCTGTTCTGTCTCCAGCGCTTCTCTGTAATTAATTGGCTGACTGAAAGCGCTGAGCCAGCAGAGCCCACGCTGGGAAGCTATACACACACACACACACACACACACACACACACAGACACACCTACGCATGCACACAAATCTTACTTACATGCTGCACACGTGAGGTTGCTACACACATGCACTTTGAGGTGCTCACAAATCTGTCTTTCTATGCTGGAATGCCACACACACACACACACACACACACACACACACACACACACACACACACACACACACACACACACACACAGGCTGGTGGGTATGTTGTGTGTGAGTCAGCTGTGGGTGTACAAATCAAAGGTATTGTCACCGTGTTAAGTGTTCACATTTTCCTGTCAGTTTTCATTAACCGTCCTGTCACTGACTCTCAGAAACGAACACATGTAACGTTGTTCTTACAGTCTGTTTGTAGCTGTGGTCCCCACGGCAAAGGAGATAAAAGTCTTTGAATAACAGGGCGAGACACGCACCAAATGAACTTTAATGGCGTGTTAAATTTTCAAACATCCATTTTAGAGAACCAAAGAGATAAATGATGATTATGGGTTCTTTTATTTTGGAGGGATTGTGTGTGAATTTCGGTTTATCTGCAGCAGATAAAGATGCCCGCCCTTGTAGTAAACATAAGTTCAGAGGCAGCCTGTGGCTATCCCTCTAGAAATCACTGCAACACTTTATCTCTCTCAACAGCAAAGCACTCTCACACACACACACACACACACACACACACACACACACACACACACACACACACACACACACACACACATACAGATGCAGATACCTGAACACACACTCTGCAAGGAGTGAAGAAGAAAAAGGGGAGAAAGTGGGAGAGAAGAAAAGAGAAAGATGAATGAATGTGGGAGTTGGTGTAGATTGCTCCTGTCTTCACACTTAGACCAGTGCTTACACACACACACATGCAAACACACACACTCACACACACACACACACACACACACACACACACACACACACACACACGCACGCACACCTCCCTTTCTTACTCACTCTGCCTCATCCCTCCCTGTTCTCCTCTCCCCTCCCTCCTTCTCTCCTCTCCTCTCCCACCCTCCCTCCCTCTCTCTGTAGGGTATATTCCCCCTCCATTCTCCTTGGCGCATTGCTGCAGTCAGCACACACACGCACTCACTTACACACACCCTATTGCTCGCACAGTCCCTTTTTCCTCTTCTCTCTTTCTCTGTTTCCCTTTCTCTCTCTCTCTCTCTCTCTCTCTCCCTCCCTCTCTCTCTCTCTCTCTCTCTCTCACACACACACACACACACTCTGCTCACTGACAGTACGACTGCATTACCTTTCCCATTGCCAACCCTCAGCCTGCACACACTCAGCCACACTCACAGGCTTGAAGCCTATTGTTTCATAACATTTTCACTCCATATGATCACAGCCATCTTGGTAAACTGATTCTGAAATGTCAAATACAGGTTCTGAAGTGTTACATGAAAACATCAAATAAAACTATGAGACTTTGTCCAGGAAACAATGCAAGGATGTTAAAGCTTGACTTGAGAAGTATACTTGGCTGGAAGATCCTCATTACCAGTGAGCTTAATGTCATATTCAGTTGAAGAGGTTCAGGCAGCAACAACAGGTGCTTCAACCGTCCTCCTACAGAACACATACTACTAATTTCCTGGATTACATTCACTGACTAAAGGTTTTTAAGGTTTGTAAATCCAGAAAATGTGACATCCTTACAGTGTACTACACCGAATTCAAAGGGAAGAGGTTAAGTTGGAAAGTGGTGACACTGGAGACCGCAGTGTGCATCCTGCACTAAAATACTTCTTTATTTTTACCACTCAATGACTTTACACATCAAAGTCTGTTTGCTGGTCTTCGGGAGTGTTACTGCATACATTGAAAAAGTTGCATGAAGCCATTTGCTCCTCAGCTCTGCTCTAATGGCTCATGGCTACCTGAGCTGCTACTTGCATAACACACCCAAATCTGAGATTGTTTCCCTGTTGAGATGCATTGGGGGTAATGTAGGCAATGTAGTCTGACAATGAGTGCAATACTAAACCAGTGTACTCTTGTCCGTAGTGACTTTTTCAATATCTAAATAGGTCCACGATGTTTTCCTAAGCTTTACTACTTGTTTTGAGTTGTCAGAACATGCCAGGACTTGATATGGGAGGAAAAGGAAACACTGATGTTGACAATGACAATTATGCATATATTATCCTTATACATTTTGGCAGTAAACATTTTGCTAATACATTCAATGTCTTGATGATAATGTAAATTAGTAAGGGCAGCCCGGTGGCTCGGTGGTTAGCGCTGTCGCCTCACATTAAGAAGGCCCTGGGTTTGATTTCTGTGTGCAGTTTGCATGTTCTCCCCTTGTTTGTGTGGGTTTCCTCCAGGTTCTCCAGTGTCACCCATCATCAGAACATGTACGCTATTCACCTGTCAGTACCCTTCACCAAGCCACTGGCTTAGATCCAGAGTTGGCCCCGGGGTGCTGTGCAGTGGCTGCCCAGTGCTCCTAGTTTCCCAGTACTTTGGATGGATTAAATGCAGAGGACACATTTCACTATATGTTGTACTGTGTATGGTTGTATGTGACAATAATGTTAATTCTTTTTGATTCCTCTTGTTGTATATGAACATAATCTTTAGGTTTGGGTTCTTAACCTTACATACATTGGCCTTTTTCCTAAGCGCTGATTGGCTTGTGATTAATGAACCGTGTTTTTACAACTACTACTAATTACACACATTGTCTTAACATGGAGCCATTGTGTTAACTACTGAAAGCCCACTTGTCACCTGACGTGACTGAGCTGTATTTTCCATCAGTACTGCTGTCTGACATCCACTCGGTCACTGTGCCTCCTCCTGCATCATGTACCTAACATTTCAACAACAGTTTATATGAGTGTTTTCGATTGTAACATAATAGTAGTGACCCTCTGCCCGATTACCTTTTGTAATTATTATTATTATTATTATTATTATAGAGCTGCAGTGATTTCAGCTGCAGTAAATATTTTTTTTTCTTTATGGCAGCAAATTTAAAATCTTATCTATCTGAAATGTTTTGGCGTGAACAAAAAAATTATTATTCAAGAAAACTGCTAAACGTTGGTTGCAGCCCTAAATTAATAATATTTAAACTTAAAATCATTAGTATATTTTGTTATTCATATTTAAACATTTATTTTGAAGTGGTAGTCCACCCAGAGTGTTCCAATTATCAAACACTCATTTCCCTAAAAGGGTTCTTAAAAGTTTAGTTTTGAAATGTTTAAATGGTCAAGAAAGTAATAAAACATCCATATTTGTTTCTCACATCACCACTGCAGCATTAGCTTCTTCTCCACTGTCCAAACAAATGTTAATTTTTTTACTGAAACTTGTCTAAATGCACCGTTTCCTTCGTTGCTGGTTCAGTGAGCTGCTTCCCTTGGTTGCTTGTGACAGAGTTGTGAGTGACAAACATAAACCTCAATTGATATATTTTAACATTTTATTACATTGCTGTTTAAAACTTTATACAAAGCTGACTGTAGAATGTCACTGAAATAACTTTGCTGCAACACTATATTATTTTAGCATGGCGTCGGCAGTTTATTACACATTATGGTTCCATTATTTGCCTTCATGAATTCAGTAACTTCAGATTCTAGACCCATTAATCAATATTTGATTAAACAATATACACATTAGTCATTCTTGCTAATATGACATATATATAATGTTTTGTGCTTGATTTTACCCTTTTTTTTCAGTTGTGGATACTTTATTGTTTTCTTAAGAAATGTGACACAGATAAAATAAAAATGAAAAAAGACCATATGACAAATTTTCAGCATCTGCTTTGATCCCCATAATCCCATCCTCACATTAACTCACATGCACAGGATAGATGCCCTGTACATACCGTGTGTTTAAGATACATTAACAATAATAAAAAAACAACCAAACAAAAAACCAAACAAATTAAATAAAATATAAAATGAACATGAATAAAATAAAGGTTGCAACAAAACTGCGTAATTTTACATCAGTGTGTGCATATACACATGTGCTGATGAGGTGTGACTGTGAGAATATCTTTCTGTCACTTAATACAGTGCTTCTCAGTCTGCAGGACACAGAGCACCTGCTGGTTTTCAGTCCAGCCATCTAATCAGTGATTGAATTACTGCTGGGACAGAAAGCCAGCAGAGCACCAACCACCGCTCTGACATGACTTGTGTTTATTTCTGTCTTGGGCCATTTTAGTGTTGGTCAAAAATAGTGGCTCGGTTTTGCTTTTTCCAGCGGAGAATTCTTACCAACAAAAAAATTAGGTCATTTTTATCCGTTGGCAGTCTGGAGAAAGTTACCCATGCTTTTATCTTTCCCTCTTTAGACGTCTGCAGCTCTCTGCAGTCCATACTCAGTTAGTTACTCTCGCTGCCTCTGCTTGAACTGAACACTACTTTTTGTATCCATGTTTAGACTTAAATAACAGCGTTTAAAGTACAGATTAATCTAGATCAACCCACATGAGCAAGACATGAGTCATTTCCAAGACTACTACTAAAACTATTACTGCTACTACTATTACTGCGACTACTGCTGCTATTTACGACAATAACAATAACTATTAGGAACTCAGAGAACACACGCCTATACCAAGGCAACACTATAATCTCAATGTCTCATTTGGTAACAACATGTTTAGAAATTCTTGTCGTTTGGGAGAAATCTAAATGCTGTACAGGAGTATTAGGGCTTTGCTAAAGGATGAATTTTGCATAATTTAATGTGAGTTCTGACCATATTGTTTGGAGTCAAATAGGCACGCCCACAAGAATGTGGCAATAATACATAATCAAAAAGTAAAATATCAAAATGCAATACCAAGTACATTAGAATAATAGTTTCAGGTCAACCACATCTTTTATGTATACAATTGTTTTTGAATGTCATTGCAAAATTATTTAATATGGGAACATGTGTGGCCTTTATTATATTCATATGGAATAATCCACGAGTTTAGGACTCTACCCACAGATTTCCAACCTGTAGGTAGAGACCTCTACAGTGGATCACAAGACAAATCTGAAGGGTCACAAGATGCTTAAAAGGAAAGCAAAAAAGTAAAACAAAGTTCAGCTCTTTCTGTATTCATCGCTAATCTAATAGTATAAAATTTATTTAATTATTGAAGGTTGACAGGAAAGGAGTCAGACTGTTGGCGTCTTAACCCCCAAAGCCACATGGGTACCTCATTATGTAATCTTATTCTTGGTTTGCTTTGTCTTTTCAGAATTTGAACATTTATTCAAATGACACCATCTGTTGTGAGTTTTAGAGGTGAAAACTCAAGACTCACAGACTTCTCACACCTGCTGACATTGCCTTGTTGTAGGGGGTCACAAGCAAATAAAAAGCCAGTAGTTTTGGAGCTATGATATGTGAAAGTCCAGTCCAACAAACAATTTGTGTAGATAAATCGCTCTTCACCACATTTCTTATACGTGTGTCAAGTAGTTTTTGAGATATCCTGTTAACTAATGGGAGAAACAAATAGGACCAACATCATAACCTCCATGACAGGTGTAATAATAACGAAACTTTATAGCAGGCACCTTAAACTGCCGGCCTGGGGGCCTGTGTCATGATGTCAAAAATATAATAAAATCCAGCTTGCACAATTATTATTATTCTTTTATTTTCTAGTTGTTTGATATGAATTTAAGCTACCCCTTCATATACAATTAAAAACATAATTCTGTTTAAAAAAAAATTACTTTATTTGGCATAAAATAAGTCAAAAAAGGTAAAAAATATGCCTGCAAATGTTTGCAAACGGCTGATAAGAAGAGATCAGGTTTTGGGCCTTCATTTGTCCCTCCTATGAGATGACAACACCAGCAGTGTCCCCATGCCAGTTTGAGTTTGTACCCCTGCTATATAGGGTCATAATCTGTCAGTCGCCTCGACCGGCATGGATGTAAACATTGTAAACGTCCCCGTCCTCGCCAAGCTGGCTGATCCTCCTCTCCAGGCTCTGAACACTGCCCTCAAAACACACTTCAGTGGCCTAGCTTTCTCTCTGAGCCCCCTGCAACAGTTTGATTTGGTTTCTATTTTACTGCTACAAAGCACTCTGAGAGCTGTTTTTGTCGGAGAAAAGTGCAGTACAAATGCCATTTATTATTGATATGGTCTGATATTGAGGCCAGCTGTGCGGCTCGGCTGTGGCGTTTGTTTTAGTCCAGTCTGGGTTTGTTGTGCAGCACTTTGGTTCATGACAAGTTGACAACTAGTTCCACTGTTTCTGTTTTATGGGTCAGTTGAAAGAACATGGGGCCGATTTACAGGACAAATGTGTTCAGAGTTTAGTTGAAATAAACACACAAAGACGTAAATGCAGTCTATGTGCATGGACGCATACTGTAAGTTTCCACTCAAATAATGCAGTGATATTGCACAGTATATATTTGGAGCAGTGAAATAAAGAATTAATGTATTTCTGTGTGTGTGTGTGTGTGTGTGTGCGTTTGCAGAGTATCTTTGCTCAGTTCCAGTTCAGCAGTGAGCGTGTGCTGCCATCAGATGCACTGCGGAGCGCTCTGGCCAAGACTTTCCAAGACGAACAACGTTTTCAGCTGGGTATCATGGACGACGCTGCAGAGTGCTTTGTGAGTCTGATACTCAACACACACACACACACACACACACACACACACACACACACACACACACACACACACACACACACACACACACGGGAGAGGTGAAGGGATGCCTAAAGGATTATCTGAGTGTCTGAGGAACTCCCATCTTCACTGCAGTCAGAAATCTTCCGGGGACCAGGGATATCCAATACACCAACCTCAAAGAAATGTGTTTTCTGTCAGGCAAACTTTTATTTTCACTCACTGTGTTTGTGAGATATAACTATATTATGTTGTGAGGTATACTTGATATTTTAAGCCAAAAAGATAGTTAAAAGATAATTAATTTTGAACTTAAATTGGTGGCCAGAAGCACAACTCCAAATGAAGGATAATGTTGCTTTGTATTTCCTGGATAAATAAGCAACAGTTTGCTAACAAGTTGATCTACTTCATAAGGTGATTATACGTTCTATTCACAACTTTCAATGTTAAAATTTAATTTTAAATTTACCAAAGTTAAAAGTATACTGATTTTGATATTTTTGTGGCTTTTACATGATATATTGTTGAATTTTAATGTTATTTATCAGTGACTCCCAGATTAATGACTTGGAAACATTTATCAGCTCTACTTTACTGTATTTATTATTGTGTTATTATTGTCATGTCTTTACACTTCCTTACTGTCCTCCTCTCTTCGCTGTCGCTTTCTCTTCTCCACTTTCAGTCTCTTTCTTTGCCTCTTTCTTTCTGCCTTAAAGTCCTCCACTGTGTGTGTGTGTTTTATGTGTGTGCATGAGAGCCGCTGTCTGATCGATTGGTAGTAAATGTGTTCAGTCAGGGAATCCGTCGGCTTCTTATGAAATATAGATGCTGCTCCCACGGTCAGATTAACAAGAGCACCAACAGAGAGGAACGATCAAGCGCACACTCACACACACACACACACACACACACACACACACACACACACACACACACACACTTATACATACATACATATACACACACTGTACATATGTATACAATATAAACAAGCACATTTGAGCTGTGCATTGGCAAGAATCAATACATATCACGATGCAGGAGTTACGATTCAATATATTGTGATACTGTTGCAAGACGATATATTGTGATTTAAAAAACATAACTGTCATAGTATAAAGAACACACAACCATATGCAGAAAATAAAAAAGTTTATTTTTTAATGCAACCAGAACTGTGGGATCTGCATTTGTGTTTGTCATAGTGGCTGTAACATTTAACTTAATAGCCCTCATTTTACAACACTGCTATCTAGCAGTTGTGGGTTTAAACACAATAATCAATGTGTTTTTGACAATCGATATGAAATATCACAATACAGTATTTTTCAATATTTTTTAAAGCACATATGCTGACTTGACACACAACACATATTAATTGATGTCCATTTTGCCTTACGTGTTTCTTAGGAGAATCTCCTAATGCGAATCCACTTCCACATCAGTGCGGAGAGTAGAGAGGACATCTGCACAGCCAAACACTGTATACCACACCAGAAGTTTGCCATGACTCTGTTCGAACAGGTAGGAGATTGTTCAGTCCCTCTATCGCTTTAAAGAGCTGTTACGCGGCTCACTTTTGGGGCTTTAATTAAAAAATAACTGTCCACACAAACATTTTTAAAGAACGTGATGTCCTGCGATGATTCTGAGGATGTTTTTGTGTTTGCAGTGTGTGTGTAACAGCTGTGGAGCCACATCAGACCCCTTGCCCTTCATTCAGATGGTTCATTACATCTCCACTACATCCCTCTGGTAAGACCAGACACACACCTACACACACACACACACTCACTGCACACACACACTGCAGTAAATCTGGCAGCAAGCTGAGGCTGGGTGGCAGTAAAGGAAGGTACAGCGTGTTCTCTTCTTCCCTGCACGGGTCCCTGCTGAACACTCAACTCTGAGCACACACATGCACACACACACACACACACACACACACACACACTCATTATGCACACACACGTGTATGTTCATGCATATGCAAGAGCAGGTGAGCTTGTGCATACAGTCTCTCCCGTGTTCAGGTAGACCCACACTCAGGTAAATCCATGTACAGGAGAAGCCCGTGTGTGCATCCTCAGAGCTGTTACATAAAACTCGCACACGCTCTCAGTCAATGAAATAAGGAACAGGGGAAGTAATCAATCAGCTGTTTGATTCAGTAGACCCAGGGGGCGACATAAATCTATAAGTGGAACAGTGGGTCGGAAAGACTGCGAACAAGAGGGAAATAAGAGGATATATCACTCCATATCCCTTTTGGAAATGGAACACGGCAGAGGAAATAGAGGG
The DNA here is from genome assembly GCF_905237075.1 of Dicentrarchus labrax. NCBI lineage: Eukaryota > Metazoa > Chordata > Actinopteri > Moronidae > Dicentrarchus > Dicentrarchus labrax. The sequence continues at coordinate 16,972,612 of NW_026136712.1, read as the reverse complement.
ATGAATGGGGGGCAAAAGTACAAATAAACACACTGTGTCAAGGTAGTTGTGGGGCACAGCGGTGCCACTGCTCTGTGTTTGTGCCTGTTAGCGCTGCCAAGCTATTTTTACCCTTAGTGGAGCCTGTTGTTTACAGTCGAGATAGCCAAATATGCAAAAGTCAACATGAGTAAGATAATCAGAGGGCAACAAAAAGACAAAACAAATGTCTGGTTCAAGCACAATTCAGACGTAAGTAAACAAGTGTGTTCCCGGCTGGTGCGTGGTTGTTGTTTCTGCTTTCTCAGCCTCGCATCTGCCTGTGCATCTGAAGAGGTGAGGCCGAGCGAGGGTTGAAATCGAGTGAGAGAGAGTGGAGAAGAGGCTGAGTTCATTTCAGGCTAATGGAAGGGGTGAGAGGAGGAGATAGAGGGGGGAGGAGGAGAGATTTGGATGGTTTTTAAAATCGTTATTCTTAAAGGAATACTTCACCAGAAAAAAAACAAAAACAAAACAATGCTGATTCATTGCACACATAATCCCATACATGGTACCGAGCTGCAGATGGGCTCGCAGGAGTTCATTTGGTATTCGCACTCAGTAATAATGTATATTTGAGTTTGTCCTTCAGAGGACAATTGTACTTAAGAGGGATAAATGCAGCTCAGTATTAAAGTATCATTGCTTTAAGCCTTGATGAAGGAGATTGTCTCAAAAATACTTTTTGCTCCACCAGTAAAGCTTTTTTTTCATGGAATGATTAGTTGTAAATGAAGGTCTCCTTTAATGAGCATAACAATAATAACGTTTCTGTACTGTTATTGTTCCCTGTGGGGATATAGTCTTTTAGCTTTTACCACTTCAGGAAGGTCAAAGATCATATTCTGACAGACAGGATTTAGAATATGGGATCTTCTTCACAGCCTTAATGACTGTATAATCTAGATTTGTTCTTACTTTTCCTTCTTTTCTCTATGAAAACTTTCCCTTGGGCCTTCACAGAGTTGGTGTGTGAGTGGTTGCCTAAGCAATACACAAGGCCAGTGAATAACACAATGTATAATTATAATATTTTCAACTGATTTTCAGCCATAAATACCACAGGAAAGGAAACAATTGTCTGCAGATTACTGCACAGCACCACAAAACAGACAAACTTAACAAGAATGGAGACAATGTTTCTGGTGGCCACAAGTCACATTTGGGCTTGACAATAGATGTTTTCTTCTATTCACAAAAGCTTTTGTCTCATTCCAGGCAGCACACACAGTGAGTGTCACAGTGAGTGTCACTGAGTGTGTAATTTTGTTGTTGTTGTGTGTGTTTTCAATGCTGCAGTAACCAGGCGGTGAGGATGCTGGAGTGCAGAGAGAAACCCACACCGGACATGTTTGGAGAACTGCTCCGCAACGCCAGCAACATGGGAGACCTACGCAACTGCCCTGTGAGAGCACACACACACACACACACACACACACACACGCATACACACATTCACACAATGCATGGGCGCAGGTTTCAATGTGCACACTCAGCAGCTTCATACTGCACACACACACAAAAATGTACAAAACTGTAAAATACTGTAAAATAAATTGTGCTTTAAACTTTTAGTTTGTAGTCCCCTTTTGTCTTCATTAGCTTTTTTTCCAGTATGAGTTGGATTTTGCTTTTCTAAAAAAGAAAGAGAAATATATTATTTTTTTAATATCAAAAAATAGAATAATAAATACATTTATAAAAGTAGGGTGAAGTTCAATTAAAAATATCTTTTTTTCAGGGTAATCACTTTGATAGTTTCATAATTTTTGTTTTTTCCCCTTCTTTCATGTTGGGTCTTTGTTACATAATCTAATCATATCTCATTTGCATTTTCCCCGCATTTTTCTTTGCACTTTCTATCACCGGAAGCATTTTTTAAGTTGCCATCATCGACCTCCTTTACAGTAAACCACAATTATTACCATCTTCTTGCAGCATGAAACAAAAGAACAGTTGGTTGTGCTGTGAAAAATCATTTGAATTATGTTCATTCTAAAAATAATGTGTGGGCATTTTTGGATGAAAACTGGTAGATGGAAGAGACTGAAGAGATATTACAGTCAGAGAAAGAAAGAAGAGGTGTAGGTAGTGACGGAGGTGGACAGAGGAACGTCTGTGATGCCTTTGTTCTGAAGGTTTGTGTTGTGCTGTCACATGGGAAAGTGCTGCTGCTGAATAGATCCAGCCTGGTCGCTCTCTGCCAAAGTATCTGCACAAAGAGCCTCCTCAGCTGCCCCTCTCCTCACGCAGCAGCCCCACCACAACCTCCACCGCTTTAGCTACATTAATACACACCATTCGCTTATTCACGGCCCAAACGCTGACGTTGTGCGTTCAGCCCTGTGGGAGTCACACAAAAACCTGCTTCTGTTTATCTTCCATCACTTGCAGCCCTGATCTTTTGTTAATACCACACCAGGCTTTGCTCAAACAAACTGACGGTATTTGGATGGCGGTGAGGCTGCTGGAAGATACTGTAGGTGCCAGATTGAAGATAGGAAAGTGTGAAGATGTTTGCTTGGTGCCAAAGAGTTGACAGAGGGAACAGTGAAGTTCTGGATACACGACTTTTGTTCAGTTGTCAGCTAAAATTAATTTGAATAATTGATTATATAGATGCTGTGGAAAAAGTTTCAGTTTTTATAATATCAATACACAAATTTTATACTTGAAGGCAATAAAATCACATTTTGCCCGTCTTACTATAAGTGGTAAGATCCTACTTGAACACTCACATGTGAGATTTCTGTATTTTTGTCTGTGTTCTTGTCATTGGTTTGATGTGGACTGTGTTGGAAAAAGGGATGTCACATACATCCATGTACCAATTAGGATTTAGCAATGTTGTTTGATTCTGTGTATGTCCCTGCCCAGGGACTGCAGATGTTAATGAGCTAATAGCTAAATTTGGCAGAAGTCATCTCTTCTCATTTTGAGATTAATGTTTTTTTTTTAAATATTGTTATATAGCTGTTTGATGCAGAACTGATATATATACTAGACTAGTTTAGTCTGCAACAGTACATTATATTTATAAGCTGACCATATGTTTTGTATCTAAAAGTAACTCTAGCTTTCAGTGCAGAGAAATAGGACAAAACATTGCAAACAAACACAAGTATTTCAAAGATTAATTAAATTTTTTTATAACCGTGAACCTGTTTCACCACACTTGAAACATGCAAACTACAATGTGCAACATGAAAAATCCCTTTTTGACACATTAAACTAATGACAAATAACAAAAAGCCACTCTTGTGACCCATGCATGAGCATGCAACAGCCGTGAAGGGCTCACAAATGTATTAGCAATTTGCAAGCAACAATTATTTGTGAAACGTGACTCTGCGACTATTAGTGACTAATAGTGCTTCAAAATACTTTCGTGAAACCGTTTTCAGGGTTTTATTTCTGTAGATTCTTATCGGTATAATGAATTTAATCTTGCCAAATTGCTTGGATCTGGGTACAAAGAGGAATTGACATGGTAAGAACCACATGCAGTCAGGCAAGTTTTAACTTAAACTTATTTGAAAGAGAAAACGAAGGCGAACGGCAAAATTACAACCCAAACTGTGACTGCTGTAGATGTGTGCCAACAGTTCAGGTGTGGTCACTTTTAATTTCTTCCTCCAAATTAAGTGGTTTAAAGAATCTGGTTTAAACTGTTCCCTTGGTTACGACTTCATCAACTGATGGACTTCGGCTTTCCCTGATTCCAGAAAAAACTTGTGTGTGTAATCATGATTGATGGAAATAATGGCCAAGTTGTAAAAAGAACGGAATCTGGAACTCAACGGAAGTATAGCAAATGCACTCAGTGACCTTCCACCTCTGTATTGATGTATGGTGATTTCATTGTTCACTGTCAACAGACTGCATCCTCAGCTGTCACTACATTGATAAAAGTGGGATTGTCTCTTTATTTCGGTGCTGTATGAGTCGTGAGGAAGCATAAGCACAAACATTTTCCTAAAGTTGTGTCATTTTGCTCCAAAGAATGCCACGATCAGCATTCTGCAAACCTACAGTATCCTTTGACCAGCAGCACTGTTATATAACTCACTCTCCCTTGGAAAGGTCTGCATAGCCACAGCAAAAAAAAAAGAGAAAGAAAAGAAATCTTTGCATATAAAATTCAGAGATGAGACTGCAAGATCAATGTTGTATTATGAAGCAGAGCGAATCTGTTTGTACGATCATTTGATGAATGATGTTGTCACCGGCTGTTCTCAGCAGAGACACAGTACAGGGAGCTAACTGAGGCTGTGTGTCCCGTCGATGTGTCCTAAGCTAACAGATAGCCCGTGTCTCAGTTGCTGTGCTGTTTGGCTGCGGCTCCCTGGCTTGTGTTTGTGTCCCTTTCTGAGAATTGAGAAGCAGACCCTGGCAAAATACCTTCCTGCCATCTCTGGTGCCAGCGCGAGGCAGCCCGCCGCCCACAAAGGGAGACTTCTGTGTGTGTTTGTTGTGCATATGTGTGTGTGTGTGTTGTGTTTGGCAAAGTGTCTGGTTGCCAGGGTGTTCTCAGGCTGTTTCCGAGCCCGCTCTGCCAGCACTGCGTGCATGCTCTTGTGTGTGCATGTGTGTGTGCGCACCAGCTCTGCGGTGGGTCATGACTCAAAGGAAGGATTCAGAACACACGGTTCTGAACTCAACAGAAGGCCCAAGGGACAAAATACAACTCAGCACAGTCCTTCTTCCTCTGTCATTCTCTCTTACAGTGCTTTCATCATATCTTTTCCCTGCCTTTTTATCTCTGCTCCTAATTCTCCTACTGTTCAGTTCATCCGGGTGTGTGTCTGCATGCGTGTGCGTGTGTTCATCACTGCCAAATGAAGGGATGATTTTAGCGATGTACACCGCTGTCACACTGCCTCATAACAGAGGATGAATAAACCTGTTTGATCACACGCTCCTCTCCCTCCCTCCATCCCAGAGTAACTGTGGGGAAGTGTTGCGTATCCGCCGGGTGCTGATGAACTCACCGGAGATTGTGTCCATCGGGCTGGTGTGGGATTCAGACCACTCTGACCTGGCGGAGGACGTCATACACAGCCTGGGGACCTGCCTGCGTCTGGGAGATGTAAGGGGATCACACATGCATTACACACATTATGCGGCCATTATAACACATTAACATATGTTATGTGTGTTTATGTGAGCAGTCACGCACATCTGCCTAAATACAGACACACTACTCAAAACGTGTTAGTGAGAAGAGCTTTGTGCACATTGTGTACTGTAAGATGAACATTAAGAGTCAATATTAAATATGTGAGTTTTCCAGAAAACAACCCTCCTTTTTTAAACATATGAAGCAAGCCACACAACATACAGTTAAGAAAGGCTCTGTTCCAAGGCCGTATGTTTGGTTATTAGTGTTGTTGAACTCTGAAGTTCAGGTTTCACCTCGGCTCTCTATTTTAATTTAAATCTGCCGACAAATTCTCGCTAACTGCTAACAAACAAAAGATCCGAGAAACTTAACCTCTAGATGAGAAGTTACAAATCCCCCAGAGCCATATTCACATACACACACACACACACACACACACACACACACACACACACACACACACACACACCTCATAATCAAACAGTCCTACATGCAAGGACACACATGTACTCTCAAAGACACACACGTGTAAACGCACATGTGCTCAAACAAAGACAGAATACAGATAAGTGCACAATGTAACGCCCAATAAAGTCGCCCCGTTCCAACACACTCTGGAAAACAACGAATTATAACACATGACACATTCAACCTGACCTTTATTACTCTCATATAGAGCTGAGCTCCTCCGTCTCCCGCTTTTACACCTCACACACACACACACACATGTTCGGCCTCTGATACTCCATGTCATGACTGAGTAATGTTGATGCATTTTAATGGCACTGTAACATCTCCAGCCGCATTCTGAAGCGATATCTATGAATAATGGATCAGTGAATATGACTGTGTGTTACAGTGAGTCAAATTCTTTCCTCTATCTTCTATCGTCTGTCTCCGCCTGCTGCTGTCTCTGGTTTTCATCCCGCTCTTGTGAGATGAAGCTAGTTGTTAGATAGAAATCGGAGGCATAATCTATTGCATTTCCTGCTTTTGTTTAGTTGTTCAGATCAGGAAAAGTGAATCCATCTGCCTCCTGCATCGCCCCCCCCCTCTGCCACTGCTTTCATTTCCTCTCTTTGTCTGTCTTCTGCATCTCTTTTTTTCTGCTTCCTTGTTACTCTTTTGTGTTCTTTCTCTCCATAGATTGGATTATTTTAATGCTGAAACAATTAATATATGAGAATAAATAGATAACAAGTTAGATTTTCATTTATCATGCAAAAATGCTAAACACTTGCTGTTTCCAACTTCACATATATATCACACATATTTGATGTTTTCCTTTTTTTTATCATATTCAACTGAATGTCTTTGAGTTTTTGGCTGTTGAGCAGACAAAGAAGCAGCTTAATGCTGTCGCTTTGGGTTGTGGAAAGTCGTGACGGGCTTTTTTCTGACATTTTGAGAACTTAGGTAATCAATAATGAAAGTAATTGTTAGTTGCAGGCCAAGATAATTTGCCATTGTACTGTGTTAAACCATAAGCAGCAGCAGGTAAAGACAGTGTTACACAGAGGGTTATGTTAACATTCCTTAAAAAAGCAACTTCAGTACTTTTATCACGTTGATCTGAAAATGTGCAGCGTTATAATTTGCAGCAGCTGACCTTACTGAGACATCAATGTGAGATCATTTCTGCATGAAAAGCTGCGGCTCATGTTTAGCACTGTACAGTATGTGCAGCAGACAGTGAGAGGAAAGTGAGGAGTTTGAGAAAAGGCAGTATGTGAAGGATTACTGCATACAGCATATATACACTAGGTGAGCAAAAATGTGCTTGTATTCACATTAACTTCTCTATATCTCTATCCCCCCTCCTCCTACTGCACACCTCTCCCTCTCTTCCCTGCATCTCTCCCTCCCTGCCTGTCTCCTCCCCCTCCCTCCTCTCTCTCTCTCTCTCTCTCTCTCTCTGTAGTTGTTCTACCGTGTGACAGAGGAGAGGGCTCGCCAGGCGGAGCTCTACTTGGTGGGCATGGTGTGCTACTACGGCAAGCACTACTCCACCTTCTTCTTCCAGACCAAGATACGCAAGTGGATGTACTTCGACGACGCCCACGTCAAAGAGGTGAGACACAGTTTGGAGTCTGCATGCTGCAACACGGGGAGGGGGGGTGCTGTACAGTATCTGCTGCATCTCCAGTTGTGCCTGTGAGAGCAGCAATGACAAGAACTACGCTGTATGTTAGTCTAAGTGCTGCATGGTCAGCGGGGGCGGCTCGAGATTGATTATGTGTTTCAGGTTTAATCGCTGTCTTTGTCTCAATCTTAGCGCAGGTTTAAGTGCTAAAACTGGACTTATGTTTCAATACTTCATGATTCAATTGTTAGTTCTGTTCCACAGGGCTGGAAAATTATATACATTTTGCAGGGGCTGAATCGAGAGAAGCAGGGTTTGTTCGTGTCAAAGTGTGATATAAAGTGAATTTACTTGTCCTTGACACCTCTATCAGTGACAGTGGACACTGTCTGTCATATTGGATTATTGAGCTAATGAAAAAGTGTGATAATATGATATTCATAAGGACACACAGCAGCACAATGTGTGTTTGACCTTCTACTTTTGGTGGAATATGCGTAATGTTATATCTTAATACGGATAGATTTACTTTCTCTTTGTGTGTGTGTCTGTGTGTGTGTATGGGGGGGGTTATATGTATGTTTATGTGTGTCTTTATGTGTGTGTGTTACCCTGCTGCACCTCCAGATCGGCCCTAAGTGGAAGGACGTGGTGTCTCGCTGTATCAAAGGCCACTATCAGCCCCTGCTGCTGCTCTACGCTGACCCCCGTGGGACGCCGGTGATACTGCAGGAGAGCCCCAACCCCTGTACCAGCTCCAACCCGCAGCTGGAGCTCCAGCACTGCAGCAGCAAGGCTGGTTACGACAGTGAAGACTCTGGTACAGCAAAGATCAGATTATTCTGTGTTTATCGTTTAGGGCATGTGAGGTTACAGCTTTAAAGCTCTGACCTTCAACCCTATAATCCAACTTCTGCATCTGCGTACTGCAGAGCCTGAAGTTATTTGACTGTAAACATATGAAGATTCAGGATTAACTGAAAGGTTATCCCTCTTTATCTCGTTCTCTCTCAGGTCGGGAGCCGTCCATATCCAGCGACACTCGTACCGACTCTTCGACGGACAGCTCGAGTCACCGTGCCTCTCGCAGCAGATCTCTCCACCAGTCCACGGGCAGCCACCTCTCCAGCGAATCCCAGACCACAGTGGTCTGTAATTACGACATCGGCACACCGCCGCACGGTGCTGACGCCGGAGGTAATACTGCATTCAAGTCCATGAGCAAAGTTATCTATACTCACAAAGTACAGCTGCACCTTGACAGCTCCAAAAAACTGGAACTACACAAGTGACCGCAGTGTTTTAAGGGAGAAAGTACTAAACTGCGGTACTTGTTGTAGGCACAAGTAAGAGCAAATAGGGTCAGTTTAAGTGGAAATTAAGTTCTTTGTCCCTGTGCTTCATCACTACGCTGTGTTACTGGTTATTCTTATATTTACTTGCACCGCTGCCTACTTAATTGCTCCCTGTGGGGTAAATAAAATATTAATGGATTAACTTTCAGTCCCTCTTCTCCCACATTCAGAGTCAGCAGTGGAGGGTCCTCCCCGCCCTCCCTCTCCTCCCCTGCCGGAGTACAAGGAGACCGCTGTTTTCCTCCTCTCCTCACGCCGGCCACTCACCTCCTCTTCCTCCTCGTCTCGTCCCCTGTCCTCCTCCTCTTCGTCAGGAGTTGGGGGCTGCGAGGGCGGAGTTGGGGGCCCCCATTGGGAGGATGAAAGCACTAGCAGTGAGAGCAAGTCCAGGTACTGCACCACCATTGTACTTAAGTTCAGTACATGTGTACATTTACTGGTTCTTGAACTGGAGTATTAGTCATGCTACCATTTATAAATTAATAAAAGGTCAAATAAGAATTCAATTAAGAGGTGTGTAAGAGTGTAACTAATTATCATCATATCTCAGTTTGTGTCAAGCTTGATCAGATTTGTTCTAGAGCTTCATAGAGAACTTAAGATGCATGTTGTGCAATAAATGGTTAAAAGCTCCGTGTGAGTGTCCTGACTGAACTGTATTTAAGTCATTTTGTAGGTCAGGTATTTTTATTTAACTACCCTCTAAAATGAGTCATTCTACTTTCTTAAAGAAGATTTGCACCTTTTGAGCAGTTTTCAACAGTAAGGTAACCCTGTGTAACATCTTCCTCCCTTGCTCTCTAGTTCTTCTGGGGGCCGCTACAGGCCAACCTGGAGGCCCAGGAGAGAGGCCTTGAACATCGACAGCATCTTCACCCGACCGAGAGGCTCCTCTCTGGGCTACAACACCCTGCCTGGTCCCTCTCTCCCTCCGGAGCCCCAGGACTCCTTCCCCCTGGTGGGACCCACTCTGCCCACACAGCCGGGGTTACAAGAGGTGGAAGGGAGGGAGGTTGGGGAGTTGGAGGCGGGGTTTGGGCTGGTCGGGCAGCCCAGGTCTCTGGGCAGTGGGCGGACAATGGGTCCCCCTGCCCCTCCACCTCTGAGAGGGGTGGAGCACCAGCCACGTCTGATTCAGAGGATGGAGAGTGGCTACGAGAGCAGCGAGAGGAACAGCAGCAGCCCCGACAGGTAGGAAACTCACAAATACCAATTACTGTCTCTTCCTTTCTGTCTCAGTCGTTCATTGTCTTCCCCTCTCTTGGTTTCTCTGTCACTCTTGTTTTTCTGTTCAATTTCACTTAATCAGCATGAAACACCGATGTGACGTTAACAATGACAAATTGTCCAGCAATAGTTCAACTAATCAATCAGTGGACATATTTGTCTGGAGATGAATGATTGGCACTCTCAACATTTTTCCCCCTTTTGTCTCTTTTTACTGCTTTCTTTTCTCACTGTCTTTTTTTCTTGCTCTCCACAGGGAGGTGGGGCAACAGAAACGGGTGCTCATGTCAGGACCTTCGTGGCGTTCGGTGCCCAAGTCTAAGAGCAGTGGTGCCATCCTGCAGGAGCTGCCTTCCCCCAGCTGGAGTGGCGGCACCAATGCAGGTGTGTATTTGTGCATGTTCTTGCAATTACTCTACTCTAATAACTGTAAATATTTGCTTTTGATTTGACAATGTCATTTGTGTTGTCTGTTCAGGCTCAGGGCGCAGTGAGCTGGACGAGCTGCAGGAGGAGGTGGCGAGGAGAGCCCGCCAGCAGGAGCAGCAGAAGCGGAGAGAGGCAGAGCGGGAGGCGGCCATGGGATTCAACCCTAAACCCAGCAAATTCATGGACCTGGACCAGCTCCAACACCAGGGTATGAAGGAAAGAGGGGTGACAGGATGAAAGACAGGAAGTAGGAGTGAGGGGGGTTGGAGGCTGGAAGTTTTTAAAGTAGAGCCAAAGAAGTCAGTTCACCCAACTTACAGCAAACATATTATCTCACTTACCTCTCGTGGTATCTAGTGATGCAGACAGTTTTTATTTTATTTGCCCAAATTTTTAAAGACTTCCATAAAATGGATGGGAAAAGAATTACATTTTTGATTCTTACAGCAGTTCAAAGGAACAATTTCTTTGTTGAAAATGACTTCTGCGTGGCCACATAACAGAATCAGTAAGTGAGAAAATGTGTTTTCTTTTTGTAAATTTGTGTGAACTGACCCTTTAAGAAGAAGGTCAAACCGCATTTAAAGCTGCACGTGGCAACTTTGTATGTTTTAAACCCCGGATAGAAAAGAGCCATCACTGACTTATTAGACAGTTCTGGATTTCTGTTTTAATTTTCACTTACAAAAACAGAACCAGAGTAAATCTATGGTACTTCAACTGGAGGGGTGTGAGGCTGTTTTTGTGCTGTGCGTCATTTCATGATCCGGGCTGATGAAGTGTATTTTTATGTTAAAGTCTTGCCCGGTGCAGCTTTAAGGTCACATTATCACCTGTTGTCTAGTTCAGCAGTCACAGTGACTTGTACGTCCGTGGTTCTGTCTGACCTCCTCTTTGTCCTCATTCCCATCTGTTCGTCTGTCTCTCCATCTGTCTCCCTCCATCGGTATTTTTTATTTGTCTATTAGTCCAGAGTGCGTTACTATAACTCATACTGTATATATATTGGGTGAGTGTTTTATGTCAGAGTAAGTGTGTGTGTGTGTGTGTTTCAGTTCCAGCCGAACTATTGCTGAGTTCAGTGTAGCTGAACAGAGCAGAGAGCAAATCCCTGTCAGATCAGTTTTTACCAGCATGGAAACTCCTGTGGGACGTTTACTGACCGCCACTGACTGGGAGACTCTCTCAGGGTGATTCCCACTTAAAATCACAAACCCAGTCCAAGTTCAGACCTCTGATGTCCCAGCCACACTCTAGGGAGTTCACAATGTGTGTGTGTGGGTTTCTTAGTTCACAAAAATATTACAAGTGTGTGTGTATACCCCTCTATGGTTATTTACATCTAAATATATACAACCATGTATGTACCTGTATGTACAGTGTATCTTCTTAGTGTGTGTAAGATTGTGAGATGTAGACTTCAGACTTGGACTCAAGTCATATTTAAAGGGGAACTCCACCAGTTTTACATATCAAAGTCAATTAGCTTATCTGTGGCTCTGCAGGAGCTTTGTCAGTTCTGGCGTAATTACCCAACTTACACCACGTTAGCAATTTCATTTAGGATTTAGGGACTAGAAATTAACATAACAAAGATTTAGACACATGTGCAAGGAATAAATTGGTCCAGGCTGAAATAGCTCAACAACTGTTGGATGTATTGTCATAACATTTTATATATACATTCATGGCTCCAAAAGGATCAATCCTACGGACTCTGGTGATTCTCGCACTTTTCCTCTAGTGCCATCATCAAGTCAACATTTTACTTTGTCTAGTACTTTGGTTTATGACCAAATACCTGTGAAACTAATGACTGTACTTTGTGTTTAAGCCTAATTAGCAAATGTTAACATCCTAACACATTAAGCTATTATCTGTTAATTATATACCTAATAAACATCAGCATGTCAGCATTGTCATTGTGAGACTTTTAGCATGCTGATGTTAGCATTTAGCTCAAACCACAGCACAGCCCCACAGAGCCGCTAGTAAGTCCCCAAACCATATGGACTTTATGAACTTTCTCAAGTCACAATCAGTACATGAGACTTGACCTGAACTTGATTGCCGTGAAAGTTTACTTATTTTAGTGGGAAAATATTTCAAATTTTAACCAAGAAAAGGAACAAACAGTAAATAAATAAGACATTGCACAGCCACTCACCTGTTATTAATTGAAAGGATCTAAGGACTTGACTTGGACATGGCCTAAATCACACAAGACTTGACTAACAGACCTCACACTTGGTTGACAGCTCTGGTGCGGTATTATCTATATTCCTGTATGTGTGCGTACTTTAGATCCATGCATCCACAAATTACATTTTTCTGTGCGTGTGTTTCAGAAAATATGTCTGTGTGTGAGAAAGAGAGCCTTGTATGAACTGCAGGTGTGCAGGTTTTCCCCTCCAGCTCAGCACTAACTAAAGCTATATCAGGGATTATAATGTTGTGTCCTGTCTGTCCTACTGTGTGTGCTTTAGTGTGTTCAGCCTCATGTACCTGACACACACACACACACACACACACACACACACACATACACACACACCCCTGTGAGTACACTCAACCTTGATGAAGTGAAAGGACGACTTGCGAAAGAACAGATGGCATCACTATCAGTGCGATTACGTAACAGAATTTGGTTTCCCACATCCCTATCGATGGTTTTAGGCGGACTCCAAACAATCTGCCTCAGTGTTTTAGAGGACGTTACAGCCAACAACAACAACAACAGAGCTGCCATCAACCTTCCTTTATTCCGTCTCTATCAATCAAAAGTTTGTAAACTCAAGCCAAGATGGGTGATGGCTGCTCTTTTGTTGTCCTCTTCTTCATCTTTTTTACAACCAACTAACACCATTCAAGGCACGTTCACAAGGCTACGCACCATACAAAGCTTTGTCTAAAAAGCTGGCTGGTGTCTGGCTTCATGAACGTAGCCTCAACTTTGCTCCTCACTTATCTAATCTTGACTTTTTTGACTTACTAACTACAGTACAAGTTAACATATTGATGCATTTACAATAGAATTGCAAAGTGGGAAGAGATGCTGGGTGTGGAGGTATTTTTCTCCCTCCACTATACAGTCTTTCTATTTCCTATACATTTTCTTCAAATGATATCCTCAGTGTGTGCCAACATAAAAACACAGGGGACTCCTCTAAGACAGTATAACATTTGCTTAACAGCAGCCATTTTGCCACAAGTGGAAATTGCATTATAATGGTAAAGCATACAATAACGGTGCAGTAGCACAGATAGACTCAATAATGTCTGTTATACAACAATATTAAGTTTACTAAGATTAGCCAAGCTCCTGGTCATACCTAAGGTTTTAGCACCTGAGTGTATTAAATTGACCAAATTTGTTATTTATTTAACTTGTAAGAGAATAAATGTGCAATTTCATCTTAACATAATCTAGTTTGAAAGATACAGAAAGATGGCCATTGTTTAGCTTTAATTATTTCACAGAAATAGTCAGGATGGTGCGAAATACTCCCATATGAGAGCTGGAGAAAATGTGGAATAAAATACCACACCATAGTTACTACATGCATCTAAAACTGACCCAGAATGTAAAACATTAACTGAATGTTTTGCTTTTAGCTGTAGCTCTGTGATTGGAGCGAAATGGGAGTCGTGGTTGACTTCCAATCTTTTTATGTTTTGTGTACACATTCTTGTACATTTGACTTTATATAAAAGAACCATATATTTTCTAACCAGTTGCTAATATCTTGAATGATTTTAACCAATCCAAACAAGTTCTTTAACTGTCAGTCACCTAACAAAGAGGACGCCCGAAATAAATCCTCCCACTTTGCAGCTCTATACATGTATAAAATACACACAATAACTTACAGTAAAGGAGCGTAATGCATGCCAGCCCCCTCATAACCACTCCTTCTGCTCTGCTTCTATTTTCTCCTCTTCACCTGTTCTTACATCTTCATATTTTGTCTCTTTTTTCATTTTTTACTCTCTTTCCTTCTTCTTTGTTGTTTCCTTTCTTTTTCCGTTTCCCTCGCTCTTTCTCTCTCTGCCACTCTGTCGTTATACCTTTCTGTCTTTTTCTCCTTTTTATCTCCCGCTCTGTTGTTAACATCCTCAGCTGTGCTCAGACCCCTGCATGAGGCTAACGCTCATAGCGGATTGGCTGTAGCTGCGTGCATGAGGAGCACTGGGGGCCCAATCAAACGCAGACAGGAACAGGAAATGGAACGGGAGACAGGAAGCGCCCGCCCACAGGGGCCTCGCAGGTACCACCACTGTCCCCCCTTATGTGTCCGCAGCGGTGCCTGTCTGAAAACCACCTCAGACCCCCTTCCTCCCTTCCTCCCTCCCTCACTTCGTGTGTGTCCTCAGCTCAGGCTGTCCTTAAACCCACCGCAGGAATCCTCTGTGTGTGTCCTCTGGGTGCTGGCTGTCACAAAACACCTCAACATCCTCATGTGTGTGTCTTCAGCTCTGGCTGCCCAAAATCCCAGAACCCAATGTTTTTTTTGTAAAGCCTAGCACTGCACTCTCACATCCTGCTGTATGTGTGTACGTGTGTCTGTATGTGCGTGTGTTCTCAAACACACACACTCGACTATATACAGTAACATCTTATCCCCTTTGTGTTTGTGTGTTTGTTGCAGTGCAGTAAAAAAAAAAACCTGCTTTGCTGGGCTCTGTTTTGCCAGCGAGAATAAAAAGAGAGGGACAGAGTTGCTCTCTGCTTTTCCGTGCTTCACTGCTTCCCTTCATTGTTGTTGTGCTGCTCTCTGTAGCTGTGTGCTGCCAAGGCTTCCCTCTGCTCTTTGTGTGCTGCTGATCTGTCCCTCTGTGCACCGTAAAGCTGCAGTCCGTCACTGTGTTTCTGTCCTGTGTGCTGCCGTGCGATTGCAGTCACAGATCTTGTTTAGTATCCTGTTTGCTTGTTTGTTGTTTTGTTGAGGTTTTTTTTGGCTTTTTGCTGCTGTGTTTGTGTGTTACAATAAGTCAGTCTCCTCCTGATGTGTTAGTTTTGAGACGAATGTGAGCTTCAGTAGTGACGTTTTTGTACAAGAAGGGCTGAGTGGAAAAAACGTCATATTTCTTATTTTAAAAAAGGGAGGCAGCTCATCTAGAATCTGAGATTGCATTTAATATAATAATTTATAATACTAACTAGACATGTGTTACAGATAACAGTGACATTTTTATGCCATTTTCACTATTTTCTGACATATTATAGACCATGATTAATAGATTAATCAAACAAATAATCAAAAAAGAAAATAAATATATCAGAGTGATATAAAATATGATTAACTAGAGTAAAGAAAATTAAAAGTACTAATGAACTAAAGAATAAACAAAGTGCAGGGTCCAGATGACAGGCTCATACTGAGTTAGAAACATAGTCAGGATCCAATCCCATGCAGGCCTTAAAGGTGGTGATTCAAATCTTAAAATCTACTTTCATTAGATTTTGTAAGGAGTCTTACTTCGACACTTTAAACCAACTGAATTGATGGTAATTACAAAGGTAGGGACAATGATTGGATCTGCTAACTTAGTCATGTTAATGTCGGGTTTAATCTGTTTCATTAGAACTCAGCTTAGACTGGAATAAAATTAGTTAAAAATTAATAAATTGTAAACCCAAACTGTTAACAGCAGGATGAAGGAAAGAAGGAGGAGGTAAAGCTCAGCACTCAGCCTCCTTTATTACCTTCCTCCTCTCCTCTATTGATCAACACAAGCCTCTGATTTATAGCTTGCTGCTGCAAAGCCTGCTGGGTAATTACTAAGGCTGAAAAGAGACGGGAGAGTTAATGTGGGGGATGGGGGATGGCGCTCACGTAGACACATACGGGTGTTGCGCACGCTGTCTTTAAAAATAGACACACAAATTTACAGACTTGCTGTTCACACATACTAACACACACTAGTTTACTACACACATACACACTAATACACTAGAGCACGGAGTGTGTACCATGTCTCTGCAGAGAGGAGCCACTAATGTTCAACATATATCATATCCTCCACATATCAATGTATGTAAATCAATGAAGTAATATAGTGTCCCATGGAGATATTGAATTACCCCAGACTGTAGAAGCCACATTTATTTTCCGTGTTGATATACAGCACTGGTGCAGCTGAGGGTAAATTGCTGTTTTGATAATCAGATTAAAGTCAATTCTTTGGTTGTTTGAGCTGAACGCGTTCTGATCAGAAAGTTAACTTCGGTGAAATCTGCAGCGATCTGTCAGTCAGTGGAGCTGAGCTTGTGCCTGACTCATAAACAGCATGGCTGTGAAATCCCGTACACAAAACGATGCTTGCACAAGGCTGCATCATTGTGTGTTCGTAGCTGTTTGTTCTGTATGAAAGTGAGCTTGTGTGTGCGCGTGTTCCTGCGTGTGTGTCTGTTTTCTGCTTGTTTATCCTGGTATGCTGTTGTGACCTTCCCTCTATGCAGTAACTCACCTGACGTCAGAGCAGCTCTGTTTTTGGGGTTTTTTTTCCTGTGCTGCTGGCTGACTGACACCCTCCCTCTTCTGTGTCCTCCAGTGAACAGCCTGGCCCGGTCCAAGTACTGCTGACGCCCAATCAGGAGGAGGAAGAGGACCAGGCAACGCCCAACCAGGACGCTGCTCTGGGCCCCGACCCGCCCCCTCCACCCTATCGGCCCGCTCCCCCTCGACCCACGCTCACCCTCAGCATCCCTCACCCTTGCGCCCCTTCCAGCCAAGGGAAGGAGGAGGAGGGTGGACGCATGGGGAGGAGAGGGGAGGAAGGTGAGGATGGGAGGGAGGGGACGGGGGTGAGGCTGTGCGAGTTGCTGCAGGCAGGGGGGGTGAGTGTCAGACCTCTGGGGAAGCACTTAGCCATCTCTCTGCCCTCGCTTCCTCTGCGTCTCTGGGATACACACACCACACACACTGCACACTCCACACACCTTGAACCCACACACACACACCCTCCCCCTCCGTCCTCCACTCCTCCCCCATCTTCCCCTCTGGAAGCCTCCGGGCAAAGGAAACCTCTCACGCCTCTCTGGCAGCCACCCCAGCCCCACTCCCCTACCGGCGCCACTCAACACTGGCCGGGGCACGGAGCTGCCGCTGACAGCGGCACACGCCATTGGTCCTCCTGGAGTTTGGACCGCCCTGACGCTGTGGTGACACCATATGACACGCCCCCAGACCGCTGCGTTCCCATCAGGCCGCAGGCGTCCAGTCAGCACTACAGCTACAGTTGCCAGTCTTCTCCAGGGCACTACAGCTCCCAGCATGCCCCAGGGCAACACAGTGATCCCTGCTGTGACCGTGAAGAGGCTGAGCTGACTGAGCTTGACTCCCTTTACCAGGCCAGTCTGCTGGCTGGAAAGACAGGTACACACACACACACACACACACACACACACACACGCATGCACGCACGCACGCACACACACACACACACACACACACACACACACACACACACACACACACACACACACACACACACACTCATGCACAAAACCATCTTCAAAAAAGGGAAATATTTAACCTGAGTTACATTTATTACAATGACATGCATCATCATATCATTCAAATATGAACCCCTAAGAGACTGTAATGGATTAATCAATTAGTCATCAATAATCAATGACAATCAAGCACTACCATCCATTTGTATCACCATTAATAGATAATATCTTATAGCAATAAAACATTATTGATGTTACCCTGAGCTCTGAGCACTTGGGAACACAAGCTTTGCAGATTTCATAGACTTAATTATTAATCAATAAAATAAGCTACAGATTAATTGATAATGATAATAATCAATAGTTGCAGTTCTAAAGTACTGTATAGTCAATAACAGTAGAAATTAAAATGAATGTTCAGTATATTATTAAGTTTAAATGAATGACGGTAGATTGTATTTAAAACCATGTTTAGAATTGAGCTGCAATGATTAATCAATTTGTTTCCAACTATTAAATTCATTTCCAACTATTTTGACAATCAATTCATCATTTTATGTGACTTTAAGAAGAAAAATATCCAAATTCTCCAATTTCCTTTCCTTTTTTAAAACAAACTTGCTGCAGCAAGAGCTTTAAAGAATTTAGACCTTTCAAGTTCTGGGAAAACATTTTGACTTCTTTTAGTTAAGTTTAACTGGCAGTTTCATTGTGACAGAGAAAGTCTATTATTCCCTGTTAAACTAAAAAAACTAACTTGGATGCTAACTGTAACACAGTATACCATAAAGATATAAAGTATATACTGTATACAATTAGTATGTAGAATGGAATTAGGACACTGCACAACAGTATTTGCGAGGTTGCAGATTGTTTTTTTATGTGGATTTTACACATTTAATTTTTCTGTCTCTTAAGAGGCCTTCTGGTTTGCTTTCACATTACTTTACAAAATCACAGAAGAACTTCATATTAAATTCTAACCAAAATCCAAAAGTTTCCAAAGATAAATGACAGAAAAATGCCTATAAATTGATGCATCAGACATGGAGATTTTTTAATTTGCTGACGTGGTGCAGCCATAAAAAATGGCATCTTGTGTTTGTTAACAACACAACAGTTAACTCAATAAGAGTGATATATTGGTTCAGTGAAGGCCTGGAACAGAATTTATATTGAATATATAAATTATGTTGTCAAATTGTGTAGGACAAAGCGATTTACCTACCCTATAATATCTAGGAGTAAATTTAAGAAGATGTGGAACATGAGCATCCACTGAAATATAACCTTTAGATCCTTGTATGTGTGTGTTTTGACCTCCAGCCCTTACCTGTGTGTGTTTTCAGGCTGCAGTCCGTCAGAGAGGCTCATATCCAGGGTGGGAGGGCAGGTTCGCTCCAAGACCCCCAACGCAGACATGGAGAGGAGTGTGTACGGAGCGGACTGCACCAGCACCCCCACCTACCTCAACAAGGTAACATCTACGTAGTCTTTCTGACAGAATCCCCTCACATGTTCGCAGGTCGTCACTTGGTTCCATTTTCCAGCGTCTGACAGACATTTTCTCCCCGTGCAGCCAATGATGTTGCGGGATCTGCGTTTTGGGGTGGAGCCTGACAATGGGGAAAACCTGAGGCGAATTGGACGCAGCCTGAGCGGCACAGTAGTGACCCCGCGCCGCAGCCGCCTGACTGCAACCCGCAGCTTTGTGAGTGTGACTTCCTGTGCTCTGCTGCCTCCCTGTGGCCGTGCTATTAAACTGCATCTGCCTGATGTCCCGCCGTGGCACTTTACACATTGCTTTTCCCTGTGCTCTTCCCCCTCCCTGCTGTTTGTCTCGTTTCTTCCTTTTGTCCTGCTTTTTTCCAATTCCAATCTGTCGTCCTCTCTCTCCCTCTGCTTCTCTTTCCTTCTCTCTCCTCTTCTCTCTCAAAGGTGAAGCAGGCTGATGTCAGTGCCTCTCCTTGCTTACTTCCTCTCTTCTGAGTCCCTGTTGCTATTCCACCACTATCATCTCCTCCATCCTCCTCATCACCAACACCTCCTCATCACCACCTCCCTCCACTGCTTCACAGGTAAACACTGCGCTGAGCTCATATGACGTTGCACTTGTAAATACCTCTCATCTGCTTATGACTGGTAAGAGAGTACATACTTCCTTGGTTGAGCTACTTTTAGTGCCAGATGAGTAGTAATTTTTCAATCAGGTCTTTTCTTGATATTCTATAACATTTTTGGTAAACATTTTACCTTCTGGCAAACCAGACTCATCTGGCACAAAAGTAGGCTAAGCCCTTATTTGCAAGTAGCTAGATCCTGGAGATGTGCACTGGTTTGTAATAACTGTGGGGAAAATCACCTACGTTTTGAACCCAATTACCCACAACAGATGATAAAGATGATGTTTTCTTTTAAATCTTATAAAAAAAGATATTTCCTTCTCACTCAAGATGATAAAATATTGAAAATTCAATATAAACTATTATTTTTCTTTAAGGACAGAATAACCGTGTAATGTTACTTGACTTATTTCCAACTTTTGAAGCTTTATTCTGTACCAAAATGACACAAAGAATAACCACAGACCTGTGTGGTTTGCTTGTGTCATTTAAGGTCTCACTTTTTAGAGACTTTTTACAGTCTTTACAGTTTTTACACTTCTTCTTTCAGAGTGCTAAAATCACACCTAACTGTGAGCTGAGGCTAATGCGTATTGATCTGAAATATGTTGTTCTAAGCCAATATTCTCTCCAGTAGAAAAACTTTTTAATACTTATTATTACAAAGTATTCAACAGCCCTAAACAACAGCTTAGAACAAACAGCTCTAACCTTAATGAAGTTACAGTATGAATATGTCAGTTTGCTTTAACTCTTTAGAGGATACACTGACAGCGGACACATTGTTTCAGAATCGATATGCAAGATATCAAACTGAAACTATTTATTTGGTGGGTCTGAAAGTTGAAAAGGACATTTGTCGGACAAGCTGCTGAAGGAGTTGACACCTAAATAATAGGCAAAACAGAAAATAGTGATATTACACATACAAAACAGAAGAAGACAAAACAGCAAGTAGATATTGACACTTAAAACAGATTTATTTTCAGTCTGTTTTGGATGTGAGGTTGCACAACTGGTCTCCAGTATACAATGCTTTATTCCCCACATGTTTTTGGCTGCCTTGCCTTCATCAGTGAGCACGTTTACATGCCCACTAGTATTAGAGTATGTTAATTTTGTGCATGTGACCATTATATCATGGTCTCAGAAACCTGGATAAGCTAGCTGGAGTACTCTAATGGAAACCAGGAAACTGGAGTGTGAACACCTGACCCAGGTTCACTGGAATCAAGACACAACTGTACATGCTCAGAAACCTGGATACTGTTATGTAGAGGGAGCTGAATAACCATGTTCCATGTAAAGGTCATATCTTGAAAAAGGATCAAAACCTAAAAAATTAATATGCATCTAAGTGTGTAAAGTAAACTCGGTGTAGTATATGAGAGTTTGTTTTAGTGCTATAAATACGAATGAAGACATAAAAAAACATGACAGCCATCTTTTTGCTTTTTAAAATATAATATTCAGTCTTTTCCATTATAGGGTAAAAATAACTAAAACCTCTTTACACCTCAAATGCATCCCACCTTTATTGAACTTTATATTTGTAATCTACAACAACTTAAACAGACATTTATTTAAAAAACACTAAAGGTAAAATATTGTATCACACATGTTGCTGCAGTTGATTCACCTGTTTTCACCTCTGTTCAATTTCAAATCACTTTACTAATTCACAGAACTTTATATTCAATTTCTTTCTAAATTTAGAAGTTCTGAACATAAATTAGATGAAAATGTCTATAATGTTATTAGAATATTTAATTAGTGAATTTAACTGAAATGAAAATGGCACTTTGTGTTTGAACAGTTTACTCAATGACTGACATTTTGTTTCAATGAAGGAACAGAAGATTATTTATGTTGTCAGATCATGTGTGACAATACGTTCGACTCAAAGATAGATTTATGTGGAACATGGAGAACGTCAATAGTTGATAGTTAAATAGTTAAAAAGGTTCCACCAAACAGCACGACATGTTATTTAGGCATCAGTATGTTGATGATTTGACCTTCTCTGAAAGGCTCAGGATGGTTCTCTTTAAACCTCTTTAAACACATCTCTGAACCTCTGTGGCTAGCTCACACAGTTTGTGATCGATTTCACCGTTTAACCCTTAAACCTTCTCTCACAATGGCTGAATATGAGCTGACCTGTTGTTCCTTCTTCTTGTCCAGGAGCTGTCGGGCGGTGCGGGGAGTTTCTGGTTGTGTCTGACGGGGGTCAAGCTGTCTTCTGACCAGAGTCCTGCTCTGCTTCACTAATGTCTCACCGCGTTCCACCTCCACTCGGGGCAGCAGGGCCGAGGTCTTCGACGGGGCCTCGCCTTGACGGACCGGGAATTGGCTCAGGAGGATCAAACTCAAACTCCTATCCTGTTCCTCCTCCATCTCCCTCAAACAACATGCACATGCAAACACATGCACGCACACATGCACATCTGCACTGACGTAGAGCCTCCCTCAGCGCCTGCAGCACCCTGCTTAGCCTTTCCTTGCCTTCCTCCCTCCCTCCCTCCCCCCCTTGACCTACTATTCTGTCTATGCAGTCACTCTGACCCCCAACTACAACCTCAACCTTCTCCCCCCCCACCCTCCCTACTCCCCGGGACTGTTGTTTCTCGTCTCCCCCTGGGTTTTCAGAGGGTTCCCCTGTGCAGTCAGCCTGGCGAGCATGCCGCTTTCAGTGGTGCTGTCGGCTTGGTTCGCTCACTGGCCCGGGTCTGACTGGCACCTGAGCTCTCGGCAGACTCGTCCTCCAACCCTCACAGGACCCTCAGCTCAGGGGGAGGCTCTTACCAAGTAGCCACGCCTCTTCCTCTTTCTTCACGGGCATTTCCTGTTGGACGCACACGTAGCCGAACTGGGTCTGTTTCAGATGGACAGCCATATTTTTTCTCTTTTTGTTTTTGGGTTTGTTTGTTTTTCTCTTCCTGTGTGCGCGCACAGTAAACCCGCCCGAGACCGAACTCTCTAATAACTAAAAGTCATGTACAGAAAACTCATGTATGAAACCTGTATGTTAATTAATAAGACCTTATGGAATGTTGATAATGATAATTAACGAATATTGATAAACTTAAAGTGGTACTTCCTCATGTCTGCATTTCAAATAGGAGTGGAGTGCACTTCACAAGTGTCTAGCTGGAGTTTCCGCCCCCCCCAAACCGCTCGCCGACCTAATGACAGCTCTCCCGTTTCTACCGGGAGATTAAACAAGAAAAGCGCTTCCTTTTTCTCTGCTTTTTTCCTCGTTCCTTTTCTCTTCTTCTCTTTTATTCGCGCTTGCTTTCTTTCTTCCTAACAGGAAACAGTAGCACCAGAAATAGGCCAACAGGGAAGGAAAGTCGAGATGGAATGAGAGTATGTAGGTTAGGAAACCCTTCTCTTAGGCTTTATTAATGAAAATGGAGATGACTCAAGTGCGCTTTGCAAGGTTACTCGGGAGAAGTGCACTTTCCGAAGGCTATTTGACTGAGAGGCAGCTGGAGAGAAGTCGATGCCATTTGTTTTACTTAAAGGCCTCAGGTGAACTTCAGTGGCACTTATGAATTCACACTTATTATTTCTCCCTCCCACTGAATACTGGTTGTGAGACCTCAGATGTGAATAGAAAATGCTCATCTTCAGCCTGAGACAGTGACATGTCTAATATGAATATGCTTTATATGATATATATGTATTAGAGGTATATTTTCAGCCAGTGAGCTATCTTCTTCAGAGATGTCAACCATTCCTCAGTTGTATGAACAGTTATTACACAGTAACGAACAGTTATAACTTAATTCACTCCCCCCTTTACTGAGGAGCATTCTGACATGTGTAGAGTACATTTATTATATCCTTTATTCTATTAAACATTATATGAAATAACAAAGTCCTTATAAAACAACTGGCCAATGTAAAGTTCATCAAGAATTTACTGATGTTGATTGATCGTTGTAACTAAACCAAAGGTTGGCACTTAACTCAGAGAGCGTATTTAACATTGCTGTTTTTATTTTCATTTAGGTTCCAATTTTGTTGTTGTTTGTTTGTTTGTTGTTTGTTTTTGATTCTTTTTTTTGGGTTCTGGATGTGGGAGAATGTAGCCAATTGTAGCGCATGAGTCCGCTATGCAAATCAACCTTCCCTCACGATCCTGTATCAGAGACAGTCAGGAGGCAGACACACCCACCCGCGGGCGCTCTCATGGACTCTGGCAGCGACACGGACGGAGAGGAGGAGGAGATCTCATGATTAATGCTGCTGGTGAACTTTGTTGTTCTGCATCTACTACTATGTTTTAACCAATGGAATGCAAAAAGAGAGCAACAAGGAGGGAGAGAGCAAACGGGAGAAAGAGAGCGAATGAATGTAAACTAAAGGATGAAAGTGTGTGTTTGTGAATGATGCGGTGGTCAGTGACAGTGAGAGAGAGGTGAAGAGTTTAACTACTGCAGGTGGTTTATTGTTTGTGGGTGTGTGTAGACTGTGTGTCAGTTCTGGGGTGGTGTTGCTCGGGGAAAGAGGGAACCTGTATTTTTGCAATAAAGTTATTACCAATGCACTCCCACAGGGGGCGTAACCACCGTACCCTAATGTGTGTGTCATTATTTGTGGAAAGATAAAGAAGCTGAACATTCAACTTTTTGACAGTAAAATTATGTGGACTTGTGAAGACCTACAGCAGTACAAGACCAAATCCTGATCCACTTGCTCGTAGTGTTTTTGTGTTAATAATTTAATCCACAAAGCTCTGATTTTTTTTTTTCTTTTTTTTATTTTTTTACAAAACTTCTAGACATGCATTTACTTTTATCATCTAAGTGCAGTGGTGGAAGAACTATTCAGATCTTTTACTTAAGTAACCACAGTGTGATACTCCCCTACAAGAAATACTTTACTTAAGTAAACGTATTTTCGGCAAAACTGACTTAAAGTTTCAAAGGTAAAAGTACTTATTCTTCAGTAAAATGGTCCTTAAAAGATTTTATCCAAAAAATATGGTTTTCACTGGACAGTAAGATTATGAAATATTGTAATCTGAAAAGTAACTGAAGCTGTTAGACACATGTATTGGAGTCTCGAGTATACCTCAAATGTGTACTTATTTGAGTAAATGTAGTGAGTTACATTTCACCACAGTCTAAGTCTGAGGTAAACAGTAACATCAGGATTTGTAGACTTTAAATACATCCCTAATGGTATCACCATTTACTTGCAAAGTAAATATTAGATATCAGAAAAAAAGCTTCTACCAAAATATATAAACAGGTGTCGGCTCTTATACTGTACACATACATATGATCTACTTTACATGGTCAGTATTGTTTCCTGTAGAGACAATGAATTGAGATATTACTAGAAATACTAGAAACAAGTACTAACAGTGCTAGTTTTCAGACTGACTCAAGCACCTGGTGTCAGGATACTTAACACCTCACTGCATACTTTTTGTGTCACTGATAATGTTCTTATGCTTTTAATTAGAAGAGGTGCAAATATAACAGGTTGAGCACTGTTCTTTATTCTATTAGTTTTACATGTAGCTCATATAACAACTTAATTATAATCTTTTTTAACTCTGAATATTGGCAATATTTGTATTATACCCTGCTAGATGTACATGTTTCTGTAGTGCCATCATCTAGAAGCTGTGGGACATAAACAGGAAGTATAGGCCTACAGTTGCAATGGAGTCAGTTAGATAGCTACGTAGTTTAGTTCTAGTTTAGCTCTGGGCATTTTTTTGCCTATATTTATTTACATCTTGGCAAATTGGCGACATTAAAAGTATGCCGAATTTGCTATTAGTGGTCCTCGTTTGTAATCTGTCTACGGATGTTTAAACAGCTATCAAT
This sequence comes from Dicentrarchus labrax, assembly GCF_905237075.1. Lineage (NCBI taxonomy): Eukaryota > Metazoa > Chordata > Actinopteri > Moronidae > Dicentrarchus > Dicentrarchus labrax. The sequence goes on along the minus strand of NW_026136712.1, from coordinate 16,946,947 downwards.
GGATTACTTTGATACTGATGGAAACTTAAAACATGATGATTCTCAGGCAAATTTTGTAGTTGTAAGAAGCGCCTATTTTTTAATTTCTTAGCATTTATCAATGATGGACATCAGAGATAAAGATATCCTCGAAAAGTGTCACCAAAATAGAGAGATAAAAAATGAAGAGTCACACTGAGCATAAAATATGTGTATCATATCTGTGTGTTCATATTTGACTGAGTTATGACTACATCAAGGAGCAGATTTTCAAAGAAATTCACTTTGTTTAACAAAATCCTACAAAAATGCTATATGTACATTAAGTTTGGCACTGTAGGAAGTTTGGCAATGAGTAGATTTGAGGATTTCAGAAGTACTGATTTATCCCCATTGAATGTTGAAAAAACAGGGAAAGAGTGTGATTGTTTACAGCTTTATTTAATGCAGTTTACTGGTCTGTGAAGCCCCCAGTCAATATATCATGATTGCCTGCAGTTCATCCCTCTACCACTAGATGTAATCAGTGATACACTAACTGGCCACATGGATTCACACAGTATATTCAGTCACTTATTTGCAGAAGCATCGACATACTGTCATCACTGATGCATAAAAACACTCAAAAAAACATACACAGACTTTGCACTTACATAGACAGCGTTTTGTTGTCAGAGCTCTTCCTTTACCTCGAGGTGACAATTAAAAGTTGCTGAGGAAACAGGAAGAAGAAAACTCATCAAATCCCTGCAGAACAGAGCAGAGAAAAGGTGATGAATCAATAACCATTAACTTTCACATACACCTCGCTCCGGTACAGGAAAAGTACATTTAATGGCCACGTTGAATGTCAGTGTGGGTTTATGTTTGTAGTGCTATCCTTTTGAGAGCCAGTGACCTGAATTCAGGCTTAGGACATTCTTATAAGTGCCGTCATTTTTACTGGTCCTGTCTCCTCTCTTCTTCAAGGACTTGAATGTGTATCAAGGATTATGTTTAGAATTATCTACTTATCTCGATCTAAAATCATATAAAATAATACCAAATAATCTGCCAAATCTAGTTGGTTGATAGTGACTGGTGGTAAGGAGACATACAGACAATTCTGTTGTGTGTTTGCTTAGAATTAATTAAGCAGTTTACAGGAAAATTATTTCCATTTATCTTTTCAGAAGATTGCAGCACAGATTAACAGAGTATCTGGAAGCCACAGACTACGCAAAAATGTAAGTTAGGGTGCCAAGTGTGGTTTAATTCTTATTGGCAAATGAGGAATGTGGCTGGGTACGTACTGCAGTCCAACATAGGACTTGCCATATGAACAATGGAAGTTTTTAATGTGCGTCCAAGGAGACGATAAATCAGTCAAGACGTGAAGTTGTGTAAATTGTCACAGAGGCATCTCTAATTAGCGACAGAAGAGGGAGTGGGTCGCTTTTAATTTGATTAATAAGACGTTGCTAAGAGAAGTGGACCTCTCTCTTAAAAATGTCATCAGCATTTGTGAAGCATCGAGACCACCACAGGCCAACTGAAACAATTCATGAGGAAGATATTATCATGCAAACACGCAAGAGCAAACATGCAGATGTAGCAAAACAGAAAATAAAAATAAAGAGTAACTGAGTGATGCAGTGATGTGGAAATAGACGCATATCTGTCCATGTCCATATCTGCTGGTGGATTTTCAAGCAAATAATATTAGGGTGACAAAAACAAGACATTATTGTCAGGTGCTTGTTGAATGGTTGAATAGCTTTGGAAACTTTCTCCTTCTCCAACACCTTTACAACGCTTCCAGGCTTCTCTTTCTAGCTCTCTTTTTTTATTCACTCCTTTAATTTCTGTCGCTTTTCAAGTGAACGACTGAGTGCGACACTATGAATGCCCTCCAGGAGAGACCATCTGAAAATGTGCGCCGTCATCCCTGTATTTAACCGCTATTGTGCCTCCCGGCGACTGGCTTTTCACACTGCCTTCGAATGTGGCAGTATTTGCTAATTAGCAATAAACAGAAAGTACAGCTGAGACTGATGGGTATGTTTTGCAGGTATTTGGTCATAAACCAAAGGATTGGACAAATAAAAATGTTGACATGATGATGGCGCTGGATGAAAAGGTCCAGTGTGCAACATTTAAGAGTCTCTATTGTCAGAAATTGAATATAATGTTAGGTATGTTTTCATTAGTGTATAATCACCTGAATATAAGAATCATTGTGTTTTTGTTACCTTAGTATGAGCCTTTTTGGTGACGGTGCAGGACGCTTTCCACCATGTTTCTACTGTAGCCCAGATGTAGTTGCAATCTGTAACTACACCGCATGATGCCACAAAATACTGCACAGTGGACCTTTAAGGTAAGTAATTAGTTATTAGGATTACCAATAATAATAATAATAATAATAATAATAAGATACCAAGTTATTAGGATTCATCCTGTCAGCAGTGGAGGAGCCAGACAATTTTCATAGCGGTGGCCAGGCTGAGCGCTGTACAGAGGTTAGATCATGATGTTTGCTTATGACCAAAACGTGGGTATCTAAAATAAACCCCTGATAGTCTTGTGGGTGGGCAGGCAATAAGAGGGAAACCATTTAATTTTATCATCATCATCATCATCATCATCATCATCAATCAATATCAGCTTTCATTACTTTTATAGCTTGTACCTGAATTTCTTTTTTTGGAGTTGGGTTCCTCTGTTTCTGTTCTTACTTCCCTTGGCAGATATTTGCGTCACTGTCTGTGACGCAGTCAGACCTGAATTTGCTTTCTATTAATTTCTATGTGAAACTAAATTTGACAGAAACTCGGCAACATGATGTGTTTGATCTCCCCTCAGACTACAGCAGCATGTGAGTAGCAGAGCACATTGGGGAGGGGCAGTACAGTGAGATGGGTGCCAGTAGGGTCCCCAGTGGAGCTGTGACTGAAGAGAAGTGGTTCAGCACAGGATAAAAATTATACAAAATATGCCCCCAAGTGGGGCCAGTGGGGCCACCACCTGGCTCTGCCTGTGCCTGTTAGGAACATGAATGTACCAAATTTCATGGCAATCCATTATTGTTGAGATGACCAACCTTTCCACCAATGGAAATTTCCCTCCTTAAAGTCAGTTAATAAAAACAGACATTCAGTCTATTTGGCTGGTCTAGACTAGAAATACAATTATAGGTAATTACTGTCTGCAAGTGTTGGTGAAGGAACACAGGCTTTCAGACCTCTTGATATTAAATGGGTCAACACAATAAATAGAGATAGTGCAGTCAACACAGATAATAAAAACAAATGATTCAGGATACATGAATGTCTTTCAGGCCTTGGGCTTTCTGAAAGGACAACAAACAACTGGAAGAGACTGCAGCACTAAAAGTTCCAACCACTCACAAAATCATTGCCTCATACACTGACAGAAGAACTCTGCCCTTGTACAAAATTGGAGTTGTTAAAAACATTGATATTCCCACTGAATGAGAAAATGCAAATGTTGCCAAACGGAAGTCTCAGAATTTGTCTCGATCCAAAAAATCTAAATTTAAATGCTGTCATTATCCACCTATAGAGGAAATCACATGATAATTATCTTTCAATAATAAGTTGGCTGAGCTGTGCACATTCAACGCCTCATTCGGACGCTGTTGATTCTTAAGGCTTCCATTAGGGATCAACTTCATCTGAAAATTAATTGAATTAAAATCTAATTCAATCAAACAGTTTATGGCATCCCCATACACAACAAACTGTGATTTACTGTGTGTTCTGACTCATTTCTATCAGAACCAGCATTACCTTTTTCAGCAATCGGTACAGTAGCTCGTCTGTTGGGTCAGACCACACGGGCCAGCCTTCACTCCCCCATGACCCTGTCTCTGGTTCACTGCTTTTCCTTCCTTGGACCACTTTTGATAGGTACTGACCTCAGCAGACCGGGAACAACCCCACAAGAGCTGCAGTTTTGGAGATGCTATGACCCAGGCGTTGCTTGTCAAAGTCGCTCAAATCCTCATGCTGCCCATTTTTCCTGCTTCTATCACATCAACTTTGATGACAAAATGTTTACTGCCTAATATATTCCACCCACTGACAGCTGCCATGATCACCAGATAATTAGTATTATTCACTTCCCCTGTCAGTGGTCATAATGTTAGGACTGATCGGTGTACATGCACACATTGATAACATACTGGTGTGGGACATCATATCAGACATCATACGAGTCCAACAATACTAGATAAAACTGGGGGAAATTACATACCTTTGACACAATATGTCAAAATATGAAAACCAGACAAGTTGAAGGTAACATCTGAATTCCTGCATGTGAAATTGTGAGTGGATGCGTCCAAGAGCAGTTTAGGAGCGGTCCGCCTACAGGAAGGAAAAGCTGTAAGCCGTGGGTGAAACAAAACAATCTTTAAATAAAAATGTAACCAGTGGAAAAGATTTTTAATCTCATAAATTGTATATTATATTTTCAAAAACATGCCAGAGCAACAACTACAGCTTACGTTAACATAACAGCAAGCATTAGTATACTATTAGGTAGAGTTTAGAGCACAGTTTAGACTGACGAGGTGTCGTAAGCTGTGGCTTCAATACCTTATGTGTATATATGTGTATATGTCCACTCTACAGAAGACTGGAACGCCTATCCATCAAAGAAATTATAGCTCTTGGTTTAGCAAAATCATAAATACAATGCAGACACAGAGGCACACACATAATTGTAGGATAAATTGTCTACATACAATTTAGAAAATATGTTAAAGCACACAGACAAATAAAAGCACTTCATACACTAAGACAGATGGTGCAGAGAAGAGGAGCCAGGCTGCTATAGGGGCATTCAGTACTGCTTGGAATACAAAGAGATAATGAGCTGTGATGGGATTCTCTTCAAAAAGGAGACAGAATCCTTGTACCCAATCACTGAGACAGGAAGTGCTTGATGGCATTCATCAGTCACTTTAAGACTGCATAAAAAGACTGGTTAATGTTCCAGAGAAATAAAGGCAAATAGTGAGCAGCTGTGAACACATACAGAAAGGAACACTTCAATAACATTAATAATAATAATGCTTAGGCTACACATACATATGTGTATAAATCTACACACATAAAAAGATAAAAACTCAATGAATTAAATAAAAACCAACAGCAAAATATTCCAGAGCTGAACAGTCGCTATCTGTGCTCACTAGATCCGTTTCTAGTGCGCACTAGATCCGTTTCTAGTGCGCACTAGATAGTATCTAGTACGCTCACAAGATAGTATCTAGTGTGCACTAGAAACGTTTCATTTTTTTTTTTTTTTTCCCCATGTCCCTTTAGGGGCTCCGTACAGTTCTTATCAATTCCCAGTTTCCAATCCAAAAATGTTCAGAACTAATTAAAGAGGAACGAAAATATCAAGACAAGTAAAAGATTCACCACAAAATAAATAATAGTAAACCAAAAAAAAAAAAAAAGAATAGCAGTCTAATGACCTTTAACAAAAATAAACACATTTGAGAAACACAAAAATGAGACATTTGGACCACATGCAAACTCAATTTACACCAGAAACTCTCTGGTCACTAGTACTTCTCTCATCTTCTTTTTCACACTCTTTCCACGCTGCTCACTGACACTCGACCACCAGCCCCACAGCCAATCTTAATATAGCATTCAGGAACCGACTGAAATTCAGTTTTTATATAGGTATCCAATTCTTGGCATTTTGGATTCGGTTCTAACTTGGAACCAAATTTAGTTTCCCAACCCTTTGTTAACCTGGACTCCAGAACAGTTAGAAAACACAGACAAGCAGACGTGAGGTGCCTGTTCGGACAGTATGGTGTAAGGTCAGTATGGTGTAAAGCATCTATCTCAATATAAGACCTTTCAGATTTGCCTATTCTATTATTAGCCTACACTGGTGCAAAATTCTAGTGATACACAGGAAGTGTTTATGATAATAAACACACACAGATGTTACTGATCCCTAACTTTAATTTAACCTATGAACTACAGCTCGGCTCCTTGTGGGAGGGTGTCTGGCGCGACTCCTGTGGAAGTTAAAAGAACAAAGCTGATCATGCATAGGGCAAACTCCAGATGAGCAAGTCCACAAAACGGAAAATCCCTTTTGAAAACGAATGAGCCGCCAAAATCCAAGGATAAGACTCGAGAACTCAAGTCAAAACATACTGGTAATACAGGAAAGAAATCCCAGCCACATCACACAGAGAGACATGTGTGGTCCCGTGACTCAGCAATTCAAACCCTCAAGTCGGTAAATAGTTATGGAGGCCCATTTCTGTTAGGAAAAGGAAAATAGAAAGAGTTAGAAATACAAATTTACAAGTTATTTGTGACTTCTGTTCTAACCTCTCTATCAGCAACATTTGTCTTTCTTCCAAAACTAGCAAATAACTGTTACAACAATAAACACGTTTAATGATACCATGGTTAAGATTTCATTGGGTTTTGGCACGAAAACAACTTGGTTTGACTTGGGGAAGATTCAAAAGGTTCAAATAACTACTTGGTCCAGATTAGGGAAACTAGGGCTGCCCCCTAATGGTCAACTCAGTCGTTAGTCACTCAGTAGAGTCTTAATCAACGCACTTTCTATTAGTCAGAAAAACAAAAACAACATCAAACTCAGTTCAGGACCTGCGTCTTGTCACCGGGACTAAAGTTAGAGGATTGTTGCAACACGGACCTTTTCTCTGTTAACACAGGGAGTCACTTACCGTTGTGCTGTTGCATTTGCTAACTGTACTTGCTGCTGCCACGTGATAGTTAATGGTCCTATTAGCTGACTGTCCCCAGACTGCAAGGCTGCAGGGGGAGTTACTAGCGTGGGAGCGAATGTGGACAGAACCGGAGCAGACCAACGGAGGCCAGCCCATGTACAGCGGCTCCAAACAGGAAGACGAGCGAGTTTGTTAATTTGTAAGTATTTTTTTTGTAAAGTTTGAAGTTATTTATTCCGTGTTCTTGACTACGAGACTTGTGTTACCTCGTTACCGCTTTTTACGTTATCATTTAACAGGCGATTGTTAAAATCTATATATTTAAACAATTTTATTATCATAAACGTGCAATGACTAGTCGACTTATTAGGTTTATTTAACAACTACTAGTCGAGGGCAACCCTAAGGGAAACGATCACGGTCATAGTTTAAAAAAACAACATTGACTTTTGGCACAACACAGGAAGCCAACAGCTGTCTGTATATTATGTGGCTATATCAACATCACCCTGTTTCCTCTTTTGCTCCACACAGTTCCAGCAGTCATAATTTGTACAGCGGCTGAAGCTCTTTGTCACTTCAGTGAAAACAAATGTTGTTTTGAACATTTGCTGGAACGACTTGTGGTGACCCCCGACATGATGAATGCTACATCAAACTGCCATAACTTCATTCAGGACTCCATAAACCACACCTCGGACTGTTTGGACGTCGTCGCACCCATATGTCAAATTATTACACCTCGTCCCCATGGACTGCTCAAGTCAACAACACAAGCTATAGCTGAACTTGACGTTGGTGTATTTTATCTTGCAGTGGATTTGTATGGTTTCTTTTAACACAACTTCACTTGTGAAAGAATTTTCTGGAAGTGAACCCGAGGAAGGGCAGTATCTTTCTACAGCGTGCTCTCTAATGTATACATACGACACAGCATTGTAAATGAAATGATATGAAATGTTTCGATTTTTCATGGACATTATACAAGGAAAAGTCTATAGGGAAACATAGGACTGGCAGCAGCTGACACGCAGCTGAAACACCCTCGGTGTAAACACCTCGCACGTGGGAGACGCAGCCGTCACATGCCTGAGACGCCACGCGCTGCTCAGGCAGCCTACGTGAACTGCAAGCAGTAGGACCCAAATACATGACAGAAGACACAAGATCTTGATATGAAACACACAGATTTACTTGCCAATATGAAGGTTCAGTACACAGGAGGTCTAGTAAACCATAAGCAAACAAATTAGGTAAAGGCAGAGGCAGAGAAACAAAGCAAAAACAAGCAAAAATCCAAATAACCAGAGAAAAAACATACAAGGAATAGCTGGAGTGTATTGACACTAGGAACAAAGGTGAGCTGATGAAACACAGGAAATATACAGTGAGGGAAAACTAACAAGACACAGTTGAACACAATCAATGCGGGGCAAACAATCAAAACAAGACAGTAAAACTACAAAATAGAACAGGAAGTAACACAAAATATATGTTTTATTTTTCTTAACCGTATGTTTTTTCTGGCAGAAATAGGCTTCCATAGAGAACCCATGAATGAACAGTTTAATTTTAGTGTCTTTCCTCATGGGATTGTTCAGACACATTAATCAACAACAAACCAAGAATTACAACAATACCGTACACTGAACTCAAACACATTTGAACAGCACTACATATAGTATCCCAGGAGATACCCAGAATATCTACCTAAGAGAGTTGTGTTCTAAAAATACATTCATCTAAGTATTTCTCCTGCTTTTTAAATAAAGGGTATCACTCTCTCCTCCTCCTCATTCTTTCTCCTCTCTTTCCTCCCTCTGCTGGAGTTGGTACCGGTGGCGGTGGCGTGGGTTGTGTCTGACGTCTGAGCTGCCTGTCACGGAGAGGAGAGCACGTGTGGAGGACTCACGTGCGGGTTTGGTGGCAGACAGGCGCTCACACTCTCTGCAGGAGAGTCATCCTGGGCTAAAAATAGCGTTCTGGCGGAGGAGGGAGAGGAGCTGGAGAAGACCACAGTGGAGAGGAATAGCAACTTTGGGGTTATTTTTACCTCATTTGTCCCTCTGCTGCATGCCAGGCGTGACTCCTTCCCCGTAAAAACCCTCTTGCCTTTTTTAATTTATTGGTCTATTTTTGTCTGCGTGCATCCTCACAGGCATCTAAACTCTTTCAGTTCAGTTGAACTAGGAGGTTGTTTTTTTGGTCAAAGAAGCTAGAGACTCAGAGTACAAAAAACTTAATGGCTGCAGCTTCCCTCGTTAACACGCCCACACACCATCACTTTCAGGCAGATACAGTAAAAGTTGAACTTTTTGGACAAATCACTGCACTTTACTTTAGAAAGTATGTGAAATGTGTAACTACAGTAACATCCTGGACAGACAGCACTGTTTCCATAGTAACCAGGACTAACTTATTAGCATGTTACACGTGCACAGACTGGGTCATTTATTCTCTCCTCCATTCATCAGTTCATTAATCAATTCATTCATTCAGTCACTCATTGACTGCTGCATTCTTTCATCTTTTCCTTTGTCTCTCTCTCACACACATTGATGTTTTTGGTAGATTTGAGAGGACACTGCATTGACTTACACTGAGTGTCAAGAAACTATTGTCCACTGTAATGACATTCAATAGAGCCATCCTGTAATTATACTAGCTTTGTGACGCAGTGTCGGAGCAGTGTTAAGTCCTTGGTGTTAAGTCTATATTGCAAGATGTTTGAGAAAAGTAAAGTGTTGTTACTTTTTACCATTTAATAAATGGTTTATAAAAATATATTTTAGTTTTAAGCTGATGTAATTAGAAAAACTAGTGTGTTGTAGTTATTGTTTTTGTCACTAACTAGAACTCCACCCCTAATTGTAGGCTTCTGTTTCAACAGATAATGAATGACACTTAAGAAACCTTAGGAAGATCCACAGGAAGGATCCTTCTCCCAAAATGCAATACATGTCAAGTGTAAGGAAAAAAACATCGAAATCATCTTATCATTATATACAGATTTACATTTCTGATATATGACGATCACAAAATTCTTCATGGACCAGCTTTCCTTCTTATACTCAAAAGGAAAGCTGAGCAGTAGTAGTTGCAGCAAAAACTGAACATTTTCTGCAAAGTAGGTTTTATTGCAGGGCTCTTGCAGTGAGTTGCATTACATTCTGCAGTTTTTTCTATTTTTCTGGACATTCAGTGCTCTTTTATTTTTGTGGAAACTTTGGCTGCAGTCACATTGCCGGTCGGGATGCACAATTTTGGGTTTTTCCAATATCTGATATTCTCCTGCTCATTTTGGCCGATTTCCGATGGCGATATAGGCACATATTTTTTCAACCTAATTGCAGAGAACATGAAGTCTCTCTTGTATTGGAATTAAGATATTATTATGCCTATTTTTATCATGATGATCCACTGGCAGATGCAGACATATAATAAATGTACACATCCATATCCAAACTGTAAAATACCTCCTGCTTTAACAGCCTTTGAGGATGCTCTCCCTGAGACAATCCTAATAACAACCAGGGAAATGTGACCTATTTCATAAATTGCAAAACAAGGGAATAAATGTAATCTCTGTCCAGAGGGATTATATTGAAACAAGCACATTCTACAGCTGTACAGCAACTAAAGCCAACTAAAATAATATTTGTAGACATAGTGTTCTCTCTTTCACAGTTGAATAACTTAGCCTAAATTAGTAGGCGACATATGCTTTACATTGCTTAAACTAAAAATAATTAGGATGACAGCTTGCAATTCAGGTAACCACCTAAGAAATACCTGCTACTGGGCATCATGTAGTGTGTAGCTCAATGTAGTGCAGTGGATTTAGTTAAGGACCAGAGAAGAGGCTGCTGAGGTGGTCTATGCTTCTGGCTGTTTCTCTTTGTTATTCACAAATTTGTCGTAATGATAGGGATGACAGCTCTTAAGGTGGGTAATTAAATTAAATTATAGTTAAAGGAATGTCTGATGCTGAGCAATCATTGCATAAAGCAACTTTGTTATCTGTTTCAGAAGCTTTAAAAGACCTCCACACCGCAGACATGATTGTCCCTCTTACGCTCACAGACGTCGTGATGTTATCTTTGGCTCGCACGCCTTTGCGCTTGGTGACCCAGCGTCAAGTATTTAGCCTACCTGGTGGTGTAATTCCAGCTGCATCTTATCTGCCTGTCAAATTGGAAAGAAACGGTTGATGCAATGTATAATTTTAAAGCCTTTATCACCTGATACTGATGAATAGGCATAGCAGGAATGGATTTAAATAGAAGTGAGCGGAAAACAAATATAATGTGTATTGTATTGTTTACATAACTCCACTTATAAATCAGCTGATAATCTTCCAAATGTCTTTACAACAGTGTGCTGTCAATCCTTACAGTATAGTTAAACAAGATTGCACGCACACACCCCCACATACCGATCACCCTGCCATTATTTTCTACAGAATAAAAGTCAGAACTTCCTCTTAGCGGTTTTAATGACATTTTCTGCAGCAATCCATCTGTGATTCTGGAGCATGTGGCTGCATTTTTTCTTTGTGAAATCTCAGCCCTGCTTGCTGACAGAGGCCGAGATTGAAGAGATTTTATGCACGCAATGAGGTTGAGTAGACGAACAACATCACAGAAATAATGGCTGGGAGATAGGAACAAGCAGTAATCACTGCAATTATTATTATCAAAATCCCCGCTTTTGATTTCAGCCTTCGGCAGCACAGTCTCCACTGTGTGTGAGCATGAGGGAAGTATTCCACTCTTCTCCGCCCTGTTGGACCCTGAATCTGTCATAATAATTCTCGAAGGCCATCTTCTCTCTACAAGCACAATGGATCTCTTCCTTTATTCTTTCACCTTGTTTTCCACTGTTCTTCTCTCTCTTCCTCTTCCACTCTGCCTCTTAAGTAATTTTTTCTCCCATTCTCACTGATTCCTTGGCTTTGTTCTTAGCTGCACTTACAGTCCTCCCTATTTGTCTCTATGTTCTTTTCCCTTTCAATCAGCTTCCCCACCTCTCTTCTCCAACGTCTCATATCTCCCCACTTCATCCCTCCAGATCAAGTAGCTTAGCTGTTCCCTGTCACTCATGTAGCAGCTCAAGCCACAGGTCACATTATTAATATAATACTGAAACAATCGATTGAAAAGTTACCTAAAGGAGGGGAAAAAATGATATTGCGTTTTAATGTCAGACAGAATGAGCAAAGTGGTCAGATGAGAGCCAACAGACTCAACACTGATAGCTTGACGTTCAGTCCCAACATTTATAAGTAATTATTCCTAAATAGGCAAATGGCAGCTACAGTGTGGTTAAAATTAGGCAACTATCAAAGTAATTGGTTAAGGTTAGGGAAAGATTGTTACAGTGAATACAAAAAACATGTATAGCTCGTTTGAGACATGACACAAACTCTCTGGTTTCTTGCACTTTTTCTCCCTCTTTCATCCATTTCAGTTTAAATACGTCCAAATTGAAGAATTAAAGAATTAATTTCATGCTGTGGCACGTCTGACTTTCATAAAGGAGACGTGAGGCTGCAACGTTTATAGGAGCTTTCATCTTTTTCTGTCCTTTATCAGTGATTTTGTTAATTTGCTGTAACCACCATCTTGCCTTAACCTTAACCATACAATGGTTGCCATGTGCAGATATCACAGAAAAAATTCATCTGGCATTGATCATTTTCAAGGAAAGAAAAGAAAACGAGAATTGACCATTATTGACGATCATTGACAGCAATTGGATCTCTTTGTCAGACATATTTTTCTTCTGCTCATACTATTCTGAAGTTTCCATGGTTGTTGCAGATGGGTTTACAAATAATACAGATCAGATTTCAGAATCTAAAATTAAGGAGGTAGTTAAGGCGGTCAATTCCTCCTGCTGCTACTCTCACATAACATTCACTGCAACATATAACCAACATATTCTTGGCATTGTGGTGCTGTAAGTTGTTTTCCATTAGTGCTCTGCTCACTCACTTGCTGCCATGCTTGCTACACCACTCACATGAAAGCTACAGTGTCAACTGATGCCACCCCTGCTGCTCACATAGTATTTCATAAACCCCACCTCAACCCCAGCATCCACCTGTAGGCTCTATGTTCCCCTCTGGGGGTGAAGTTATTATTATCACTCCCCACTCCCTGCAGTGCTGAGCCTGCAGTTTCATTGTGGGGAGTGAAGAAGTCAGAGGCTAGACAACACTCTACATTTTCTACATTCACATAATCCGTTCCATGTGTGATCATTGCACTGCACCGTTCTCCACCCCCTCCAGGTCACAGGTAATTTATATTGGCTTTGCCCTCCGCACAGCCTGATCGTCCCTCTCCATCCTGTCTGGCTCCCTGGGATGGATTCATTGCTTCTCAGAGGAAATACGTGGAAGGTGGCTGTTTTGTCTAGCTTGTTACATTAAGTCTGTCAGACTATAACATAACTTTTTTTTTTCCCATGCTACATAAGCAATAAACTACCTACTGCACTGTAGATGTAAATTGTATCCAGCAAAATCATTAAATATAAATTAAATTCCTAGACATACTTAGCTGATGTGACGTTTTCCGTCATCTGTAGTGCTGCTTTTTCCTGGTTTTGTCAAGGGGTGACATAGGTTTGACTTTTGGGACTTTTGGGGCAGATGAGTGACTGACACAGCGGATTCTTTAGTCATCATTGTTTGGCATCTCCTATTCCGCAAGAGAGATTTATCCCTCTTCCTCACAGCTCCCATCTTCCATTCATCTTTGCTGATCAGCTGAATCACTCTAATCCTGATCCCACATGGCAGTCATAATTGAACGAACAGCAGGACACCATGCAGATTGTGTGTGTGTGTGTGTGTGTGTGTGTGTGTGTCATATATACTGGGCCAATTTAATGTGGACGATTAAAGGATTACATGAAGACATCAGCACAGCATCCTGGGAACAAGGTTTAAAAGGCGCAGTGTGACAGGTTTACATTAGACCTCTCCCTGATCTTCACACAGATGGGGCACTATCTCACCATTCTTTCCTGTTTCTATTTTTAACCTGGTAGCTGACCCCCATATTATCTTTGGCATCTTTGGTTTAACAAAAAGTTAGCTATCTGACTAGCGCTTAGAGAAACACTGCGCTCCTGTAGCAGCACCAACGCGCTTTGCATGCCACAAGCCACTTATTATTGACACGCATTAGCAGCTGGTTAGCTTAGTTTGCCTGGCTCTGTCCAAAGGTAAAAAAAAATCTGCCTACCAGCACCTCTAAGCTCACAAGCTAATTAACACATTATATCTAATTTGTTAAAGGTGGTAATTCTGGAGAAAGATAGTTGATTGTTGAGTCTCATTCCCAGGTTGTCAAATAAAGATGCTTTGTGCAACACACACACACACACACACACACACACACACACACACACACACACACACACACACACACACACATTTGTGTAACATAAACATTAATCAATATCATAATTAACTGATTAATTAAGCTCTTACTCTGATGTCCATTAAGCCCTGTGCCAGTTCACTAAATCCATCTCCACACACAGTTTCAAACGATCGAAACTGAAACAATTTACTGGCTTATAGCGTCCATTTCCTCGTGTTTAGAGTTGTGTTCTTGGAAAAGTTTCTGTTAACTGGCGCAGCACCTGTGCGTCAGTATTTGACAAGTTGGAAGTGAGACCGAAGCGAGCTGAATCCGAACGAGTAATCAGTTAATCCATTGTGAAAATAAACGCTAGTTTGGAGGCACAGTGCAATGTATGTTCAGAGTGAGAAGGGGATTTGAATATATGTATTTAAATAAGGGTCACACCTGACAGCGTTGTATTGTAAGCACTGTGCCTGGGGAATGAGGGGGTTTGTACTTTTGTACTTGATGTGCAGGATGAGCAGGTGGCAAATTCCTATTTTTATCTAATCTACATCCTTTGTTTTGTTGCCAGGTTTTTTCAGGTAAGAACATCAAAAGTCAAAAAAATTATGTTTGGCCTGCTCCAACATTGTGCTTCCAACCCACAATGCCACGACAGTGTTTTCTACCCCAGAAAGCTTCACTTCAAGGGTTAGTCAGGAACAGAAAGGCTTATCTGACACAGCCTCTTTTGGCAAAATCTGTGTAACCTTTGACATATCTTTTTCAAAGTCAAAGTTTTAGTGTTCTGTTTTCACTTTTATTCTACGTTTAAAACCTACTCCCCCCTGCCGCACGCTCTTCAACTCTACCCCTTCCAAAAAACCTGATGATTAATTTTTTCTCTCCCTGATTCAGTCTCTCCCACCTAATCTCCTGTTTTTATACACACACATACACGCAGAGAATGAGTCCAACTTGCTGTTTGTCAGTTTTGACATGCCCTCGTTCATCTCGTCTGCCAGCTGAATGAAATCACTTCCCCCGCTGTGCCATTTTAATCTCCTGTATGCCATTTTAATCTAATCTGTTTTCCTTTTTATGTGAGGAGTACACAGGGCAGCCAGATGCTTTTTTTGTGGTAACTCCACTAAATGAAGACACATCAGCCGTCATGTTGTTATTAAGTAATGTTTCATTCACTGCCATCCTTGAAGTCAGTGGCTGGTACCGCTTGTGTGTGTGAATGTTGTCACAGAAGACAAGAACATGAACACACAAACAACAATCTTCTACTGGATGATCTTCTGCTTCAGTATTACAGTTTTCTTACAATACAAGCACACTGTACACTCTTAAAGCATTGTCTTATTGCATATATTATCTGCTCTGCCCATTGTGCTGTTTTAATTAGTTTTTTTCCTGCAGAGTTCAAAGTCAAAGAGTCCTCCTTTTCTTGTTGGGATCTGTTCTGGGATTGCAACATTACTCCACTCCCCTCACATGTGAATTGATGTTTCCAATGGAGCAAATCAGTCATCGACCAAAGCATCAACTCTTATTTGCTCTGCAGTGATAATTTGTCTGAAAATGTGCATACACAGCTGTGACAGAGGCAAAGCCTTAATTTGTCTTCAATGACGTTTGTGGGATTCGAGCATAATTTATTGTTTCTTGCACATCTGTGGCAAAAGATCAAGTACATATTTGAGTTATACAGACCTCTGAGGAGGAAGGTACTGTATTACAATTACACAAATTGGCCTCACTGCCACCACAGCACTTTACTGCTGTCAAACTCGAACCCTTTAGAAAAACACAATTTTTAAAGGAAATTACAATTTTCACACAACTCCCAAGAAGAATAACAGAAACAGCAATTTCAGCAAGTGATCCAAACTATGTTTACGTTCAACTGACAAAGCCTTTAAGTGGCTGTAGTAATTATGTAAAGAAGGTGGATGGAAGACACAAAATATCAGACTTGGGGCGTCCGGATAGCTCACCTACCCAAAGGGCAAAAATCAAACGTTTCAGTGCGACAGATAGTTTAGTGCACAGATAGTTTCAGTGCACTAGATGATCTAGTGCATAGATAGTTTCTAGTGCGCATAGATCGTATCTAGTGCTCACTAGATACGGATCAGTGCGCACTAGATAGTATCTAGTGCTCACTAGATAGGATTATGCACAGATACAATCAGTACAGATCCTATGGATGGAGTGTTGTGGAATCAGCACATGGCTCATTTAAATATTAAAATTAGCCATGTGTTAATAGGTCACAACACGAAAATGTAACCAATGAAATTACTTATTTGACACACATTTTAAGCCAATACTTACTACTATCAGTGCGCACTAGATACTATCCATATTGTGGTGAATCAACACATGGCTAATTTTAATATTCAAATGAGTATTAAACTAATTTGTCTGTAAGTAAAAAATAAATGTAAATTAATTGTAACCTTTTTATTACAGTCCGCATTAAATGCCTGTCCTCCTTAAAAATAACAAACAGTCCACCTTTGACACATTACCTTGTTAGTTTAATACGTATTGGCTTAAAATGTGTGTCAAAATAAGTAATCATGGTTACATTTCGTGTTGTGACCTATTAACACATGGCTAATTTTAATATTTAAATGAGCCAACACTGGATCCATATTAGTGCGCACTAGATACGGATCTAGTGCGCACTAGATACGGATCTAGTGCGCACTAGATACGATCTAGTGCGCACTAGATACTATCTAGTGCAAAGATACTATCTAGTGAGCACTAGATACTATCTAGTGAGCACAAGATACTATCTAGTGCGCACAAGATACTATCTAGTGAGCACAAGATACTATCTAGTGCTCACTAGAAACGTTTCATTTTTTTTTTTTTCATGTCCCTTAGGGGCTCCGTACTCACCTGGTTATAGACTATATAGATTTTAGTGCTAGAGATTTCAGTTTGTTTCATGTTTTGTGCAATCGTTCCATAACCTTAACCACATGTTTATTATTGTTACCATGTTGACGAAGCTCCCCAGACCTTAATAAAGTAGTCATCTTAACCCAAATCCACACATTTATTTTTCAACAAGGATTTTTTAATTTTATTTATTTTTTTATTTTTTATTTTTTTCATTAAAAGCATTGAATCCGAAAATGCTTCTGTGTCATCCTAGACAGCAAACGCCATATCTAGTTATTTAACTTGAAGGGCCAGTTGATTTTCATTTTTATATTATCATTATTATATAATATTATTATTAGCATATTATCAGTTATATTATGATTATATTCAAACATACAAACAAGTTGAAGCGATGATTTGTTGTCGATGTGGAGGGGGGTCTCTTCCTCAGTGAGAGATGCTAGGGATACTTTCAGGGGCACATCTAGAGAAGTAATGGGTTGGCAAGAGGGCAGCATGGACACTTTAAGGGGTGGCAGAAATATATATATATATATATTTATGCTACTAAAGATATTGAGCTTAATAACTTGTGATTGAAGCAATGAATTGCATGACGGCTGCCCTCAGCTTCTGTAAAACTGCACTAACTTTGCTTTGTGTGTTTGTTTAATGCCATTTTCCAGCAGTTTCCACCCCTGTTGAACTGGACGTGTCCTTGAACTGCCTTTCCCAGGGTTTCTCAGTATTCTTCGAAAGCTGTCTCTGGATAAGTGCTGTTGTGTAAAAGACTTTGAGACCCTTTGTGGCATTTCAGCTTTAATAACAAACCCTACTGACCTGTGGTCACAAGCTTTGGGCTAGTGACAAGAAGAAGGAGACCGACGGACTCACCAGGAAGAAACACTGCTATCTGACTTGTTATCGTCTGACAGAGCACAAAGGAGACTTTCTTCTTTGTTTTTGTCTGTCTTTCTCCTATCATCTCTTCTCCTGCACACATGCCCTGTATTGTGGGAAAATGGACTTGGAATTTTCTTGAGCTACTGATGAAACCACACATTCATTCGGATATGTAGGCAATGTAATTTTATGTAATATAAGCAATACCATCTCTATGCCCTGTCCTCTCCTCCATCCCAGTTCTTCAGGTTATTTACCCGCCAGAATTTGATGGCTGGAGTGTTAATGCAGCACATCTTTATGGTTACATTTAGGCAGTGGTGGAAGAAGTCTTCAGAGCTTTTTTTCAATTAGATAAAAGTAGTAATAACATCTTAAAAAGGCTTCTCCTGCTATCAAAATTCGACTGCAACCATTTAAATGCAGCTCAGCTTTCCAAGTGTGTAGGAGAAACTATGGTGGCCGAGAACCTCACGATAAACGCATAAAGTAAATAAAAATACTCAAGGATCATTAGGAAACTGTAATTTAAAAGACAGAACTTCACCTCTCTCTGTTGATTCTTTATGTTATTTCATGTTTTTCTTTATGTTTGTCTTTGTACCATCATGAGGTGTCAACTGGAAACATTTTCAACTCACAGATGCATCAGAAAGAGAGAACAATGGTGCGTCTAGGAGAATGTAATCTCAGTCTCTGGAGTCAAGGACCTGAAATGTGTAGGTGCCATTCAATATTAAAGGCTTTTATGGTTCTCAGGAGTGTGCTTTGGAACTTAATTTTCTCACACAGTTGCATTGCCGCAGTTCATGCTATAGAGCAAATCTATGTGCGCACACTCTCTCATCTCTCATCATGTACAGTCACTGTTGGATGCTACAGGAATGTGTCTGCACAATGAGTATGAGAGTGAGAGTGTTGTTAATTTTAAGAGGGGGGATTGTTGCCATAACGTATTTGACGCAGAATCCAAAAGTATATTAATTTAGGCGAGTTTCATGCTGAAACAAGCCTTGAAGTGCTCCAGCTCTAAGTCATGTAATATTGTCCAACACAGGTGTCAACTAAATGATGATTCAAATTCTGCAGACCTTTGAGCCTAGGGGCAGCTGGACATATGACATATAAGCACAAGACTTTAAATTAATCAGAGTTGTGAAAAGCAAAATCTCCTGCTGTAGTTTCTTCACAAGAATTTGCTGATACCTTGTTAGCGAATGTGAAAACAGCATTTAATTTTCTTCCACTTTGAGCACTGGGGGTCAGTTGTCTTATGATCATGACTCAGAGTGAGCACACATGCAGACTTGTGTACGTAACAACACAAAAGAACAAAACAACATAACAGACAACGTGAAGGAATGTAAAAGGAAGAATGCACCTGAGTGATTATCAGATGCTTCATACTGAACACAGAAGGAACAGATCTCATATACGTAGAAATCATCACCTGTGACCTCTTCTTTGTCTTATTTTATACCTTTGCCTCCTTAATTCATTATCTTCCCACCTCTTCTTGCTTTCTGTCTCAAGTGTGTGCATAAAACATTAATGTATCTGCATTTATATATAGTGAATTCACAGTGCATATCACAATAGTAACTGATCTCGCTGTTTGTTTATATATCTCTTGCCTGTCTCCCTGTGAATACAGATGTAGTGGGTTTAACTCTGGATTTACGTTCATCCTGATATAACAGAGAGGTCCCATCTTGCTAGTGTGACGGTAATCCCTGGCCTTCCTAATCCCCTCTGACGGTCCTGCTGATGGGCTCAGGGGTCTCAGTAGGATTCAAGTACACATTCCCAACACTGTCAGTCTTCATCTGCTGCTCTTCGTCATATTTCTGTATCTCTGACCCTTCTGTCTACTTCATTTAATTTCTGTTACCCTTCTCCCTCGTTTCCTGTCTGTGATGTTTATGACCTTTATTGTGTTTCCCTTTAATATGCATTATATTACGTGGCAATTCCTCTTAAAAACACTCTATCTTTGAGGTGGATAATACACAATACCCAGCCTACAGAATCGTTTGATCCTCTAGTTTTCACAATATCCTCTTAACCGTTTTCATTCATCAAAGTGGTTATATGGGAGCATATGGACATCTTTATAGCTGAGCCCTAGGTTGTTAATGCATGCAGTGGTGGAAGAAGGAATACAAATGTCACATGCAGCCATTTTGCCGTGTGTGTCGCTGGTTTGAGGCACATTTTTTAGGACATTTAGAATGCCGTCACAACTAAACATGTGGTGCGTTCATCCGTTTGGTTTGGGCTGGTGTAAATGTTGTCAGTTGGACCGTGTAAAAAAAAAAGCCCACGTGATTTTATGATGGTACATGTTATTTTAGCAGTAATTCAAAAATACCATTTACTCTGGCTGTGAACTGCCAAAGAAGTGTGTCATCTGTATCCTGTAGTCCATATGACTTCATGATTACAGCTGTTGGTTCGTGTGTAAAAAGTAGTGTGAACAAGAACTGGACAAGAACAACATATACTTATTTTCCTTGGTCTGGACCAAATTTACTGAACTACAGAATCTTCCAATTGGTTTGGTTTCTTTTAGTAAAGTAATTGGAAAAAAAGCCTGAACCTTAAAATGTATTACCGTAATAACAAGATTGCATGGACGGACTTGATTATTTAGTTATGACATTTGTGCTGTAGCTTTAGTAAGGACTGGATGAAGCATTATTGCAGTATATATTGAAATGTGCACAAAGGCATACCATCACTAGAAAAAAATATGCACTTTTATTGGTATGTTTATATTTGCACTCTTTATATTTACACTCTTTCCACTGTTGTACTGCAACTGCTGCACAATAATTTCCCTGGGGATGAATAAAGTTAACATACATACTAAAAATCCTGGGTTTCCTAATTTGCAAATGCAAATTAGTCTAGAATTTTTTTAATCCAATTGGTGTTTTCTGTTGGCGCTGTTGGATAGACTGACAACCATTCGTAGCAACAAAATGAATGGCTTTAAGTGCAAGTCTGTTCTTTTAGAGAAAATATAACATCCAGTTAGTTTAATACTGACATAACAGATTAAACAGAGACAGTGTCAGCGGCAGCCATCTTGGTTGTTTTTTTGTTTAATTTTTTAATAAAGTTTGTTCATTGCATTCAACCACAATTTACTAAATAACTGCACTAGTTATTTAGTAGGAGTATACAAAAACATAACAAAAATGATACAGATAAAACTGTTAACAGGTCAACAAATGAAATAGAAAAGTAGTCATTCAACATAGGGAAAGTAGGGGGGGTCCACATTGCACAGAATTAGTTTTATACCATTTAAGTGTGTGTTTAATCTTTTCCAACTTTAGGCAATTTAAAACAGCTTTAATCCAAAGAGCACAAGAAGAGGGTGGAGAAGATTTCCATCCAGGCAAAATTAATTTAACAATTAACAAAGGCAAGGCAAATTGCATTCATTTCGGTCAGTTGTAATGTGGGTGAGGAAACTGCACATTCATTCAATGAACGGGTCTGGTTCAAACTGCATTTCTGAGAGTGTCTTAAAGATGTCTTTCCAGAAACCAACAACAGATGGATCACACCACCACACATGTCCATGATGTGTTGTATGAGACTAGTTTCATCTCACACAAATAGGATTCCTTATAAATTTTGAATGATCCTGCTTTGTTCCAATGAGCCCTATGAGTTTACATTGACTGAGACTGTGCCATCTTGGCTGTTTACGGAAAGTGCTTCAACAGCCAGTAAGGTCGTGCTCCTCTGTACAGTTGTCATATCAAACCCGCCCCATATTAGATAAGGACTGGTGAAAATCTGTCTGAAAGGGAAGCAGGACCAGACGCACCTGCCAGAGAAAATAAAACACGAGCTCACAGATTCATCTGGTTCCCAGGCTGCGATTACATCAAGGCTTATCAAAGTCATTTTTGCACAAAATCGTTCTGGGAAAAAGTGAAACTTGTTTCTCTGCAGAAGGCTCAATGTGCAGGACATGAAGCAACAACTGATAGCAGCTGATGATAATTTATTCACCTGCAATGAAAGGATTATAGAAATGTTTCCCAAAAGCCTGTTCCATAGCCACCTCTCGCCTGCTCCACTCTCTCTCCAGCAGTCTCCTCAATCTGTTCAGAGGATCAGGTTCTGCTTCATCTTCACTCTCTACTTCAAGACTAAAATATCTCTTAAACTGGTCATCTTCATGTCGGTGCATTTGTTTTTTGAAAATTCAATAATCGCATTAGTTATACAAGGGATAAAACTGACTAAAATGCTGACTTGAACTTGATAAACCATAAATGTGAACATTACAGGGGACCATTTCTGTATCATATCTGAAAATAGATAAAAGGAAATGTGGGGGAGCCAGTCTCAATGGGCCTGATGCAACTATTTTGAGACATAAAGCTGCAGCCACAGCCCACAGGCTTGTGTTTACATTGTATAGCCATAGCTAATTGCATTATATTGTGAGGACTGGACTTATTAACTACCAGGCAGCGGAGCCAAAGCTCAGTGTTATGTTTTATTTACTTTCTACATTTTATATTTTCTACAATTCATTATTTATGTTAACATTCATTTAAGATTCTTTTGAAAATATTCTATTCAATAAATGTATATGGTCTATATCTCATTCTGTTCCGTAGTGTACGTCTACTCATTCTTAGGCGAACAGATGGAGTAAACTGTGGACCTTTCTTCTAGCCACCTTGCCACTTTGCTTTAAAGCTTTCATCGTTCTGTCACCAGAAGGAAACACCTCAGTGCTCAGAATACTGTTCCCAGCAGCACTCTTCCCAGAAAACTCCCATTCGACCATCAAGATCCTCAGGTTGAGTGTTGGCTCTGTGGAATAGCACAGCTATTAGAAATCTTACTTTTAAAGAACAATTTTTGTTGATTACAATTTGGGTATTATTTTTGTAGTTTTGGTCCAAATAATACAAGGTCAGAGGGTCTACTTTGTAGTTGTTTGTTATTTGTTGATGTTGTGATTGAAAGCTTTTGAAACATGTAATGGTCTGTTGTCAGCGACCACAAATTAAATAATTTGCATAAGTAGATTGCATACAACGTCAATGCAAAGACACAAATAGATGTAGATTCCTTGTCTGTGTTTGTGTGAGTTGAAAATATTCAACTTTGAGTGAAAAATGTGTGTGTATTGTGGGGCTTTTGTGGGAAAGACCGGAGAGACAGAGCTGCAGCTGGCCATCAGACAGCTGCTCGGGTCGGAGCTAAATATTCTGTAGTCACACCAGATTCTGCTCTGATCTGGAGCTGTTAACTGGCAAGAGGAGCATTTTTTCTTTTTTAATTTGGGGATTATTAAAAAGTGGATTAATTGTCAATGTCTGTTGTCTACTGCAACCACAGAGGTGTCACCCCCACTTGTTGCTATCTGTGGGCACCCAGAACTCTACGACACTACTTAATATTTACACAGAAACTGGACAAAAAAGGAGATTGCTTGGAAAAAAGTAAGTGAGGAGGTTGGACTGCCTGGTTGGACTGCCTATGAACTAAGTTAGCGTAGCCCTGATTGGGCCAGACTTCATTCAGAAAACAAGCATTTTAACAGTTGTTTACTTGTCATGTTGTGGACAGATTCGAGTTTGAATTAATTCATTTTATAAATCACCATCATGATGTACGTCCGTTAATGCAATTAAATCACAGCAAAATCTGTTTATTTAGATGTTGATATTCAGATTAAAGGCAAAGAGTAAACTTACACACGTAAAGCCAATTCAGTCAGGACCACTTTCGTCAAAATATCTTATATTCCAAGCAGAATTACATTTGGCGGTATGGCTCTGTTCTGGGACCTCCTTGTCCTTCCGCGTGCCTACGTGGAAAACCTTAAGGCAGGGAGAGCACACCTCCCTGCCCTTCCATGTGCATACATGGAAAAGTTTAAGACAAGGAGAGCGGCAGCAGAGACCTCCCAGGGTACAGAACAGAGCAGCATCAATGGCAATCAGAAAATGACATTGATTAATTAGAAACAACATAAAAAAGGAGGAGCTGGGGTGGAGGTGGGTGCAAAAGGCTTGTAGAGGGAGCAGCAGAGATAGGCAGGCAGGCTAAAGCAGCTTAAATAAGGCGCCATGCATGATGTTTGCCAATTGGATGCTTGAGGAAATCAGGTGAGCTGTCAGCTGACTCTGTATAGTATCCAATGGGAAGTTTAGAGGAATCAGCTGATGTATGTTTATGACTAGCTGTGATCGTATGATATAGCTGTAACTGAAAGCTAAGCCTGACTTCGTGCCCTGCCTGAACTAACACTATGCTCAATTTGTGGTGGGAATACTCTATAAGCTTTGAGATTGCAGGATTTTGTTAACCATATTGTTCCAAGAATCAACTTAGAAGAATTTCTAAGAAGTCAGTCTGTACAGTGAGGTGGAACAGACAGTTTCAGTAATAATTTACTTCTTGCCTTTGTTTTCTTTTCCAAATTGGTAACCTGGGGATTTGTTTACAACCTGTCTGATAATCTGAGAGCGGGTGTTTGTTGCATCTTTTGGTCTTATTTGCAGTGTTCCTGGATCTCAGTGAATAACAATAGGAATGATGGCTAAAACTACGAAAATAAGACCCAAGAATTCTTCCTTTGAACAAACATGTATATAATTAAACAAACTGAACTGACCTATCAGCATTTTAAATCAGAGTGCTGTTGATTTCATAACAATTGTTTTCTGCCACCATGGTGTCAATCTTCTCAAGCAGCTCTTTGACTTTCTCACCATTGTCTGTGCCATCATCACAAAGAACATGGTATCTGTTACCACAGGCCTCCAGAAGCAACTGGAGTGGCGCCCCTTTCTTCCCGATATACTCCTCAATGGGTTTGTGGGTTAGACGGCCTTTGTGGATGAAGACCACTATTGTGTGATCCCACACCTTGTCACCAAAGAAGTGTTGCAAGTGCTGCTTTGTTGCCTTCTTGTTTACTGTCTTGAATGGTAGTTCAGCATTAATCACCAGGATAAAACCATGCAGTCCAGTTGTGACTTGAAAAGTTCAGATGTATTGCAGAGGTCATATTCTCACAGCCACCCAGTAGCTTTTACCACCGTCACTCTTCACAGGATCTTACAGGATTTTACATCTCCTAGATCAAACGCCTGTCTTCCAAGGACTATGTTTCCAACTAGATGTTTCCGTGAGCTGTTTGATCCCACGAAATAGTAACATGAAAAAAGCTTGAAAACAGAAAAACTAATGATAAGTCTTTCATTCACAGTATGAGAGTTACTTTATGAACTCACCTTTGACAGAGCTTTCTTCATGTTTTCTGAAGAGCAGGATTAACAGAAAATACTTCTAAAGGGTTTAATTTCCTTCATGCCTTGTTGACTGTGAGAGCTGAAAATTTTTATTTTTGTGAGCCTTCTTTCTTTTTTTAAAAATTCCCCACCCAGATCTATGCGCCAGTAACTTACACCTCTTTCAGTAGCTGGTTTCATCCTTTGTTTGCTTCCTCCAACTGTACAATTGGCAGCATGTCAGAGGTGTGGCATGCCATAGTGAAGTCAAATGGACATTTATCATCAAGAAAAATATTTAGTTGGGCAAATGCCTATACATTCACATCTTGTTTATATGCATTTTACATGCATGCATAACAGTTCTTTTGTCTGTTATACTTTAACATAGGGAGTAGAACTGAAAACAAACAACAATTTCAGTATTCATTGCATAATAATATCATTGGCAGCAGTTGCATGTTGTACTGAAGTTCTTTAGTTTGCCTGGGACGAGAAACAAAGTTTGTAGAACTCGACTAGCAGCCGCCTCCATACCGCTAGCTGATTTGACACAGCCACTTGATGAACTGCCTGCAGAGCTTTCATTGACAGATTTTGCTCTCTGCTTCATTCACTTTGATTGTAAAATGTGTCCTGCTCGACTGTAAGCTGCAGTTTTAGTATGAAAAGTAAGTAAGGAAATAAATTCAAAAAATAAAATACATTTATGTGGTAGCTTTAATAAGGAATGGATTTATTTCATACATACAATAAAACAGTTCACACAGACATACCAAGAAGAAAACTGTTATATGAAACAACTCATGATCCTTACCATTAACCTTGTTTATTTGTTTTGTATATTTTGTGAATTTTGGATATATGTGTATTGATATTTTTGCACCTTTATTGATAATTTACACTCTTTCCTATTTTGTACTGCAGCTGCTGCACAATAATTTCCCTCAGGATCAAGTCAAGTTAACATACATACAAACAATCCTGGATTTCTGCAAGTTCCTGGGAAATAGAGCAGATCTCATTACCTAGTATTCGATCTCCTCATCATATACTGCCTCCACCATCTCAACATGCAACCCTACAGTACAGATTAACAAGATAATAAATAGCTAGATAAAAAGCCATACAAAAAAAATTCTGAAACTTCCAAGGCTAAGTTAAGAAAGTGTTTAATCTTCTTATCATCTTTGAAGCTTTTCCTTTATTTCGTGCATTGTCTTAGTAACCAGTCAGCAAAAAAGCCATAATGGCTAAGAGTCATGTTATGTTTTATAAATGTTTTGATAACATAAATAAATAGCTGGTATTTTTTATTTACGGGATAGCTAACAATGTTGTTGAATGACTTGTGAACGTCTTTATGCATGGTGGGTATACTCAGATTAAGACGGACCATAGTTGCATGTTGACAGCCTCCCTATACATTCAATGTAGGCTTTATTATGGTGAAAAAATCTATGCCAATTTAATCTTGATTTTATAGCTTAGTTTTTAATTGTCAAAGTACAGTTGGTGCTATTGGTAGCTCACTACATCTGTATGTACATATGCAAAACACATCAGTGAAGCAGTTTAGATATGTCCCACAACTGAATAGCTCTGAATTAAAGGTCCAGTGTGTAAGATTTAGGGGGCTCTATTTAGAGAACATGACAGAAATGTAATGTTCCTACAGTATCCCAGAACTTCTGTGTTTTTAATTGTTTCTCCTACACGTTTGGTTGAGTCAAGGGGTTTCAATCTGCATTCTTACCACTAGATGCCACTAAATCCCACACATAGGTCCCTTAAGAAAATATTGTTTCCTATAATATTAATTTTTTATAGTGTCCTAAACTATTTTCTGCAATATCCTTGTCAATGTGCATCTGTTACAGACAGAAACTTGTTAAGCTCAGCGTGAACATCAGCACTATGAGGGTGTGTTTCACCTGCAAAGCGCTGAAATAAGCACAAAACATCTGCTCTGCTTGCATCGTTCACTTCTGTTTATATAATGCCCCTACCAGGATTAAGTTAATGATTGATATGACAGTGAGAACCAGTCTCCAGTAGAGAATCTTTCTACAGTCTGCTTGTAGTCTTCTCTCAATATTAGGTGTTTAGAGAAGAGTGAGCAGGTTTTTTATTTTAACAATCTGATGCATTTGCCTACACAGACATACTTTTAAAAGTAGAAAGGTCTTCTGAAATTAATTTTAGTTAATTTCATTAATTCTTTTTAAAAGATTTCTTCTTCCCTTTTTTTTCCCAGCTTGTTGTGCCCTAGGGACTTGCCTAGGTGGATTATCCCTCATTGAAGTGCCTCTTTTCTTCTTTTTCTTCTCTTTACAGCCGGTGTTAGAGGCTGTCCCATTTGCAGATGATGTGCGTTGGGTTTTCAGCCACGTTGTTACTTTTTTTCTTGATATGTGCAGCCGACCAATATCTGGCTCGGAGGTGGCTATGATGGGGAAAAAAATAATTTGAATATTAAAGCAATACAAAACTGAACAAGACGTTATTTACACAGTGGTATTTGATTTATTCACCTGCAGAGTCAGGACTGAATAAAGGTATCCAAGAAGCCTGTTCCATGGCCCACTCTCGTCTGCTCCACTCTCTCTCCAGCAGTCTTTTCCAACCGATCAGAGTTGCATCATCTCCACTGTCTTCAAGATTGAAACAGCCCTGGTCATCTTCAAGTCGGTCCTCCGTTTGTTCTTCCTCCCAATCTGAACCGTCAGACTGTAGGTCGTCATCACTCACTGATTAGAAGATACCATTATCATGTTACTTCTACAAGGGATACAATTAATTTAAGATACTGCTGAAATGTAATGTAATGCACAGAACAACAACAGTCGACAATTTATTTTCTATTAATTTCTCTTAAATATTCAACATGTATTATATATTTTTTGTGGGGACTCAACATTATTATATTTTTTTCTTCAATACTCCTCACCTACAGTTATGATAACTATATTATTAATGGCTGCCACCCAGTTACAGTTGAGTATCTGTAAGCTTCTTTGCTCGTCAATTGTGAAAAAAACTAATAAAAAGTGCGTGTACATGCTTCAAACCTTAAGCTGATTATAATAATGATCAGAACGCCTCAGTAAACAAGAAGATATCCCCAGTTCATATGCAATTTATATAAACAAATGGCACTAAAATATCCTGATTCTGCAAGATGTTAATTATTATTGTCATCAAAGTCTGCACTATTACAACATATTGGTGTGCTGTTGATGATCCTAATTGGACGATAAAGATTATTCTGTTCTAGTGTGTGTGTGACCTGCATCAGGATATAAATGTGATCATTGCATATATATTAGTCAATAAATGATATAAGGGATATAATAAGTGGATATGTATTTTTAATATAACATATCTAATATATAATACTTTAGCCTTTAGAATGTAACTATTATATAGATGTTATTGTAGAAATCTACTAAAATTATATCTGTTGATTTATGAGATTGTGGATCAGTGACCTATGACTATTGCCTTGGAGAAAATATATTTAAAGGATGATATAATGTTTATAGAATGGATTTAATGCTCGATTACACTGTAGGATTTATGATGTTTCAAAAGGTCTGCTCTTGAATTTTCCAGTTATTGGACGTTCATGGGAATTATTGTATTTGTTTCTTTTAGGTTTTTTTCCTGTATGCTTGGAGTGGCTCTTGGCGATCATCTGTTAACCAATCAGTACAGTACCCTGACTAGACGATTGAATAATTGAGGCAGCTCCTATATGTGTATAAATGTTGTCATGCTGCCTATATACCTGATAAAGGTTATATGGAGTCAAGTTGCACCTTCCTCTAACGCACCTGTCACACATTCAGGTGTGTGGAGATTTGTCTCTATAAATTATGAAGGTTTAAAAATAACTTTCTATTAATAGCTCTGGATACTTACTGCTTGGTGGTTCTTTCCTACTTCCTTCTAGGCTCTGGTATGTTTTCCAGTTTCTACGATCCCATTCAATGATAAGTTGTTCTCTGATCTCCTTGGTTGTGTTCTCATCTTTGTTTTCAGTTGATTTGTCACATCTGTCTTCCTGGAGTTGTGGATCATCTGTGTCAGGGTAGGCACTGAGGTAAAAAGAGCTGTTTCCTGCCACCATCTCCTCCATCTTCTCCAGCAGCTCTGTTACCTGATCACCAGCTGCACTCGTGTTGTTGAGGACGTGATACCTGTTTCCACATTTCTCAATCAGCCAGCGGAGAGGCTTTCCTTCACTTTCAATGTGCTGCTCAATAATTTTGTCCCCCAAAGCGTCCCCGAATGTAAACAGCACAATGACATGTCTCCACACTCTCTGTCCAAATAGCCTCATGTTGCCCTCTATGACTCTTCTTTGTTCATCGGTAAACGATGTGTCAAGAGGCACTGCCAGCAAAATGACATTTGGTGATGGCGAGCACAAAGACACTCCTTTTAAAATCTCAGATTTCAAAAGCGAAGGGTTAAATATCGCTGGGAAGAATTTCCACCATCCAGGAGTGTCCACGATGACGATGTCTCTTCCAGCAACCTCACCGCTTTGCTTTAAAGCTTTCACCGTTCTGTCACCAGAATGAAACACCTCAGCGCTTAGAATACTGTTCCCTGTGGCACTCTTCCCAGAAAACACCCACCCGACCATCAAGATCCTCAGGTTGAGTGTTGGCTCTGTGGAATAGCACAGCTATTAGAAATCTTACTTTTAAAGAACAAAATTATTGTTATTTAATTATATATATATATAATTATTGGACAAATTGTTGTTTTGTTGTTTTGGTTGTCATTTTAATTTCTGATAAAATAAAGTAAGATCAAAAGGTCTGCTAAATAGCTGTGCCTATATTGTTAAACATGCTTTGAGATTTGATAATTGTGTTAATTATACTGTCACTGTCAGAATTAAATAATTAACTTTCATCTTCAAATATTTTCTAGGAAGTCAGTCCTAATCATCATCAGAATTTTCTTTTTGTATTATTTTGCTTTAAAGAAAATATGGGTAGATAACCTGTGGGTTACTGATCATCTGACAGCTGGTGTTTGTTGCTTCTTTTGGTCGTATTTGCAATATTCACAGCAATTAACAATAGGAATGATGGCTAAAAATTAAGCATAGCGTTAGTTCCAGCAGGCCTCAAGTCAGGCTTGGTTCTCAATTCCAGCTATATCAGCTGATCATGGCTAGTAAACAAACATCAGCTGATGGCTCAGCTGATTCCTCCTAAGCTTCCTATTGGAAACCATTCACAGTCAGCTGACAGCTCAACTGATTCCCTCAAGCATCCAAATTGGCAAATATCATTCATGGTGCTTTATTAAAGTTGCTTTAGCCTGCCTATCTTTGATGCTTCCTCTACAAGCCGTTTTGCAGCCCACCTCCAACCCAGCTCCTCCTTTTTATGTTGTATCTAATTAATCAATGTAATTTTCTGATTGCCATTGATGCTTGCTCTGTTCTGTACCCTGGGGGGTCTCTGCTGCCACTCTCCTTGTCTTAAACTTTTCCATGTATGCACATGGAAGGGCAGGGAGGTGTGCTCTCCATTCCTTAAGGTTTTCCACGTAGGCACGTGGAAGGGCGAGGAGGTCCCAGAAGAGAGCCTTACCGCCAAAAGTTATTTTGACAAAAGTGGTTGTGACTGAACTATGAAAATAAGACCCAAGAATTCATACATTTATACAATCAAACAAACTGAACTGACCTGTCAGGAGATTTCTGAGTTTTTGCCTTTCTTGTTGTGATTGCAGACGCAACTCCTCAGCTTTTTTGTCCACTTCCCTCCTCTTCAACTCGGCATTTTGAATCAGAGTGCTGTTGATTTCGTAACAATTGTTTTCTGCCACCATGGTGTCAATCTTCTCAAACAGCTCTTTGACTTTCTCAACATTGTCTGTGCCATCATCACAAAGAACATGGTATCTATTACCACAGGCCTCCAGAAGCGACTGGAGTGGTGCCCCTTTCGTACTGATGTACTCCTCAATGGGTTTGTGGGTTAGACGGCCTTTGTGGATGAAGACCACTATTGTGTGATCCCACACCTTGTCACCAAAGAAGTGTTGCAAGTGCTGCTTTGTTGCCTTCTTGTTTACTGTCTTGAATGGTAGTTCAGCATTAATCACCAGGATAAAACCATGCAGTCCAGGTGTGATGCTGAGAATCGCTTCTGTCTTGAAAAGTTCAGATGTATTGCAGAGCTCATATCCTGGAAGCCACCCGGGGGGTTTGACCAAGGTGACTCTTCGCCCGCACACGTCTCCCTCTGCCCTCTCACAACAGCATTTTACATCTACCAGATCAAACGCTTGTCTTCCAAGGATGATGTTTCCAACTTGATATTTCTGGGAGATGTTTGATCCCACGAGCACAGCACTCAGCTCTGACAGAAAGAAAGTTAGACAGAGATAGTAACATGAAAAGAAGAAATATGTTAAAGGACCAGTGAGTAGGATTTTGTGGTATCTAGCAGTGAGGTTGCAGATTGCGTTGCATTACAGCTCAGCCTTTCAAACGTGTAGGAGAATTAACGGCAGCAGGAAAATGCCATATCTGACACCTGGGCTACTGTAGAAACATTACAGTTCAACATGATGGTTGGACCCACTCCCTCTGTAGATAAACAACTGATACTAAGGTAATGAAAACACATCAAGTCTTGTTTTCAGGGGATTTTACACTGATTAAAACATACCTATGAATATTATATTTCTGCCAATGGATCATCCTAAATGTTACATTTTGGACCTCTAGGACAGAAAGACGGATGATAAATCTTTCTCACCTTTGACGGATGTAGCTTTCTTCATGTTTTCTGAAGAGCAGGATTAACAGAAAATACTTCTGATGGGTTTCCTCTCCTTCATGTCTGTTGATTTTTGTCAGAGCAACTCCCTCTCTCATCATCTGCTAACAAAACAAACAGCATTTTTTTAGAAGCGATAAGAGGAGTGGCAAGACTGAATCTGAGCTCCCACATAAAGCAGACCTCTAGGACCGCCTTCTTTCATTTACGTAATATTAGAAAAATTAGACACATCCTATCACAGACAGATGCAGAAAAACTAATCCATGCATTTGTTACTTCAAGGCTGGATTACTGCAACTCTTTATTATCAGGTTGCCCCAATAAGCCCATTAAAACGCTCCAAGTACTGACAGGAACTAGAAAAAGAGATCACATCTCTCCTGTACTAGCTTCTCTGCATTGGCTCCCTGTAAAATGTAGAATTGAATTTAAAATCCTCCTCCTCACCTATAAAGCTCTTCATGGTCAGGCCCCTTAATATCTTAAAGAGCTCATAGTACCCTATTACCCCTCTAGAACACTACGTTCTCTGAATGCTGGGCTACTTGTGGTTCCTATAGTCTCTAAAAGTAGAACAGGAGCCAGAGCCTTCAGTTACCAAGCTCCTCTCTTGTGGAACCAGCTTCCAGTTGTGGTTCTGGAGGCAGACACCCTCTCCACATTCAAGAGTAAGCTTAAGACATTCCTCTTTGATAAAGCTTATAGTTAGGGCTGGATCAGGTGAGTCCTGAACCATCCCTTAGTTATGCTGCTATAGGCCTAGACTATCGGGGGATTTCCCATGGTGCACTGAGCTCCTCCCTTCCTCTCTCTTTCTGCACTCATTCATGCCCCATTAATGCATGTTACTAACTTCACTTCTTCCCCGGAGTTCTTGTGCTTTCTCGTCTCGCAGGTTCTCATGGATCCTGGTGGAGCCTCTTGCCATGGTCCTGCTTGACTGCCATTGCCAATACTATTGTTGCTGTGCACCTGTCTGTCTGTCTGTCTCTCGCTCTCTCTCTCTCTGCCTCTCTCTCTCTCTCTCTCTCTCTCTCTCTCTCTCTCTCTCTCTCTCTCTGTCTCTCTCTCTCTCTCTCTCTCTCTCTCTCTCTCTCACCCCAACTGGTCGAGACAGACGACCACCCACCTAGAGCCGGAGGATCTGTCCTAGGTTTCTGCCTTTTAACAGGCAGTTTTTCCTTGCCCTTGTCGCCAAGTGCTTGCTCATGGTGGTACTGTTGGGTCTCTGTAATTAATGTTAAAGAGTTCAGTCTAGACCTGCTCTATTTGAAAAGTGTCCTGAGATAACTTCTGTTATGAATTGGCGCTTTAAAAAATGAATACCTGTGTCTCTAACTTACACCTGTTCACTTGTTTCACTCTGCTTTTTTGCTTCCTTCAATTGTACCAACAGATGTCAGTTGTGGTGCATCATAGTGAAGTTCTCAAATGTCACAAATTTATTGTAATGGTTATTTAATATTTGATTGGGCAAATGCCTGTACACTTTATATGCAGTGTTTGCTTTTGTTTTTTCTTTCAAAGTGAAAGAAACTAAAAACAACAATGTACATTGTTCAGATTCTGAGTAGAGATCGACGGATACAGAATAGGGATGGAACAGTTCAAGTAAAACATGTGAACAGTTGGCTAGCTTGGTATTTGTGTGTGCGTGTAACAACTGCCAGTAAGAAGAGAGTCCAGAGAGACAAACAGATCGTGGACTGATAAGATCCTGGTTTGACGAGCACCAAGACACTGTATTACTCAAACAACTCTCACATAATTATATCATTGGCAGCAGTTGTGTGTTGGATTGAAGTTCATTAATTAAGAGTTTGCCCGGGGTGAGAAAAAAATATCACTAGCTGTTGTCCTGAGGTCACTGTCTTTCGTTGGGTTACTTCACTAAACCGAACATTACTGTTCCTGGATAACTGCTTTCATGGAGCTGGTTATCTGAGGACTCTGTCTCTCTGTTAACACTGGGGTTTCCAGCTACAAGCCGCTGTTAACTGCTACGTTAAAAGCCACATGATCAGAACCATGAAGTAACGTTACTGATATGAGATAAAACAGTCAGGTGATAGTACTGCAGGAAAAATCAAGTTAAATGTAATCTAATGTAAGAATATAATCACATAACATAAGATGCTTTAGAAAAAGCAACAGTTCTTGTTTTCAGGTGATTTTACACTGATGGAAACATACATATGAATATTATATTTCTGCCAATGGCTCATCCTAAATGTTACATTCTGGATTTAAGGACAGAAAGACAGATGATAAGTCTTTCATACACAGTATGAGAGTTACTTAATAGACTCACCTTTGACAGATGTAGCTTTCTTCATGTTTTCTGAAGAGCAGGATTAACAGAAAATACTTCTGAAGGGGTTCCTCTCCTTCATGTCTTCTTGTTGACGGTGTGAGCACAAATGTAGTGTGGTGCACATTGCTGTTGATTTTTGTCAGAGCAACTCCCTCCTTCATCATCTGCTAACCAAACCAACAGCATTTTTTTTTAGAAGAGATAAGAGGAGTGGCAAAATCTGAAATGAGCTCCATACCTGTGCCTCTAACTTATACCTGTTTGATTGTTTTATCCTGCTTTATTGCTTCCTTCAATTGTACCATTGGCAAGATGGCAGTTGTGGTGCATCATAGTGAAGTTCTCAAATGTCAAAAATTTATTGTAATGGTTATTTGATATTTGATTGGGCAAATGCCTGTACACTTTATATGCAGTGTTTGCTTTTGGTTTTACTTTCAGAGTGAAAGAAACTAAAAACAACAATGTACATTGTTTAGATTCTGAGTAGAGATCGACGGATACAGAATAGTGATGGAACAGTTCAAGTAAAACGTGTGAATGGTTTTTTAGTCACTGGTTGGGGCCTGTATTTTTCAGTTTGTGTATGAGTGTGTGTGTGTGTGTGTGTGTGTGTGTGTTTGTGTAACAACTGCCAGTTAAAAGAGAGTCGAAAGAGGCAAACAGATCGTGGTTGATGAAGATGCTGGTTCAAAGAGCAGCAAGACACTGTATTACTCAAACAACTCTGGCATAATAATATCATTGGCAGTAATTGTGTGTTGTATTGAAGTTCATTAATTCAGAATTTGCCCGGGATGAAAAAAAAAGTCTGTACAACTTGGCTAGCACTCAATCTCTATATCACTAGCTGTTGTCCTGAGATCTCTCACTCTCTTTGGGTTACTCTCTTCACTAAACCTAACTTTAGTGATCCTGGATAACCGTTTTCATGGAGCTGGTTATCACCTGTCTTTGTTAACACTGGGGTTCCCAGCTACAAACAGAAGATGCGGGCTGTTAACTGTTACATAATCAGAATCATGAACAAAGTAACATTATTGAGACAAGATAAAAAGTCTATAAGGAGCCAATAATTTGTGGATGAGTTGTTTAAGTGGTTGCGTTTTCCTCTCAGTTTGGTTTCTTTTCAAGCAGAAAAAAATGAAAGAGCACTAAAATGCATCACTAAAAACCATGTGATTATGTTCACTCCGCTCATTAGTTAGATGTGTCCCAAACGAACTCTGGAGCAGTTTGTGGTAGGAAAGGGATCTGACCCAACTACCAGGTTTACTCCATAAGTTTGAGCTAAGCTTGAGCTAGAAGGCAGCACGTCTTGTTTGCATCTTTATGTGAAGCAGTATACTATTTTCAAGATATTTCTTTGAAGTGCATTCAGCATTCTGCCAGTATAGTTTTGCCTGGTCTAGTTAATTACCACAGTTATGAGCAAATCCAATCTCGAGCTCCATGTTTAATTGCACAGCAATCCTCCATTTGTTGAATGCAGCTCTGCACTGGGATTTGACAAAGCCACTTGATACCTGCAGAGCTTTCTTTGACAGATTTTGCTCGCTGTTTCATTCACCCTGATTGTAAAATGGGTTTTGCTCGACTGTAAGCTGCAGTTTTAATATGAGAAGTAAGTAAGGAAATAAACTCAAAAAATAAAATACACTTGTGTGGTAGCTTTAATAAGGAATGGATTTATTTCATACATACAATAAAAGAGTTCACACAGACATTCACATCAAGAAGAAGACTGACATATAAAGCAACTCATGATCCTTACCATTATTATTATTTTTTTATTTTGTGGATTTAGATATATGTGTATTGATGTTTTTATGCTCGCACCTTTATTGATAATTTACACTTTCCTATTTTGTACTGCAACTGCAGCACAATAATTTCTCTCTGGATCAATAAAGTTACACACATACGAACAGTCCTGGATTTCTGCAAGTGTAGTTCCTGGAAAATATAGCAGATCTCATTACCAAGTATTCGATCTCCTCATCATATACTGCCTCCACCATCTCAACATGCAACCCTATAAAGATTAAAAAAGATAATAAATAGCTAGATAAAAATAGTCACAAAAAAACCCTAAATAGCTATTCAATATTTTGAGCATTTTCTATGCCCATTGTCATTTTCTGAAACTTCCTGAGGCTGAGTTAAGAGAGTGTTTTATTTTCTTATCATCTTTGAAGCTTTTCCTTTATTGCCTGCATGTCTTAGTAGCCAGTCACCAAAAAAGATGCCTTCAAATGTTATAAAATCAATGTGAGATACAGTGTTTAAACGTCTTTTTTTTTTCTAGAACAGAAAAGGCTCCTAAAGGGTTTTTATCTCCTTGTTATCTCATCTCTTCTTTATGACAGTGTCAGCACAAATGTACTGTAGCTTAAACTGTTGTTGGTTTTAGTCACAGCAACTCCCTCCCTCATAATGTGTCAACAAGACCGACAGGATATGTATTTGGTTTCACTGGTTCAGTGCACCAGTAACTTACCACTAACTTCCAGGTGTAGCTTTCTTCATGTTTTCTGAAGAGCACAATTAACAGAAAAGGCTTCTAATGGGTATATTCTCCTTCATATCTTGTTGTCCATGGGTAACAGCTGACAACTGTAGATAGATAGATAGATAGATAGATAGATAGATAGATAGATAGATAGATAGATAGATAGATAGATAGATAGATAGATAGATAGATAGATAGATAGATAGATAGATAGATACTTTATTTATCCCGAGGGAAATTCAGCTAACACTGTTGTTGACTTTTGTCGTTGGCATTCCCTTCTTATTTTATAGTGGACATAAGATGGGTGGCAATATTTGTTTCGAGTCACAGAACTGTGTCTCTAATGTTTTTGCTTCCTCCAATTGTGCAATCAGCAAGATGTCAGTGGTGTGGTGCACCAAAGTGAAGTTCTCAAATATCAGAAGAAGCAAAACTAAACACAACAATGTACAGTGTTCAGAGTAGAGACCTGTATTGTTTAGTTCATTTGAAATAGGCCATGCAGTCACCAACAGATATACAGACATATCCAGTCGTGGAGATTACGGGACTACAGCATCAGTAATGTAGCCATAATTTTGTTAATTTATTTTTTGCCAAATGAATGAAAAGTGTGCTGAAAATGGCAAAGCATGTCAATATATCTTTTACTGGTTTAGATTTTTGTATCATTGTGTTAATGAATATTTGTGTGTTTTTGTTTCCATTGTCACACTGTTTATGGCAAGTTATATATTTTCTGACAAAGACATATTCTCATAATTGAAGTATGTTTGACTTTACAACAGAGACAGTAGAGAGATCATATGGACAGCAAGGACAACAAATAAATCCGTCTACGTGAAATATCATGTCCTAGAAACTCGCATCAGTGCTTGCATGTTGTTGAACTGGTTTTTCTGGAGCGATTCCAGGTCCCAGAGCAGCTTACTAGTGTCAGGTTCAACCTGCAGCCTCTGCCAGCTGCCTTATGCAACCATATTAATAGGAACACTCACACAGATGCTGGTTGATGTTTAGTAAATATGAGTTGGTATAGTACATTTCTATATATTATAAAGGTTATTACCTTCAATCAACAGTGTGCAGACAGAATACACTAAAATCTGTGTTTTAATACTACCTCTAATACGAATATGCCAGCATGACCAGTAAGACCCTAATAATTCCATTTCATCTGTCCTAATTATTATGTTAATCCAGCTCCCTGGAGTCAAACAGTGGCATGCTTACTTTGGACATTAGTAAACTACAGTGGTCGCTTTGTGAAAATCCTCCCTAATGCTGGTTTTGAAATGAGCACAATGACACATTAGCATAATTTGTACAATACTTTAATCAGATCACTCTTCTTGTCATTTAAATGACAAACCACCCAGGAGGTTAAATGTCAACAAATACAGCAGGAAGGATTATCTCATTTTATGAATACTTGAATATTTTTCAGCGAATTAGTAAAATGACGTTGATCTTAGCTGTTTTTTGTTTTTTTTAGTAAGTCTTTTTTTGTATTTGGCTGGTCAATCAATCCAAGGAAGCAAACCCCTACCTCACTGGTGCAGCTTCTAACCCATTTACACTGGTATAATTTACACTTCAGCTCACTTTGCCTGGTCTGTTTGTCCGACAGCTGTGTGTCAATTGTAATAAAGAACAATCAGGTGGAATTGATTGAAGGTTAATAAACCAAAGGACAGTCCAAGACTGAATGTTTGTAATACAATTAAACTATAATAATGTGTATATGATTGATTGATCGTGATCAGTATTTTATTTGCGGAGTCAATAAAAGGACAAGGGGCCTCACATTGGTCAATATCACCACTACTAAAGGGGTATTACAACAGGTCCGTGATATGTTGGAAGGTGTTTTTTGCCCTATATTGAAAGTGTTAAAAGATCCAAGCTTTGTAAAACTAACAAGAACCCCCCATTAGGAAATACCTTTGTACTTTCTGGAACCTTAAAAGGAAGTTGCTATTGTTTTTCCCACTGAAAAAGATCTCATTGTGGGGGTTTTTTTTGGCAGTCGTCTGACCTCTTCTGACCCTTGTATCTATCCAGGGCCAGGATGTTCAGGTGGTTCACTCTTATAAATAGCTCAAAGTGCACCTGGACAACAAACTAGAGTGGCCTGGGAACACAGGGGCTCTCTACAAGAAGGGAGCTGGCTTTTTTTTTTTTTACTTCACTCCCTTAATAAAAGAAGGTAGATGTTTTTCTTGGGGCCCCCTGGTTTGTTTTTTTTTTTTTTTTTTTTTTTTTTTTTTGGGGGGGGGGGGGGGGGGAAAAACAAAAAAACCAACCTTGGAGGGGGAGGTTGGTTTTTTTGGTTTGTTTTTTTTTTTCTCCCCCCCCCCCTTTCTTTTTATTTAGAAAAAAAAATTATAAACTTTTTAAACCCCTTCCCTCCCCCCCCCAGAACATTAAAATTTTTTTTTTTTTTTTTTTTTTTTTTTTTTTTTGGTTTTTTGGGTTTTTTTTTTTTTTTTTTTTTTCTTTTAATTTTTTTTTTTTTTTTTTTTTCTTTTTTAATTATATTTTTTATTTTATAATTATTTATATTTTTAAAAATTTTTTTTTTTTTTTTCTTTCCCTTTTTTTTTTGTGTATTCTAAAAGTTGTGTAGATTGTGTGTGTGTCCTTTTTTTTGTTTTTGGGGTTGTTTTTGTGCATTTGTCAGCTTTCTTTATCCTTGTTCTGTCTGACACCTAAACAGCCTCCCAGCTCTCTCACAGATGTATTTACATGACTGCCAGGTAGAGGAAAGGTAGAGGAAAGTGAAAGAAACTAGAAATTACTGTCTGGTCCGATCACTAACTGACATGACACCTGTAGTATCTGCTGGACTGGATGCCCTCAAGTGTTTCTGCCTATATGTCTGTGTCTAGGTAAAATTATGCACCAAAATTGTCACTGCATGTGTGAATAGCTGCAGCTGCGTTGCTTGAGGGCATATATCACAGCGTATTTTGTCACAATATGTACAGGCAGTATGTGTGACTGCTTCTGCTCAGTGATTTTAGTGCTATAACACAGTATCTGTTGACCATATTTGAGATTTTCAACTCTTAAAGCCACTACATACAGACCCTTTAATGTGAGTATGTTTTACATTATTCTGATGGTTTACATGTTTGTGGACAAATTAGACAACCTGGTGACAATTGGCACAGTCTATTACTTCCTTTTGGTGTCCCCAGGTTGTTTATGAAGGAAGGTGTCATTTTTGACAACACCACTAGGGGATGCCAAAATCTCAAATTTAATGAATGGGTGTATAAATCCTACAGACTTTAGGGATTCCCTGACTTTTCATCCAACAGCATAAAACATACTGTAAAACATTTTGAATAATTTGGTTTATGATGAACAACAGCAAAAGTAACGACATCAGCCTCAGCTGTGCTTCGTGTTTAGTGCTCATAGGCGTCTCACGGAAGAGATATTGACATGTCACAGTAGAAAAAGCACAGGTGTAAATAAAAATAATAATGGCTGGATTCCATGTAACTGCTACAGTTTCAGTCATGACATTGTGAATGCCGACACAAGTCTTACATCTTATAGGGACAGAAGTGAGCAATTGGGGAAATAACATACAACAACGGGCCTCAGGTTGTAATTAAACCCAGGCTGCAGCGGTAAGGACTCAGCCTACCAGGTGAGCTACCAGTTGCCCCTTCTCGTCAGTGTTTGGATTATAGGTTAGCAAAACTGTAACCAACAAAGTTATTTATTAACCTAATGTTTGAGCTTTAATCCTTAACTCCAAGATTAAACTTGCAGTAGAGCTCATGTCTGAATTGTAACTTTACGAAGAGATCTTTTTTTATTCATTTATGTTTATTGATTTACTAACATACACTTTGATTTTTGTTCCTTTACTGCAGCCTTATTTACAGTTTTATAAATGAAATACTCACACTCTTATCTGTACCGGATACTAGAGCTGAGTATGCGCTCAACCATGGTCAGCTTGTTAATTAAATAACAATTAATTAACAAATCATAATAGAACTCTGCTGGCACGTTTTCTACCTACCAAAACCAGCTTTTTGTTTAAGGTAACAGTGGCTCTTAACACGCTATAGTTTACTGTTTCACGAATTTTGGAGACAAATGTACTTTCTCAAACTATATTTTCTGAACTGTATTTTTCAATGTACCCCTGTCTTTCTAGCTTTCTGGTTGCTATGTCCTCCTCCATTATTTGCAGTGAGTTATAACTGTACTGACCCTAGATGTGGTTTCTGGGAAATTTGTGATACCAGTGCCACAGTCTGACCTGCTGTCCCACACCCAGACAGATTTTTTAAATGTCAGTCATCTTGTCTGAAATGACACTAACCTCATCTGTCACATTAGAAATTTTCAACTTTCACTATTGACTACAGTCCACGTGTGTTTGTTGTCTTCTTTAAACAAAAGATCAGACAAAGTTCACCGATCCATGACCCCTGCTTATGTAAAAAATAGTTCTGTTCTCTTTGATGAAGGACAGAAACTGTTCCTCGGGGAGAAACAGGGAGAAAGAACTCCATTCTTTTTATTTCCTGTAAAGTAAAGCCAGATATAGTCATACTGATATAAACAGACCTAAAGCTACTCATATATTGCCTGTATGTCCCAAACACAGAAAAAGCTATTGCAGCTGGGCATCTTGTTTACCACGACAGCATACTTTTAAGGTGCTTACTTTCATCTTTTTGCCACATAGATTTCCTGGAGATTGAT
The DNA here is from genome assembly GCF_905237075.1 of Dicentrarchus labrax. Classification (NCBI taxonomy): domain Eukaryota; kingdom Metazoa; phylum Chordata; class Actinopteri; family Moronidae; genus Dicentrarchus; species Dicentrarchus labrax. Next base: position 16,905,385 of record NW_026136712.1, on the reverse strand, counting down.
GCAGTGGTGTGTTTGCCCTCCTCTCCTGAATGGCAAGGATGTGTCGGTTGAGGACTGACAGCTTGATAGTTTTATTTTAAATCAACAAGCAAAAGGTGGGGGGGAGGAAGGGGGGATCTGTCTTGCTGTTGAAAGATGTAGGAAGCTTTTCCAGGCTTCAGAGACACTACTTGTTCTCAAAGCTCTCCAGATATCCTGCATTAAAACACCAGTTCCAACAACATGTCAAAAAGTAGACCACCACTTGCCATTATGAGCCTGATTGTGGCTCAGTTGTGTCAGACGGAAGTGGCTCGTTGCCCCCTGCGATCCTGCCTCCTCGCAAATGTCATTGCTGTGAAAGCTTTTTTATTCCTCCATTTGATGGCTCTTCTCTTGGAGAGAGAAAAGCATCTACCAATCAATCAGCTCTATTGTATTGTCTGCAGAACGACATAGTCATAGAGGGGCAGTTTTGAGGTTCCTTGTCTCAGGCAAATGGTTATTCGGCATCCTGTCAATGTATAGCTGGCAGGCCCATCCTTCCTCCTTGTTGAAACTGATCGCACCAAAATCTAAAAATAACACAAACTCAGTTTTTTTTAGGTTTAAAAAGACTCTTGATTAAGCAGCTTTTACTAGTAATTTTAAGTGACTTTACGTAACTTAGTCTCGTAAGTTACAGAAACATACCTGATTAATAATTTTTACTAGGTATTTTGTTTTCACAGTACAAATAAATATTACAAAATGAAGTCATTCTTACTCGATGTAATCAGTTTCAACAGTTGTTTTAGTTAAATTAACCTATCTGGGTTTTACAGTGTTATAGACCTTTCTCACATGGATGGAGGAGGATGGTGGTCCAGATCCGGGTCCTTGGTACTGTGAATGCCTGGCTCACTGACATGGCTCACTTGAACACTTACAGAGTAAGTCCAAGTGTCTTATCTGTTGTCCTGTTTTTAACTTTTGGTTGGACCCCAGGAAGAGTAGCTGATGTTCTGCATCAGATAATGGGGATCACATCCTAAAATATGCTTATTATATTCCATATATGCTGATAGATCCTCCTAAATGTTACACACTGGACCTTTAATATCAGACTAAAAAGCTGATTTTCACTGCACTCTCTAGTTAAAAGTTTTTTAAATCTGTTACATCTCATGTCACACCCAGCATCACCGTTGGGTTTGGTCAGCAGTGGTGTACTGACACCCTGGAGTACACTTCTACATCACTGTAACAAGGTGGGATATTAAACTGCAGGCAAAAAGATTTTGTTAAATGTCTTTTTTTTAAAGGATTGGGTCATTATTGGTTTTACTAGTTACTTCTATGCCTTTCCTGCCATTAAAAAAAGTATTTCATTTTTACTATTTCATCCAAATTTCAATGCCCTCCAGATGAGTGAGTAGGCAAGCCCATAGAGGCTAAATGTGTCTGTGCTCATAGAACCACAGTTACAATCAACAACCTTCATTATTTATAGTTACCATTAAAAGAAATAACCCATAAATCAGCGGAGTTATTGCTACAGGCTGATGTTTATGCTTTAATTTATTGGTATTCCTGCATTAGTAGAAATATTTGTACTGATATGTTTATATATGACTTACTGTGTTACAATTGACTTTCTCTGAATGTTTCTTTATAGACTCATTTAGTTGTTATTGTTTATGACACGTACAACAACAAACAAACACGTTTGCAATGTCCTGCTCACATCAACTCGCCTGACATGAAACTGGGTCACTGGATTTGAAGCTAATGATCTTTATTCTCAACTCTGACCTGCTGCAAGGACGGCATATGACCCTGGAAAGAAAAATAACCTGACTTAACCTAAACAGGAATAAGTACGACAGAGGGAGGAAGGACGAGGGGGATCACACCACACAGTGTGGTATTGTTTTGTCCTTTGTATTAGTTGTGTTGTTTATATAATGCTACTGTTGTGTAAGTCCAGACCCCGATTCTGATCCGCTTAATATCAGCCAGAACTCCCCATCATGGGACCAGTTACGCTGTGGGTCTCGCAGCTGCCAGAGGACTGCATTGCTTGAAAATACAAACACACACACACACACACTTTACACATAAAATCAAAATACACAACACCCATACAGGAAGGATGTGTTTGTTTGTTAGAGAGTTTAGTGAGACGGGAAGAGGATAGAAGTTAAACGTTTAAACATGTTGCAAACCTAAACTCACATGCAGTGTGCGTGCGTGTGTGGATATTTGGTGGCAGAGAAATTGTTGAAAGTAAATGAATGATTTAGTACGGTGCTATAAGAGAGGCAAACATGCAGAAAGCATGGAGACCTCCAGTGCACAAGGGGTCAAAAGCCTGGAAAAGGTAGATACTCTCTGCACATCCTGTCACTCACCTTTCCCGTCACTGATCACATTTTTCTACCGGGCAAAGAGTTAAATTCCCGCCGAGTTAAATTTGATCCGCTGTCTCCCGGAATTTCCTCATACTGGATCAACACTTAGCATTCCAGAGGTGGGTTGACTTGATTGAGTTTAAGCGACTTGAAGAGGCAGTTATGCTGTATTATGGAGCATTAAACAGCATTAGAGAGCATTAGAAACATATTATTGTTGAAATTGAAGACTACAGAATAGGGTGTTACATAAATGGTAAAATGGGGGCAGGGGCTAGAGTGCCTTAGTGTACACAAACCTAATATAAGCCCAAAGGCAAAGAGAGCGCTACTGAATAAGGAGAACGAAAAGGTTAGGGAAGCTAGGAGAGGCATCATAAGACCTTGTGATTCTTTCTAGAATAAAAAAAAAATGGCAACATGGTCATGCCTAAATTCCTCAACATCCTTCTTCTGCTGTTCACAATCAGCCATTATTCCCAATCTATCATTCAGCCTCTCCACCGTTCTCTCCATTCACATGGTGGACTGCTCCTGGCTAAATGTCATCTTGGATGTCTAGAAATGAAAGGCATTCTTTATAGTTCACCTGGGAGCCGTTAGAGTGACAAACAAACATGTTCCTGCTACAGGTCTCTGTCTCTCTCTCTCTCTCTCTCTCTCTCTCTCTCTCTCTCTCTCTCTCTCAGTCTGTATAGCTCAGCTAATATTGCACCCTCTCCAGAAATCATGAGACAGGGAAATTAGTGCAGTTACTGGTATGCACACATTGGTACATCTCTGATCTCTATCAAAGCTGTGTCTGTGAGTTTGTCCTCTGGCAGCACGAAAATAAACATTAACCTGAGATACATTCAGATGCACACATGTGATTTTCTTATAGAGAAGAATTTAGGTTTTAATTTTTTAATTTAAGCAGTAAAATATGTTTTTGCTTCTAGATTAAAAGTTATAATAATATAAAAATGTATTTTTATGGACACGACTATTAGTATGTGAAACGTGTCACAGTCAACTCTGCAGCTACCCTCAGCTCTATGGAGCTTTAGCATCTTTTAGCTCATTGTTTTGTTTTTTCCGTCCCAAAACTTTACTGTTTTGGTTCACTTTCACCTCTCTCATAGTATCCATTTTGGCTGGCAGCAGTTTTGAGTGACAAAGCTCAAAAAACCTGCTCAACACCAAATGGCAGACAGACACAATTAGCAACAAGCTGGTGATCAGTGCAGCATTTAGCAGCTAAAAAGCCAGATATTCCCTCAGGAGTTGGTGCAGAACAAAAAAAAAAGGGAATGAATGTTGGACTTACATTCATCAGGTCTCCGAAAACACGACTCAAAATGACTGCTATGTGCTGCATAGATACATGTTTGCTATGTTTGCCAAGTGGCCAAAGAGAGTTACCCAGTTATTGCTGGGTCATATTCTCATTATACAGATAACTTTACACTCGCCATCTCCTTCGAAGAGATTTGGGAAACATGACTCAACAACAACATATACTGATGCAACTTATATTGTTTGTTTCTGAGTTTGACCAAAAGTAAACACAGCCTCCTTTAGCCTCCATTTTGGCCATCAGTCAGAATGGACATGATTATGAGAACCAGACTCTCTTTAAATTTCCCTTTTAAGTCTTCATGTTTCCTTTTATACCTCCCTCACTCTTTTGTCTGTATTCTCCATCTTTCCTTTCTTTAGGATTAAAACATTACACACGCAAACTGAATATCTGCTCAAATCAACCACAAAAAAACAAATATTTTGTAATCCTTCCATTATGTACTCATTCCTGCAATCCTTCTTTAGTCTTGGCAGCAGCAGATTTAAGGCCTACTGCAACCTCGACCTCAAAATGCACTCAAAAACCAAGGCTTCTCCCTTCCCTAATGAAACACGCTCCAGTAGTCTGAGTCAAGTCTGTACAATACAATAAATATAGATTTAATTTGTAAATGTGTGAAGGACTTCTGCAAGCTGCACATGAAAATGGGGCTGGAAAATAAAGATGTGAGATTCTGTGGGAGACAGATTGTTTTGATCCTTCTTTGCATGATAATGTTAATAATCTAAACCCCTTTCTTTTCTGTTTGCAGCAAATAGAGCATAACTCATAACTGAAACTGTGAAGGAAAGGGAGAAGAAGATATAGAAAAGAGAGGGAAAACGGCTCCATTGATGATTCATTTAAGTTAAATAAACAAACAGAAAAATGGTCATTTATATCTATGCATACTGACACACTCAGAGGCATCCCCGGAGCGGGGATTGGACAGGGGGAGGGATAGAGAGGGAGAGAGCACTTCTTTCCCACCCCTCCACAGCAGCTGAACTACCAGTAGCCCTGCCAGAGTGAGATATGAGAGCAGGGCGGCGATGATGACGGGCCACTTGGACTCCTAGACAACCTCACTAGACACTCCACACCTCTCCGGTCCGCTTGTCTTACACAACAGCTTTTCATTAACCACCGTGGACCGCGGGAATGGATTCTAGGCTGCTGATTAGATCGGACCCGACAGCCCGGGCACCCTGGAACATCAGCTCCATCAGCCCGCACCGTCTTATGGAGCTGTCTCCTGTCGCTACAGCTGTAAGCATCTTGCTCCATGCCACTCTTTTTATTTGTTTTGTTTTGTTGTTTTGCTGTTTGGAGGAGTACCCCCCTCGGTGTGAATGGAGAGCTTCTGTGCGCTGCAGCGGTGCGTAACCGCTGCAAGATCTGATCCAGAGTAGCGAAACTCACCACATCTGGCAAAACAGGCTAAATAAATAGCGGGGTTTAGGTTTTTAGTGGCTGTTTTCATTCCTCCGCAAGATCATTCATAAAATCTGAGGAATGTCGTATGAGGGGAGGTGTTAGTGAATGAATCACACCATCCTCTTCTGCGCATCTGAGCTCCGTTCATTCAGTATCGGATCTGAATGAAGACAGGGGTAAAGCGCAAATCCCGTTATCTCTAGTGTTTCTTCAGCTTGTGTTGGAGGAAATTGTTGTAAAAAAAGATGTTGTGGGTCAAGATGTTTCTCACCTCTGTGTGCACTCTTTGTACCAGCATCTGTGCGCGCGTAAAAAAAGCAATTAATTTATTTTTCTTACAGTATTTCTCATGATGATGAATTTAAGGATCTCCTCTCTTGACAGTTTTCCTGTAATTTCAGAGGATTTGTCTGCGCTCAATAGTGACTTTTGCAATCTGGTGTTGCACTAAATAGCATTTATATAAACCCATCTGATTACAATGTGGCATCCAATGCAATCCGATATAAACCCTATAATAGACATTTGTGTGTCCTAATCTTAATTTACACAGAAAGGTTGCAGGTTTGGTTCAGTTCAGATCTTTATTGTCTCACAAGAGGAAATTATGTTTCTAGCAAGGCAGCAAGAAAACATCAAACAGCTGGTTTCTGCGCTGGTTTGGAGTTTTGTTCATAACAAGTTACATTACTTTTTTAAAATGTAAAGGTGTGTAATCGTGTCAGCTCGGACATTCCTCACACATACCTCTGCAGTGTCACCGACACACTCTCAGTCCTGGAAACTCCAACATGTGCGGTCATCAACAGGAGGAATGTGCTTATCAAGTCTCATAGATCATCATAGAGTCATCTCTCTCTCTGTCTCCCCCTGTGTCTTAAAGTGGAATTAATTTCTGTGGTGCCTTCAGGGAAATCCTTTTATACAAATGCATAGACCAATACACCTCTGCAGTGTATGTAAAATACAGAGTATAAAAAGAAAGTACAGTGCTTTAACATTGCCCAGACATTGACTGATTTGAGAGAGAAACAGTTGTTTGAAAGACATACTGAGAAACACATGGGGTGCACCGCTGCGGTAAATGTAGTTCAACAAGTGTGAATACTTCAGTTTGGACTCTGACTTTGAAGTTCAGACCTGTAGGCTTCAGTCTCTGTAGCTTTTGTGGTCGGGCCTTCATGGTGGGAGTTCTGGGAAAGCTGATACTAAAGCAGAGCCTGGGGGCAGCTTCGACTGAGACAGATGGGATCTTCTACTCGGCAATGTGTGGTTTTCATATAAACCCATTCTGTGTCTCTCTCTAGAGCCTCCTTTTCCCTTTACCACTGTTTGTTGCCTTTTCTTTATTAATTATCCATCTACAATCTACGATCTCTGGATGATTAAAAAGAGATTAACTTATCAATGCTTCTTATTGTTTGTGCAGGTGTGTATGCATGCACACACATTTGTGCAGGGGTGTGTCTGTGCAATGAAAACGATGTGAGTGCTGATGTGATTGTGGGTATGCATATGTGGATTTCTGTGTCTCATCAAAGACACAGTGAGTGTGTGTGTGTGTGTGTGTGTGTGTGTGTGTGTGTGTGTGTGTGTGTGTGTGTGTGTCGTGTCCTGTGATCATGTCCTCTAATCTGCTGTTGATTAGAGGCTTTAAGATGGTAAACAAATGATTTTGTCTCTGAAGTCACAGATGACCATTTATCACCTTATTGATAGGCTGATTAACGGCTTGCTTGTGACGGGTGTCAGAATGGGTGGATAATCGGGGGTACAGTTTGTGGTCCATTTACCATTTACTATTTAAAACACGATAAGAGTTAAGTCAATCAAATAATTTGCATTGCAATTTGCAAGACCAGGAGGTTTTAATTGTGCCAACTAATCAACAAAAAATAATTAAATGAAAACTTGTGAGTAAACTGCTCTTTAAATCAGTCCTGCTATGAACCAAAGATTAGCCTATACCCCAATAAGCGACTTTAAATGTATGTTTAAACGAATCACCGTCCATCATCTTTCAATATCAATTTCAATATCATGATATAGAAAATTATATTTTATATAATATTTTTCTAATATTGAGTTATGTCAGGATAAGGCAAATGTATGCAGAATCACATGATAAATTCAGTGCAATTAGATCAGACAAAACCCTTTATTCATGTAAAACAAACATTTCATAACTCATCTTGTTTTACTTTTTTTTGAGTACTGAATACTGTCTCTTTTAAGCAATGTTTTGCCCTGTGATTGCTCTGTGTAAGCTCATATATCACAGTGTACCCATACTAAACCTTATAGTTTGCAGAATGCAATCATTTTACATTACACTTGGCATAAATACCTTAAACAATGTAAAACATCCAAAACTTTTACATGGGTATTGGTGTGCTTTTTATGTTTGTGACCAGTGCAACACTGCTTGGGTCTTAATGTTATTACCAAAGCGATATGTTTCTTTATCAAATATGTTATCAGATCATCAGTCTGTTTTATATAAGCTTAATTTATTAAAGAGAAAGAAAGAAGGAAAGAAAGAAAGAAAGAAAGAAAGAAAGAAAGAAAGATATTCTCACACTGGAGCTGGCTCCCATCGTTCACTTACAGGAGACGACTCATTCACTAACAACACATCACTTGTAGAGAGAGACAGAAAAAGAAGAGGAGTAAGATACATTTTGTAACGTGTGCGCACAAATTAATCTGCATTCAAACATATGTACACATATAACATATGCATGTGATTCTTTGTATATGCATGTGTGTTTGTGCATTTTAATTCCAATTTAATTCCTGGATCCTCGGAAGTGGAAGTTTAATTCTCTTCCCCTCCCTCAACTTGTCTCTCAACTACTCTTTTATTCCTAATCTTCATCTTCTTTCTCTCTCAGTTTATTTGTCTTTGCCTGTTTTTAAATTACTCTGCATTAGACAACCACAAGATAATTTGCATTTATATTGCTTGCTCTCCACTGACGAAGGAAAACCCCAAAATGCTGGCACCATGGCCTCAGTACGTGTTCACAGACGGAGAGTATGGAGAGATATTACCACCCACCATTTCCATCTTTCAATCCCACACAAGCATACTGTAGAGGAGACTTCCATCCTCCTCACCGTGTGATCGGCATTAATCTGGCCCCAAGCTGCCAGAGAGAGAGAGAGAGAGAGAGAGAGAGAGAGAGAGAGAAGGAGTGATCTAGAGATTGAGGGACCAGAGGAACAGACGGGAAGGGGGGAATTAGTCAGGATCGGGAATCAGCAGCGATAGAAAGAGAGAGATTCGGCAAGGAGAGTAGCAATATGTGAAAAGGAGAGACCAGACTGGGGAGGAAATGAAGCAGGGAGGGGGGGTAGAGACCTTGAGTGTGATCCACCACATCACAGAAGACTGGACCCAAGTGTGTTTGAATTACACACACACACACACACACACCTATATATATACACACACACACACACACACACACACCACATCTGCATATCTCCTTCACTTGCTGCACTTGCCCTCCTTTCAGTAACCCTGTGACCTTTTCACTCACTTGCTTACATAACCACTCCATCACTTTTCACTATACCATTCAAATCCTCCTTTTAGTAACAGGAGCTTGTGACTCTGCAGAAAAGTAGGAATGCTGAAACAGATGTTGGACACTCATGCACATGTGTGTAAGCAGATGCGTGCACACACACACACACACACACACACACACACACACACACACACACACACACACACGCCAAAATGCGGAGTTCAGTTTTTGTTCCAGTTGAACACTGAGGAAGATTTAACTCTGTGGAAGTAGTCCCGGTGAGTGGGTGTGTGTTTGTGTGTGTGTGTGTGTGTGTGTGTACATCTACTTGAGAAACAACGAGAAACAAAAGCAAAGTGTAAAAGCAGTGGAGTGTCTCACGATCTCTGAAATGAATTCTCAACTAGAGCTGTGTGCTCTGAAGTGCAGCAGCTTCTCAGAGGCAAAATGCTGCTGTGAATTCAGAACCTTTCATTGACACTGAAAGTCAGCTTTTAGGGAGTTACAGGTGTTTTAAATTAAATTATTGCATTAATAATTGTAATATGATAAATATTATTCTGAAATATTTTGATGCTAATACTGTTGAATCCATGATTTTTATATATAGCAAACAGAATTTATACTCTGTGGTATTGCTACTTGTTTTAAAGGACCAGTGTGTAAGATTTAGTGGCACCGGCTTAGTTGCAGATTGCAGCTATCTGAAGGTCCTGTTTAGAGTTTGGTGTGTCCATTCTTGGCTACCGTAGAAACATGGCAGTTCGGAGTCCATGGAAGGTAACCTGCAGCGTCTGTACATAAAAAAAATCCTATATTCAGGTGATTATAAACTAATGAAAACATACCTATGAATATTATATTATATATTATATTTCTGCCAATAGATCCTCCTAAATTTACACACTGGACCCTTTAAGGTGAAATTCTAGAGAGGGAGTACTACTGCACACAGATTAGTGCTTGTATGTGTGTTTGTATCGTGACACACATGAGAGAGAAATACAAGGTCTCTAAGGTTCAGCTGTTGATGACTTAACAATCAGAAACAGACACACGTGGCATCTTGGAGCTCTTAAAATGTGTCCTTGTCGAGTCCAGAAAGTAGCTTATGGAAAGATAGAAAATAGAACTACAGAGGATAAACAGACATCTTCACCTTGAAAAAGTCATTACACCCACTACTGGCATCCTTTCTGACCTAAATTCAAGATGTATGAAATATTTTTGTATGAAAAGTACTGTCCTTAAAGGTGCCAAAATACATTAACTTCTCAACAAAACACATGAACACATGGTGTGAATCCTCAAGGGCGGACATTTTGAATGCATTTCTTTCCACATAACACCTTTGCAAAGAGAATATTTAATAGCGCATTGTTTACATCCATGTTTATGAGCTTGCAGTCCTCTTTGTTGCCTTTGCAAGCACATTGCTACACTGCACATCACCGCCACCACTTGTCGATCAGCAAATTAAAACATGAAATCAACAACAGAACATGAGTCATGCCTCGCGGGGGCTTGATGCGAACAAAACAGGGACTCACTCGTATAAGCATTGCTCTATAGCACTACTAGTGATTAAAATCTCCACAGTTTATCTTTAAAAACAACTCTGATGTGCTGCCACTTCCAAGTATTTCCATTGTGAGCTAATTTGTACTTTTAGAGCACAATTTAAACTTGATTATTGTTTTACTCATAAACGTTTGTGATTGCTGCACCAATTACTTTACAGGCAAAGAATAAGCTTGCAGTTTACACTACAGCACCAAATGTGATGTAAATTTCTTTCTGGCTCATTACTGCAGTAAGCCCAAAAGATAATGCCAATAAAATACATTGGAACTGTCCGCAAGACAAGAAGCAAACAACTTTTAAAATGCTTGTTTAGTAGAGTAAAAACGTTAGTTGGAATCAAGTAACAGACACGTATTTTTACCACTTGCCAGGTAGTCCAACTTCTAAACGACTAAATGTGAAATAGTATAATAGAGCTCTGAGTGCACACAGATGGCTACAAGTGCGGGTGGCACCTCCCTGGCTCACAGCAGACACGCTCAGAAGTGAGAGTCAAGATAAATCCACTTTTTAATCCTAACTGTTTAAAAAATATACTCTGAGCTCAGTGCAGAATCCGGTGTGACTACAGTTTTCTATTCCTCCAGAAACTCCGGCTGTGCCCCCAGCTCTCTTCTGCAGAGCTCCCTGGGCTCAAACAGCTGTCGGTGAGCAGCAGCTCTGTTTCTCCGGTCCTCCCCACACAACACTGCAAAAGCCTCGACATACACACACATTTTTCACTCAAAGTTGAACATTTTCAAGTCGCCCAGCTCTTGCGTTTTTTTTTTTTTTTTTACGATTAGCCATTTCATCTCATTATATTGTGTAATTGTGACTTTTCAAACCCTGTCAATTACAGTTACCATAATTGGCAGTGGCCTACGCTAATGTAAGCTGTACCAGAGGCATTGGAGAGTTCTTTGTTGGTGACAGAGGTCGATAGAAGTGTCTTCAGTCTGACCTTCAGTCTGACAAATAGTTACTGGAGCATAAAGTACAGAAAGATGCTTTCATCTTCTCTGAGCTCATGATGAGCTATTCAGAGTGGGTACTTAAATTGTAGGTTGCTTGAAGTCCCCTAATGATGTTTTAAACCTTATTATTGACCCTAATTATACCACTAAATATCCTATTAAATCAATATTTTAATGGAATGTATTTGTGGTGTATAGAGTGGGTTCCAGACTAAGTGGATTTCCTCTCACTCCAGGGATTTATCTAACAGTTGCTGACACACTTAGGTACAACATTTGAATGTGTACCCACCAAACCAAGCCACATCTTGAATCATTGTACAGTTCCAGGCAACAATAAATCAAACCATATTTAAACAAGACATCGTAGTTTTTTCTAGCTGGTGTAGGCTACAATCTCTCACAATGTTCAACATATGGAAGTTTGTTAATGTCGAGTGAGTGGCTATTTTCTTTTTCAGTTTCCTTTATTTAACCATTGGCGAATTATCCTAAGTATTAAGATAAAAATAATTAATTTGCTAATCTTTTTTTAATTTCCCTTTAATTTCAGTTCTAGGCAAAATCATCCTTTGTACTTCCCAAAGCTTGTTACACTTTCAGTACATGAGCATGAGACCTGCAGTGACATCCGTTTTTGAATGACATTGATGTCCTGATATAATACAATGACTCTAATACCACAAATTAACCAATTCCTTCCCATTTTCCTGTTGCTATAGGGTTCCATGGTTCCAAGTTACCCATTTCCAACGGTAGACGTACCAGACCACGCTCACTACACTATCGGCGTTGTCATCCTGGCTGTGGGCATCACAGGCATGCTGGGAAACTTCCTGGTTATATATGCTTTCTGCAGGTACTTTTTTTTACTTACTTCAAGTTTTGAATTAGCTTCCTTCAATAAACTTGTTAAGTTCACTTTTTTCCATGTGTCTGTGTTAATATATGTGATAATGAGATGACTGATTTATTCATAGTCCAGGTCTAAGACTATAATAAGATTAATTACAATATTTTAACAGCTGTGTCTGTGTGTGTGTGTGTGTGTGTGTGTGTGTGTGTGTGTGTGTGTGTGTGTGTGTGTGTCAGGAGTCGGAGCTTGCAGACACCATCTAATATTTTCATCATTAACCTGGCTGTCACGGACTTCCTCATGTGTTTTACTCAGACCCCCACCTTCTTCATCAACAGCATGCACAAGCGATGGATCTTTGGAAAGAAAGGTAACATGTGCACACAAAGTGGCATGAAGGTTTAACATTTTACACTTGTATTATATTTAAAAATGCTGCACAGAGATCCTCATACAACAACCTAAACACGGACTAATGATATTACATACACTCTTTTACATGTACATGCACACATACAAATCATTATGCACACACACTCTAAATTCCACAGGGACCTGTATTGTCTCCCTACCCTTTTGAAAGTGACCTACAGTTCAATTAAAATTCTGTACACACACACACACACATGCATGCACAGGCACAAACCTGCCATCCTCTGTCACCCTTTCCTGCTACGGTGTAAAAAGACACACCAAAGGCTTACTCTGCAGTATCCCATCGATCACAACAAGCAAACAAGAATGCATGTCGGTCGTTTGTTTTACCTGAGCGCATTTTGGAGGGGGTTGTACTATAGTGTGTATTATACATCAGCGTGCAACCTACTGAGAACAGAGATAGAGCGATGGTAAAAAACACTCCACACTCCACTGATCAAACACCGATAGTCAGAGCGCTGTGTTTTCCTTCAGGAGTTGTCCTGACCTTGATGAAGACAGCCAATCACAGTCAGAGCTGGAGGCCAGTCCTTAGTGGTGGTTACTGCAAGAGGACTCTCGTTTCCACCTAGAAGACCTTTCTTTTTGTCCTTGTGCCAATTGTGTTAAAAAAAAAAGACAGACAAAGAGGTGTAGAGGTCAAGCATGAATAGCTAGAAATCACAACGCTTCTGCTAATGTTTACTTGTGTTTTTTCAACCTGTTTTTATTAGAATTCATAGAAATTCCCCGTAAACTCTTTAGTGAAGGCGTTTATTAATAGCACTGTATCTTTAGGGATCGCAGTGTTTGTAGGTAAGTCAGATAATATGTCAGTCAAACTTTGTTCTACAGGGAACAATCTTTACAATTATTGGATACAAATTTGGTACAAGACATTAGATTAGATTAGATTCAACTTTATTGTCTTTGCATAAAGTACTAAGACAGCGAAATGCATCTAATCAGAAGTGCAAAAAGCAGGCAAGTGCAGAGTAATGTGCATATGTACAGGGGTATAAAAAATAACATATATATAGTGAATACACTAAGATATATACAGCTATTAAATTAAGATATCTACAGTACAAACAGAGTAGTAGTAAATTATATAGTGCAGAGTGCAGGGTTGAGAATATATACAGACAGCTAGATATGAATACACTAGTATTCATAGGTAGTTATTACCAATGAATTTAATGAGTAAAGCCATCAACAGAATTTGTTGGTGCTTTTCTCACTTAAAGTCTACATGAAATGGCAGTTAGAGCAACCTTAGCTTTTATAATGTGACAGAGTTTCAGAGTGAAACTGAATATTCAAGCTGAAGACCTTTATTTGTCCCTGAGGGGCACTTGATTCTGCCACAGTAGCAATAAAAATAACAACACAGAGTGAAACATACAGATAAAAAAAAAGCCCATGCGTATATAACCACACATCATAGAAAACACATGTTGAGTAAAAGGTCAAGTACACATTAGTGCACGGTTGGAGGAGTGTTGAGCAGTGGAGGGTATGAAAGAGAATTTATAGAGCTGTGGCTAGTGGTTGTCTGAGGGGGGAACCAGAGGGCAGTAACTTAAATTCTAAGTACTGGTGTTGAGTGCTGTCTTACATGATGGATTCTGTCTTCTTTAACAACTGTTTATTGTACAGTTGTCTGCTGAGTGTCCCAGTGATGAAGTGTGAGCATGGTATAATTTTGAGGGGTTTCAGGGTTTTGATTTCATTGCTCACAAGTGATAGTGACGCTCTTCATCGCTGTTTCCATCTTGTTTTTTATCTATACAATAACTTTTCCACCACAGCCAAGCATACAAACTTTTTTAAAATCAAATTTCTCTTCTACTCAGTTTGTTACATGCAAATTGAAAATGAAACACACTCATTGATTAATCCTAAATCCTAAACATTTGCTCTTACAGGCTCATTGCAGGACCCTATTAGGACTTTTCAATTCATGAGATGTTTTACATGTACTTGGTATGTTGACTTGACCAGAATGCAGTGAACCTTGCCTTTCACACAAAATGCCCCAGGACTTTGTTACTATTGATCCTCTCTGGAGAACATCTGCTGTTCTTTGGGAGCCAATCTGGACTTCATTAGCTTCAGTAAGTTAACAACGACTGTCAAACACACACAGACAGTCAGGACGACGAATGTACAGCCGTTGTGGTTTATATTAAATCACCTGAGTGCTATTTGTTTGAGTTCCTTCACACAGGCGACACACTTCAGATTTTGTCTTATGTTTGGATGTGACGACTTGGTGCTGTGATTTCATGATTTTTGACAGGTCGGTGGTAATCGCACTTTCACCCGCCTAAAGGGACAGCAGCTGATAAAGTGATGATTGAGTGTTTGTATTTGTCAGTGTGCAGGCTTGTGCATCTGCGAGTGTGCATGATTGTGTGCATCAGATTTCTTCATACATTATGAATACATTTAGCATAATGATACTCCACAGAGAACAGCATCTTGGAACATAAAGAGACATGTTAGAAGCCACAAACACTGTGTCACAGCATGCCGGCATAATAGACATAGCACAATAAACCTATTATATATACAATAAGTTTGATATGTATTAAATATTTAAGCACTTTATTTAATATTCACATATTTAAATACTAATATTGTATGCTGTTTGTACATGCCACACTTTCTCAAACCTTCCTGTTTCCCAGCATATCACCCATCCATTTTTTATCACACTGCTACTCGTTAATGGACTGCTTATACGGCACATTTCTTCCGACTCAGTGTGCTTTGCACTACATGTCACATTCACCCATTCACGCACTGATTCAAGGTGCCAACTGCTCATCAGAAACAGAAACTACTACATTCAGCTGTCGACGTTGGGTTCAGTATTTTGCTGCTTCCTCACCTTCTCTTCCTCTCCCACAAATTCTTCCTCTGCTCACCTCTTTTCTGACTTCCATACATGACCTTTGTAAATCACCACATTTAGAAGCATGTCTATCAGAAATTGAAAAAATAGATGGTTAAGAGCTTTTTTTTTCCCTGTTAAACCAGCCAAATATGACCAGTTGTATGATAATCTGAATGTTAACATTGATGGTTGTATTATTTCTGAAAGCTCAACCATCAAAAACCTTAACGTTATCACTGCGCGATGCCGAAACTGAATCCATGTATTTGTATCTTCCAGATGTGTTGATTGTAAGGTCCTTTTTCCTGATGTTCCTTCAGCTTGTTCAGAATACTGCAGCTACAATCTTCACAAAAAACTACAAAATTTGATCATAAAACATCCCTTCTGGTCTCTCTTCACTGGTTACCAGTGCAAGATAGAGCTGATTTTAAGATTCTTCTTTTAACTTATAAGGCCTTGCATGGACTTGCACCACCTTAAATATCTGAGCTAATTCCTTCAGTCACCAAAAAAATATTCCAGCATCAGAGGACTTCTACTGTGTACATTATCCCTGGAGTGACCTTCCATGTTAAAGAAGCAGATTCAGTTGAAATCTGTAATCAAGACTGAAAACCTACTTTTATTCACCATCAACTTTTCAAACATCCCTTTAACACTGATTGTTTTATTTGGATTTTTATTATGTTGTCTGTTTGCTATATGTTTTGTCCTTTGTATTCTCTTAATTGTAAAGTTGTATTCGGTACCATTCTTCACAGTAATTCTGCATTATATTTTTTTAAGACTGATTGAATGATTGATCCTTCCGTAATTTTCCCTCTCTTGTTCTGTCTCTCTTCTTCCCTGCTCTATTCACTCCAGATGGCTTTGTTGTAACAGAATACAACATTACTTGTTGCCAAAGCAAGCAACTGAAACTGATTTTGTTATCAACCGTAACATTAATAGTGAAAAGAAATACAATTTGGAGATTTGGAGATACAGAAAAAGCTTTTAAAACAAGCCTGGCTGATCTCTCTGTGGTCTGAATGTTTAAATAGTAAGTTGGTATGCAAGAAGTTTACCAGGAAAAGATTGATGTCAGAAAGTCACACCACAAAACAAAACAGGATGAAAGATTAATCACCTTTGATAGTGTCAACATCGAAGGGATGACAACTGGGTATCATTCTTCTGAAAGCTGTAATACATCACTTATTTATTTTGTAGCTAAAAAACAATTAAGCCTATAGCTCATATATAGCATGTTATGTTAATGTTTAGCATATTAACATTCAAAATAAAGTCAGCACAGGACTTCAGTCATTAGTTAAAAAAGTCAGACCATCATCATTGCTTTCCCTCTAGTTACGTGTCATTATTAACATTTATTATTTTTTTTTTTTCAGCCTTCCAGCTCTTTTCATATACTATCACACAGAAGTGTAGCTTGAGGGGAGAATTAGTCCAATTTGACAAAGAAAGTAATGTTAAACCTGCAAAAACTGTTTTGTTTTTGGTCACTTAGGGGCAAAGGAAACAAGTTGTGAATCACACTGACATATCGTCATCTTTTAAGTTGATTTGACAAACAGTTGCTTACACATCCAGCAGTTACAGAGCAACATTATTGTTCATTTGGAGTCTTTTGGTGTCCAATATTTTTTGGTCTCTACCAACTCCTGAAGGAAATATCTGGCTCTTTAGCTGCTAAATGGTCCACTGTGTTTAGGCACATGTGTGTGATATGAGCACACAGAACAGTATCAGCAAGTGAAACACTATGCTCACGAGGGAGCATTTCTGCTTTCTGCTTGCAGATTTCTCTGTGTTTGTATCACGTGCACGTGCCTGCTTTTCGTGTGTCCGGGTTTTGAGTCTAACTAAATGCCATAGTTCACTAGCAAGTCACTAACTGTGTCTGTCAGCTGATTGGGCAAAGGGTGTACAGGGGATCGTTTTTTTCGAGCCTTTCCGCTGAAAAAAGCTGCCTGCTGCCACTGAAATCAATCCCATGAGAGCATTGAAAGTAAACCAAAACAGTAAACTTGTGGGTTGGACATATAATCAATGAGCTACAGATTTAGGTAATAATTCTCTTTAGGTTAATCTTTACAAGCGACCCCTGTCACATTATCTCATTGTTTTCACATTGTGATTTGATTTTGTTATTATGAAAATATTGATTGTAGCCAATGTTTTCATGTAACTACTTGCCATTACAATCTACTAACAAGGAATTATGGAGCATGTGTGTAACAGATGTTCTCTAGGTAATATGATATTAGCAAATAATACAGTAAATCTGATATGGCAGTGTGATGGTTACTTGACAAAACCGCAGAGAAATATCTTTCTAAAACTGTCAATAAAACTGAGTTACAAGTTGAGAAACACAATCAGCTACGGTATTTCCAGCTGTTGTTCAAGAGCTGCAGAATCTACTGCCATAAAATGCATTTATCCTGATAACAAACATATTTTTCATTCCTTTCCCCCCTCCCTCACCTCTCCTCCTCCAGGTTGTGAGGTGTATGCCTTCTGCGGAGCCTTGTTTGGTATCTGCAGCATGATGACGCTAATGGTGATTGCAGTGGACCGGTACGTGGTGATCACCAGGCCTCTGGCCTCCCTGGGGTTGATGTCTCGTAGGAAAGCCCTGAGCATTGTGGCTGCGGCCTGGGTCTACTCCATGGGCTGGAGCCTGCCCCCCTTCTTCGGCTGGAGTGAGTACAACTGGACGTCATTATTGATCAGTGTGATCCCTCTGAGGGATTCAGTTCGTTGAGCTCTGTCTAAGAATTTCACTCTCGTTGTTTTTATTTGTGTCAGCGTGTCAAATTCCTGCTGAATGGTGCACAACTATATCAAACAGATCTGATTTCTCCTTTTGTCAACATGCCAAATGCATTTAGTATAAAATCAGTTATCAGAAGGCAGATCACCTAATGTCTACCTGAAGCTGACATTACAACAGCCAACAATAATTGTTGATGAGGTTCGTGTTAACAAGTCAGCGTCTATTAGGTTAGCAAAAGTTTGTTCTACTTCTGTCACGGTCACAATTTGTCATTTTTATTGGCTGTCAGTCTTCAGTAGGGTGGGTCTGAAAAGCCTCTCAGAGGGCCGACGACCGAGAGGTTGTAATTAAATTCCATAAACCTAACAACAAATAATTTCCCCAGTAGGCTAAAACCTTTGCTGAAACATGGCATACTGAACTGTTTTACAAAATAACAGGAAACAGCTCTTTGTTCTCAAAACACTTTCACACTGTCTGTGCAAACAGGACATAAATTATGGGAGGACCAATGGGCACCGCAGAACACAGTAGGCATTTGGAAATGTAATTTATTTTAATCACACACGTATGCACTTAATTGTATATAATTGTTGGTAGAGATTGTCACAACACAAGGGAAAGTACAACTTAGTGTCAGCTGCATAAACACTCACCGGTGATGTCTGTATATATATAATGTAGCACGTAGACAGTCAACAGAGAACAGCCTTGCATTCGTTTTGTTAGTTATTTCCAAAATGCCATTATATAGGCTCTGTCTATATACTCAGCACAGCCAATTAAGAGTTTTACATTTGTTCCTTACATGAAAGAGTGTTTGCTTCCACTTCCAGCTTCCACTGAATGGACAGATTGGACCACAAGTTGAGAAGGTCGGACATACTGTAGTTATTCAAACAGAAACTAAACATATTTTGAACATAATACTGGTAGGCCCTGTTTAAGTGCTGTCACCCTGCATTGACTATGTTGCTTGCTGTTTTCTAAAAATTCTCTTGGGGTTTGGAGCCCCCACTGCCACAACAACTTAACACAACACGTAATAAAAGTGACTTATGGCTTCCTTCCGTGTCTGGAGAAAAGGAGAGTGTTTTTCAAAGTCTGCTGTTAAATGATGGCCAGAGATTGTTATGTGTGTGTATATGATCAGTTGTGTTTTCATGAGTAAGTGCAGACACAGTAGTGTCTCTTTGTGTGTGTGTATTTTCTTTGTTGACTTTGTATGAAATGAAGGATGCAGTCCAATACAGAAGAAGCCTGTGGTGTGCATACCAAATACTACGAGTGTTAGTTTTCACAGCAGAAACAACCATTTGTGATTTATCTGATGGATTATGCACATGGGCCACTTAGGTCCCAAAGTCACAAAGCCTCAGTTTGACAGGTGGTGTTACATACATACTGAATAAATTAGTAAAATTCAGTTTAATTAAAACAATCAGTTATAGGTGTTTATTAGCAGTGCTAGCTCTGGCTTGGCAGTGTTGGTTGGTTGGTCTAAAATTTAGTAGAGATAATCATGGTCCAAAGGGGATGAATGCTGATGATATTGATTGATTCCTTTAGTTTTCATCCAGTGCCACCAGCTGGACTTGATGATTGATGACTTATCTCTACACATTTCATCAAACCAACCAATTTGTTCTCTGGTGTGCAAACACATGGGAACCACTATTGACTTTTTTCATATGGTGTCTAATGATGTTTATTTTAACATATAAACTTTAAAGAAATAGGAATTTAGAAAGCTTAAAGCTAAGCTAACCAGCTGTCCAAAGGCACAGAAATCTGCCTACCATCAGCTTTAAAGCTCACTAATACTATTTCTTGGCCGGACCCACTGACTGCTGACAACCAGTGGAGCCTCCAGAACGATCCAAACGTGTTGTTTTGACACTTTTGTACGGATTAAACAAAGAGTATGTTGTGTAAATTAGTGAGCTTTAGAAGTGCTTGTTGGCAGATTTTATTTTCCTCTAGCTGTTTCTCCCATTTCTAACCTTTATGCTAAGCTAAGCAAACATCGTCTGGCTTTAGCTACATAAAGATGGAAAGATGTGAGAGTGGTATCGACCTTCTCTTCTAACTCTCGACATGAAAGCAAATAAGGATTTTCCCCAAAATGTATTTAAATTTAATTCCCTTAAATAATTTGGCCTTTTTTTGTCAAATTTCATGTCAGTAGAGCAGCCAGGTATTGAGATCCAAATCAGATAAGTAGAAAGGTGATGAGAACAAAACAACCTTAAGGTGTACAGTATGTATAATTGGCAACCCACCAACATGACAGCCTGACAACTGGAATGTCAAATGAGGTACATTGCAAAATTCAATTCCACCTTCTGGTTATCGTTATCAACACTGCATACTTGGAGAAGAGTAGGATGGATGTGTTCCTATACAGAAGTAGTTGAGGGTCTGTCAGATAGAGACTAAGCAGGAAGTTACACAATACAGAAACTGATAGAAAAGCAACCACTATAGTGCGTCTGTTCTCCCACAGGTGCCTATGTCCCAGAGGGTCTCATGACATCTTGTTCCTGGGACTACATGACGTTTACCCCTTCTGTCCGCTCCTACACCATGCTGCTCTTTACCTTCGTCTTCTTCATTCCTCTCTTCATCATCATCTTCAGCTACTGCTGTATCTTCAGAGCCATCCGGCACACAACACGGTTGGTACACACACACACACACACACACACAAACACACTGTGTAGTCATGCTTCTATCTTGTTCAGTCTTGCAACACACGCTCCCACATGCATCAATAAACACATGGGTGTCTGACATGGTGCTGTGCGTGTGTTAAAACTGATGTCTTGTTGAGTAACGATGTGTCTGGGTTTTTCTATCGATTTTCACTGAGTCTCACTCAACCTGAACACTGATACTGGATTAACAGGCTGCACTGGCAATGTAGGTGATGAAGAAATTGAATGTGGGTGCACATGATAACACAAATCTATGTCAATTAGTCATTGCTGTCTGTAACTGTAAAGAAAAATACAATAAAAGCCCTCATGAGGAAAAAAAAACATATTGAAATGTCAAACTTGATGTATAAATAATATTGAAAGCAAAAGAAAAACTAAAGAAGTTTCATAACTGTGTGTATGTGTGTGACAGAGCGATAACAAAGATCAGTTGTGAGGGAACCAGAGACTCCGCTAAGAGGTTCAACAAGATGAGGAGTGAATGGAAGATGGCCAAGATCGCTCTCATTGTCATCCTGCTATATGTCATTTCCTGGGCCCCTTATTCCTGTGCAGCCCTCACTGCCTTTGCTGGGTAAGTGTGTATGTGTGTGTATGTAAATTTTTTTTACAGTCCAGTGATGTCAAAAAATCATCATAAGGACTGAAAACCAGCAAAGCACTACTTTGGGGGGGCTATGGTTCATAATAAAGCATTACTTCTAGTTTCTGATTGAATTATTCATTATTCATCCATCTCTCCATTTTAACCTTGAAGATGGGACATTAATCCTGATTCCGACACATTTAGAGCAAATGGTTATACAGTACAGTCAGATTAGGTAGTAAAGTCTCTGCTGTTTAGGCATTTAAAGCATCCAAGCAACAATAAGGATTCTGAGGAAGCCAATCCCCATCATGAAAAACAAAAACATGGGATCACAGGACAGATCTTAGTTAAACAGCCTATAATCAATATTTTTTTATAAAAAAATCAAACAGTGTGACAGTCGTCATTCATATAGTGATGAATTTACAGAGAATTATCACCTCAATCTGCAGCTCCCCTTGGCTGTATGGGTAGCAAGTTTTAGCTCATTGTTTAGCTGTCCAGCCCAAAACTTTACTGTTTTGGTTCACTCTCACAGTGTAATTTTTCGGCTGTAGCAGGTAGCAGTTTTCAGCCCAAAAAAAGTTTTAAAAACCTACTGTACACCATCTGCTCAGCACCAAACAGCAGACAAACACCAGCTGGTGAACATAGTGGAGCATTAAGCAGCTAAAGAGTCCGATATTTCCCTCAGGAGTTGGTAGAGACCAAAAACAGAGCTAAAAGGAGCGTTTTGTTCCCAGAAAAATGAATCTGAATAAATGTCATTGTAGCTCCATATCTGCTACATTTGTAAACTGTTGGCTAACAAGTTCAACACATCAACTTCATAAGGTGATATGTCTGATAATATGTTTACAGCTTGTTGTCACTCTTTTAAGTGGCCAAAAAAATCTATTTTGCATGTAAAGTAGTTCATATGGGCAGAAAGTGGTTCATATCTGGTAGAAAGTTGTTTCAGTGGAAACTATTTACAACCCTGTTTTCGTATGTTGCACTCCAACTTTAATCCCATGGAGAGATACATATATTAAAACCTGAAGAAAATACCATATGATATCATTGCCTCCTTAATGTGATGTGTTTGCTTTTGAGTGCTGTGGTCAGTCAATCTTAACTATTAACTAATTGGCTATTAATAGAGTGAAACTGAGTTTATTGATTAGATGTTACACCTACTACATCTTTTCAGTTCAAGTACACATTTTATGGGGTGTTTAAACAATAACATGAATGCAGCATCGACAGTGAGTGTGACTGTGTGTCCCACTCACTAACATGTTACATCTGGTTTGTTTAGTAGGTACAAAAACAAGTGTAAAAAGGTGTTGTTTAGTTTACTGTGAGGGACTATTTCTTAGCCAGGCACAGTGGCTCCTGACACTGATGGTGAAAGTGAGTCTGTGTCTTTACATTAATCCTGTACAAGGAAACAGACCCACCACTGCCCTTGTCACATGAATGTGTCTCATTTCCTTGTCTCATTTTTCTTCCTCTTGCCAACATCTATCTTTCCTGCCTCTTAGGTATGCTGACTTGTTGACTCCGTATATGCACTCTGTTCCTGCTGTGATTGCAAAAGCATCTGCTATCTACAACCCCATCATCTATGCCATAACCCATCCCAAATACAGGTAGGATGCACACTCAAGTGTTAGGTTTTATTTACAACAAATTAAGTTGATGGTGTGGAAATAACATAATGCTGAATTCACTGCTTACCCAGGCTATTATTATTGGAGTAGTATTGCCAATGTAGGTTTTATGAGCTTTACAATGTAAGTATAATATACACTATACTACTACTTTTCTATACTACACAGTATATTATGTGACAGACAAATAAAGAAAAACATGAGGACATTGCAAACAAATTATTAAAGAAAATATAAATTCATATGATAGAAAGAGATGCACAGTGTTTTAACTGGGGTAATAGTGAGAACCAAGAAAAAAAGATTTAAAATCCAAAATAGGAGGCAGTGATATTCTACGTGTTTCTAGTTTTGCCTTAGGCAAGACATGCTTTGACATATTTTTGCTGCTTCCATGGCAAGTAAAGATTTTATTTTGTTTTAGTCTAAAAGTGCGTCAAATTCTTGCTCGTCCTCTGATTGTTGTTGGCAAAACTGATTCTGTTTTCTCTGTGCTGCCAGGTTTGTCTGTGTCCACCAGTCCCAATAGCTAGGGTGTGGTCACTCAGTCCATATGTAGTAAACTCTTTCAGTCTCTGGTCATATAATTTATATTGTCTGATCAGTGCTAAATAAAATAGAGGATTATTTTTTGCAGTAGCTGCCCAGTAGTTGGTGTTAGTGGTGTTTTTGGCACAAAAAATTTGGTGGATCAAAGCACTTAGATTTTAGCAGGCATCATCTGACACAAGAGTTCTAATGTCAAATCAAATTAATGCCATTAATGACAGTTTTGGTTGTGGTAGAATATTTAATTTGAATGCTGATACTAAAGCAGATTAAAGAAACAACACAAGACAACACAACCAGAGGGAGAGAATAACAAAAGTAGTAGCCTAATTGTGGGATAAAGTCTTCCCAAAAAAAAGGTGGCTTGTTTTCTTTTATGTGTGCAAACTTCTCTGTAGCTTTGCTGCGGGAGTCGAGAAGTCCATTAATGAATTTGATAAGAGGGCGTTCATCCTTTCCCATCCCATTGTGCTACGTGTAAAGGTCCTGATCGTTTTCAGTGAGGGAAAGTTTCTCTCAGACTATATTGTGGTCATTGGGGTGGTAATGATGATTTTGAGCAGTGTCTCTGGTTCTGACTAAACTGACTTCAGGTTGTTATATTACATAACTCAACAGAAAAAGTTTCTCCTCGTTTACAGTGGGCCTCATATTACTCCTCATTTCTATAAAATATCGAAGCGCTACCTGTCGTGTTTTCTTTCTATTTCATGATTTTACATCCTGGTGTTGTAACAACGCTGCTTATTGGGGTGCTTTTCTTTTTCTTTGGCTATAATCGGGTTGTGTGAGGGCTGTGCTGTACTTTTAAGATGTATTAATTAGACTAGATTGTAGTTCAGTGTCTGATTCGCTCATACATAGCATCACTGTAACATTAGATAGATGTACTGTATGTGATCAGGCTGTGTCATGTCACATACAACGTTAATAATATTCTCCATTGTATTCCCAAACTATATTTACATTCTTTCATTCACTTTGCGATATACAGTGAGCGTGGTAAAGTGGAAATGAGACCACTATTGTTTTGCAATCACTATGTTTCTTTCATTCACTTCATGATAGAGAGTGACAAATGCAAAAGCCTTTGTTTGATGTGTTTTGATGAAAGGCAGCAGATTACTGAGCCTTCCTTCAACTTGCTTCATGTCGTCTTCATTCCTGAAAAACAAGCAGCCCATACTGACCGATCACGGTTCTTGTGGTCTTCGTAGCTGACGTAGAAAAGAAAAGTACATTGGTAATGTCCCTGCGGAGAAATAAATACAATAAATATGATAGACAATTCACAGACATAAACTACTACACAATATGCAATTCCATTTTTAAGAAGGGGCACGTCAGCTACTACAGCCTATATGGCGTCTAAGTGGCTCAGAAACTGTGCGACAACCCCTTAATACACAACTATAAAACCAAGGCTGAGGAGACTTTTTGGTATTTTCTATTCTTGGCAACACGGAGCTCTGTAATGTCACCGCTGGGGTCACTGGCTTTAATGTGATATTGAATTATCATTGCTCTGTTTTAAGACTCTAATTAAAAGGTGAAATTGGCCTATACCAGCTCGGCATCCAGGGATGTCAGGGGGCCCCACACTTCACTATCACATAATAAAATTGGTTCAATTATGGATTTAAATATTTCTCTCTATCTCTTTCTCAGGTCAGCACTTAGCAAGTACATTCCCTACCTCGGGCGATTGCTGTGCGTTACTGGCAGAGATCGTTTCAGCAGCAGCAGTTTCCAGTCCACCCGCCGATCAACCCTCACCAGCCAATCAGAGAGCAGAGGCCTCAGCAAGCCCCGCAACTCCTCGGTGTCTGAGAGCGAATCAGTGAGTGTATCTCATATCTAATATGGTATGTCTCTGTCTTACGCTACCTATGAAGAATGCTTTGAGTTACCAGTTGATGATTTTAGTCTTGTGTCTATGATTTTGTCCGTGCCTCAGGCCCACTTCTCAGACACGGAGGAAGACTCATCTCGGACGCCTGTCCCTCGTCAGTTGTCCAGTGATGTCAATCAGGTGCGCCATATCAGCCAGAGGTCAAAGGTGAGAGGTCACAACACGGGAGAGTTTGAAAGAACTCCTGTCCACAACCCCACTGACCCTGCCATATGTCTACTCTCACAGATCACAGTGAGTATCAGGGTCAGGTTTATGTCAACATGCTGTTACTTACATACTTTAATATGCACTATGTATTCAACTGAAGATGTATTCAATCTGAAAGTCATACATTTCCAGCTTTATTACTTTAAGTGTCAGATAGGTGTCGTCTGACTGAGATATTGTGTCATGTAGTGCTCAGTTGAACTTTTCCCACATTAGTTTATGATATTTTTGATGGGAAGTTTCGCTTCTGTTTTGGCATTACGTCAAGACTGATCTTAATCCTCTCCTCCTGCGACTGAGAAGTGAGGTCATATTGTTTTAGAGTGCTGTTAAATTCAATAGACGTCATGTTTATGTTCGGTATTTCATGGCAAGTAATTCTATGAGGTCATGTTAGTTGGAGCCCTCTTAAAACCCAGACTCGGTTATGAAAAGGATTCCTTAGCGTGTAATCTGATAAGTCCATGTTGCTTTGGTCCCCTGTAACTTCATGGTTTGATTTTTGGGATCACAGTGTTTCAGTGTCACTTGCCGCGTCGCTTTGGAGTCTGGTTAAACACTTTTTGTTTGCATTTTTTGTAAAGTCACAGAAATTAAGGTTCCTGAAAGAATTCAGTAGCTCCGAGACTAGCATGACTTTCACATGATTTTCTAAAGACTACTACCATCCCCTGGACTGGAATAGCACAATCACCTGACATTAGGCTAAATGCTTTAACTTAGTATGACATGCTGACATCAGCCATCACAGTTTTATAAGGCACCACTAATTTGTAAGTGAATCCAGGTGAATACTTTACAAAAACAGCCAAAGGGCTTCTTTAGTTCTGATTAAGGGTCTGGTTGTGCACGTTCTGATGGTTGGTCAAATAACTTGAGAAACCCCCGCACACCTTTCTGATATCAGATTAGGGGGGCTGTGTCCAACATGTTCTGTAACTTTCCAAAAAAACAACGATATCCACCAGGGTTTGAATTTCTTTCAAAGACTCTTTTCCCATTTCTTGCACAACTATTTCTGTCACTTTTAATGTGAACAACCAAGTGCAATACCATGAAGGACTTCCAGGAGAGATTGTCTGAAAATGTGCACCCTCATTTAAACAATATCGTGTCTCTATGATGGCCGGCTTTTCATGCCACCTTCCAGTGTGGCCGTTTGGATCAGATATCTGCCCTGACATCCCTTCCCAGGCAGTTTAGGACCCATTTACACCTTGACTCATGTGACTCCAATGACTCTAACATGACAGACAGGTGGACTAACGACCCACATGTGACCTCAATGCCTCTTAAGGGGTGAACAACATTACAAAGGTTAAATGCCTTTGACTCTCCACCAGTAAGCCCCAACTGACATCTTCAAGAATCAAAAGCAAGTCCAGTGGCCTTTCGACTTAGCACTTCTGGAGATATTTCACAGAGTATAGCGTTAGTCTTGGTCGACCACTGAAGTCTCGCTTTAGGCCTAAATAATAGGCATAGAAAATGGAAAAGCATACATTAATATGTGCTTGAAATTTTATAGTTAGCATCTTAACATACATACATACATACGGAGGCTTGTTTAGACCCATAATTTTTTCTGTTTGCAACATTTCTGAGTATAATGCTGTCAAGCCAATGGAATGAGACAGGTCATTCTGTGTGGGGCATTCAATATATGGAGCATTTCCGTCTCTCTGTAATCATCTTAGTTCACAGAAAAAACAAATAACCCACATGTACACACATATGCAAACACACACATACCAGTGTACTGCCATGCAGGTCAGGTTCACTGAGGATTCCATTACAGAGGGTCCAAAGACTAATCCAGTAATCTGGGTGTTTCAGTCTTAATCCACAGTTTGCATGATTCAGCCCCATGTTTCGAAGTACTGCAGTTGTTTGCAGTCGAAGATGGCTGATTGTCTCGGAGTCTCTGACTTTCATCTGCCTCCATCTCTGCACAGAGCAGATAATTTACACTTTTATTTTTGTCTATAAACATTTTTTTACTCTTGCAAACAATGTCATTTTCAGCCAGCGGTGTAAAATGACGGAGAAGAAATGTGTGAAAATCTCCCTTTGTGATTATTACAACCTTTACTTTTTCATATTTTCATTATCTTGTGCATTTGCTCTTCTTTAGCAGATATTTGTTGGAATTATTTATCACAATATTCTCTATTTATTTACAGAAACTCAGTTTTGTACTTCCAGGGTGACTCTGGAGTACTTTTAATATCTGATACTTCTAGACTTAAAGGACTTTTGACGTTTTTGGGAAATACATTCATTACCTTGGAAGATTGATACCACTCTCATGTCTGAACACTAAATATGAAGCTACAGTCAGCTGCCAGTTAACTTAGCTTAGCATAAAGCCTGGAAAAGGGGTAAACAGCTTGCCAGGCTCTCTCTAAAGGTAGCTCAATCTGTACCAGCACATTTAAAGGTCACCAATTAGCATATTTGTTTAAAAATTGCATAAAGTTCTGCTTTTATGGTGGGTTATATGCTGGACTTAGTCTTGGGCCATGCCCAGTAACTTCCTGGAGTCTCAGCTTTTTGCTTGGCAACCTGACAGTGATGACAAGACTCCAGCTTTAGAGGTGGGTGCTGGTGGGAGGATTTTATTACCTTTGGACAGAGCCAGAGCAGCTGTGTCCCCTTGTTTCCAGTCTCTATGCTAATCAAAGCTAACTAGCAGACTCTCAAGAAACTAAATACATGTATTGAAAATGTCAGACTCATCCTTTAAGAATGAATTTTGATTACTTAGAAAACAATCAGATGAGGTTGTTACTGGCAACAGCTGTGAACAACATGGCGTGATTTTCAAGAGAGATACTCCTTTATATGAAAAGTCTGCGTTCTAATCGCAATTTGAAGTCGGTCTGTATTTACTGCTGTAACAATGTGACCTGAAGGCTCAAATAGCCAAAATAATCTTTTGATTATAACTAACACTAAATGGCTTTGTTTATGTGCATACTGTTCAGACTCTGACAGAGCCTGAAGACATCTCCATGTCGGACATCAGTCTGCAGCCAACCAGTCATCTGCCTGCTACTGTAAGAGTCCATTGATCATCCACCTCATCCTCTGTGCAGTAGATG
Source organism: Dicentrarchus labrax (assembly GCF_905237075.1). Taxonomy (NCBI): domain Eukaryota; kingdom Metazoa; phylum Chordata; class Actinopteri; family Moronidae; genus Dicentrarchus; species Dicentrarchus labrax. Next base: position 16,876,477 of record NW_026136712.1, on the reverse strand, counting down.
TAGATTTCTTGTATCAAGAAATAAACAAATCCCATGAAAAAATAAAAATCAACAACCTATTTAATAACATATATAATATAACATAACTATTACTGGTGTAGAAAAACCTAATTTAGCCATCTGTGCCATAGAACTCCATTGTTTCTCCTTCTTTCTTTACAGTAAACAGATCAGTTTATTCCTCTCAGCTCACTGTAATTGTACTGGTACCATAAAGTAGCATTTTTCTATTACTATTAAACTAAGTTTATTCATTAGTGTCTTTATTGTAGTGTATTGCAAAATATCATTCAAAATAATTACTGCTGATGGCCAACAACTTGATGCTTTTTATAGCAATGCACTTTGTAAATATCCCTTATTCTTTGTTGTAGTTTCACTAAATATAGTATAGTATATATTATTTCTTAAATATATATATATATATATATATTCCAAGATATTTTTCATGTCAACATATATTTCTTGTCACAACTACAAACCCAATTATTACATTGTAACTTTTCTCGTTAAAAAAAAAGATGTGTTTTAGATGAGATCATTATTGTGATATGCAACACAAAAGCTACTCAAAGATTAAATAGTGCAGTCACTGTTTGTTTACATAGTTGTTTCAGAATAAAAACACTGGCTATATTCATTGTAATTAAGGAATATTGTCACTCAATGCAACATTATGGACTTTTGAATATTTTATTAATAGTTTTTGGACAACAGTGGAATTCTATGGAACAGAATCAAAAGCTACATCAGGATTTAACTGACGATAACAGTCAGCTGGGTTTCCGTCCACTTGTTTTAATGCACATTTTTAATTTGATCATAAAAAATCCTGGAAAAAATCTTGACTTGACTTTACAAATTAATCATGACGCTTGCGATTAAACGTCCACTGAAGCTTCCAACATACAAAAACATCAGCATCAATTTGCTTTTTCTTTTGCTGAATTTCTTTAAATTTGCGTTACATTTGGATGGAAACCGAGATAAACGTCCTTGTCTGTTTTGGTCTTTTCAAAGGATTTGTTTATTATAGAAACCTGCACCAACCTTTTCCCATCTGGCTTACGTCATGTGTGTTTAAGGGGTATTTAAAGGGTCATGTCACCCATTCTTTAACACTGCTCAATGATTCTACCACATTTAAAATAGCTTGCAGAAACCATCCTCTGAATACTTCCCCACCTAAACCCCGTCTTTCTGTGTCCAACTTATTGTGTTATCTGTTGGATGCCCTCTGCTGTCAATACAAAAGAGTGAAGTGGCGTAAAGATTGATCGACTGTTCCTCACAGACATGACTGACTGACTACTCTACAGAAATTAAAAGAATGTTGTGCTAAGATTTAAGTTCACATAAACTGCTCTTGTCTAAAGAAAGACTCACTTTCACAGAAAAACATGAAGAGTTTAGTTGATTTATGTGTATGTGTCAAGGTTATTGCAATTTATGTTTTTTTTTTTTTTATCTTATCTTTGTTATGATAAGATTGTATTTGCCAAAGTCATTTCTGAGGTCTGGGAACATGACAACATCCCTGCAACATAGTCTGAGCAAAAAACAAGCAATCAGTGTAACCAGATTAAACCCCTTTATTTGATGGTAACATTTAAAATGAGTACACCTGAAATGTCTGTAATCAATCAATAATCCATCATTGCACAGGAAAACAACAGACATCATTTCATTTTACTGTTCACCTTTGTATTTTCTCTTCCAAGTAAGTTTCTCTTCTGTTTGTTTACAACCTGTTTACTTATTTCTTATCCTGTCTGACTTCCTTTTACTTGTATTTCCACATTCCTAGATCTTAACACTATCAAAGGAACAGTTTTGGGAAATAAACTTATTCTCTTACTTGCTAAATATGAAGCTACAGCTAATGGCTCAAGCCTCAAGGAAAATAATTTGACATAGTGGCCAAACCGTGTAATTACAGCAATGGCGTCCAACTCGTGATGCACATTGACCCAAAAAGACTTCTACCCTTAAGCTTACATTGTGAAAGAAGGGGCTGTAAAACAGTGGATACATTTCTTTTCAACATCACCACCCCTACAAGTTTGATTCACACGGTTAAATAATTTTATCTCCATTCAAGTTAGCGGCTCGGCTGGTGGAAGTGTGTAGTGCGCTTCCTCTATGGGCCACATGATGCAGAAGCATATGCGGAAGATCCAGGTAATTTGTCACTGACACATAAAGCTCGTGTACGAATGAATGGAGCTCGCCCGCAACGCTGTATCCGGTTGTCCTTAATACATCTATGTAAATGCTTGTGAGCTTAAATTGTTCACAACTTGTATTTTTAGGGTTTAAACAATCAAGATGTAGTGTGTTTGGAGGTGCACACTGATTAGCTGTTTCCCCTCCTTTCTCTCCGTATATTAAGCTAAGCTAACCAGTAGCTTCATACTTAACAGACATAGGGGTCGTATCAATCTTCTCATTAAGCTCTTGGCAAGAATGTAAATAAGCATATTTCCCAAATTATAGAACTATTCCTTTAACATGGTGAACACAATAATATTTTTACTGATGGAAATTGTAGCTTAAACTACAAAAATAAGACTCAAGTTAAAATAAAACATAATTACCCTTTTTTTTAAAGGATTTACTTGAACTTTGTCATTTAGAGTACTTTGCTCCTCTAGTGCAGAGCCATTGATTTCAGGGGTTGAACCGTGTGATACAGTTCCACTCCATTAAGGGAGAGCGACATCAATCCAACCAATCAATGCCTTTGATCAGCTGTGACTCTTTCATTTCTTGCGCTGGCAGGTTAAGTAGGGGGGAAAGTTGTATTGATCCAAATCACAGCAACAGTTAATAAAACGTCATTGTCTCCTTTAACCTTCACCTCGCTGTGTATTTCTTTCACACATTCAGCCGCCTACTCACACCAGGCATGTTGAGTCTCAGTCACAATACCTGAACATCTCTCCCTCTCTCTCCCTCCCTCTGCCTACACAGCTGGAGAACGTGATGGAGGAGTCGGGACCAAGGACTGCGCGTAACACGCCATCCGTCATTGTCACCTCCATATCCAGCCCGTCCATACTGCACAGTCCACCAGGTTTCCATGGCAACCTCAAATTGACCAAAACTTACAGCCCGATTACCAAGGAGCCCCTTGACATTTCCAGGCTTGAGACAACAATATTACCGTGAACAGCTGGATGAAATTAGAAGGAGAGGCAAAGAGTGTGTGTTGTGTTTCAGTATTTCCCTCCATGGAACTTCTCTGTGCCAGCATGCTGTTTGCTAGTAACTTAAAACCAGAACATGCTCTTACAAACATACACATTTTTTTTTTTGCACGACAGAGTGTGAGTATGTGAGCATGAATGCCCAGAAAATTTAAATACATGTTTGGGTATTTGCACACACACACACACACACACACACACACACACACACACACACACACACGTGATTGTTCTACTTTTTTCTGACATATCATGGTGGTTGGAGATGGTTTACCTCAGAGCTGGAGGCAACAAATTAGCCTTAAAAACACAATATGAAAAGTTCTATCTCTGGGGTTGGGTATCAATTAGATTTTAATATATTATTGGTTCAGATTCTTGTCACAGTATTTGAGAAGAAAAAAATGATTTTTGGTTTCAAGGTAAAATATAAATCTTCTTTATCTTGCCATACAGATGATGAATGATGAGTTTTGTGCGGCACCATTAGCAAACAGAGTTTTTATGAGTCATCCATCTACAGTAAAAGCTTTTTGACCAGTCGCTTTTTTAAAATATGAAATCCTTTCCAAATCAGAACCAATTCTCCATACCCAACCCTACGTCTTTTTATTGGTTGTTTCTCTTTTTTTTCCTACTTTAATTGAGGATGTGAGAATATACTATAAATACTGATATTAAAGATGCATTAAGCAGTAGGCTAGTTTTTATATTAAAAACTGAATCAAATGACTCCTGGTTATGAATAAGAACTGATAGGACTACCGATCCCACTGAGAATCAACATCATACTATATGCAGATTTAAGCCACTTTAACCTTTTTGTTTTGGTTCTCAAAACCATGCTGCTTATTATCAAACTGTGAGCTGCTCCTGGCACGAGTTAGCACAAGCTAACTGCACCTACATAATGCAAAATGTCAAATGAAAGTAACTGGTGAAGAAAGTCACACATGTAGCAGCTCAAAGAGAGAATCTTTTTCTCAGGAGCCGGTGAATGAAGCCAGAGGTAAAATGACAGTGGATACTGGATGTACATTTAATAGGTGGCTAGCTTCATTGGTATATTTATGTTGCTCTGTTTTTACTAGATGTGTAAGTAAGCAGCTTTCTAGCATCTGCGTTTCCAAAATATCAAATGTATGCAAGGCAGCCCTCACATACATTTTTCATCTCGGGAATTTTCTTTTCTTTGTGTATTTTTGTATTTATTATTTTAAAGATAGTATGTGTGGAAATCCAGGTTGAGTGAAATGTCTTGTGCATATATTTAAAAGTGCAAAAATGATCCCTCTGATGTAATGCTGCTGCTGCTGCTGCTTCACTGACTCTAAAATGAAACCACTGCAAATAAGTTTAGAAATCAAATCGACCTGTGGGAAACACTGCTAATATTGTTTGTTCGTCAGGAGGAATTGACTGTTCATTCCAGTCTTTCGGCCCTCTAGTGGTCAGAAAACGCTTTAATGCAGCTTTAATATGAAGTGTTTTACTTACACACACACGCACAAATGCGACCAGGCAGGAGAGGGTACAGTCAGTTTGTTTCCCCTCTGGCTCTTTGTCATTGATTTTTCCTTTCCTGGTGACATGAAGTACCACAGATAGGACAAATCAGGTCAAAAATGTGTCAACAACACTACAGTACATCAGCCAAAGTATGTGAGAGTGAGTATGAGTGTGTGTGCCCATAATGAAGAACTGGACTCAGTACTGTACTTTGTATTTCTCTTAATGCCATACTTTACTGTAATATCTACTATTAGATATACAGTTTGCTAAATGACTCTACTGTTTATGAGAGTGTGGTTTCAGAATTGTTATCATAGACCTCTTCATAGACAGACGTACAAGCTGCTTCACCAAGTATGTTTATACATTCTTTCCCAAAGGTCTTTTTTTCCACTTCTTTACATTGCAGTTCCCTTTCAGATTCCTAAGATTGCTGCATCATTGACTTCGATTGTAATAACTGTTCTGTTCACTTGTCAAATTAAATCTGACACATTTTATGTGTGTTAAATCAAATTAAACCCATGCACCAATGCACCCATTAATGAATGTACAGAATTACATGTTTTAAAATGTTACGGCTACATTTTTGGCATTATGACAAAACAAATATATAATATTATATATATAAAATTTAAATTCCGCTTTAATGAAGTGATGTTTTATGAAGTGATGGTTTCATGTTGATTTTATTTTCTTTGTACAAAATGTTTTGTGTTGTCATTATTTATTTTTCTAAATAAAAATGTTGCTAAATTCTGCACGACTGGTGTCTCCATGTCTTTGCTTTTGTGATGCTTTAACGAGCCATGCATTAAGCTAGGGCTGCAACTAATGATCATTTTTCATTTTTATTAATCAATCTGCCAATTATTTTGTAAATTAATCGTTTGGTAAATAAAATGTTAGAAAATTGTTAAAAAATGTCACAATTTGCCAATTTTATGTCATCAAATTGTTTATTTTGTCCATCCAACAGATCAAACCTCAAACGTATTTAGTGTATTATCATTGAGGAAAAACAGCAAATGTTTATATTTCAAAATCAGGAACAAGTGAATTTGTGTTAGTTTTGCTTGAAAATAACTTAAATCGATGTTCTGATTTGCCGATTATGTTTCTGTCCATCTTTTGATTAATTCATTAAATAATAATTTCAGCTCTACATTAAACTGTCCTTCAGTGCATCACACCTTCTGTTCTTAAATACTCTTCACTTCTCTAAAGAAGCACCTGTGAGGTTTTTAATCTTTTTTGGTGAACTCTATGTTGTTCCACTCACACACACACACACACACACACACACACACACACACATTCATTCACCATAATGATTGTGGTTACTGCTGCTCCAAATGCATAATCAGTGTTGACCAACCAATATTTTCATAAATCAATTTTCCTGAATGGAAGAGATCCATCTAGCACAGCACTTAACAGTTGGAACATCCTGATATCAGATAACAGAGTGACATCAGTGTATCTGTTCAACATGTCAGACACCAGATATTTTTCCTGCATGCTGTTTGACCTGAATAGGCCTCCCTGCTAAACTATGGCGCCCTGCAGAGGTGTGAGTTGGTACTCGATTTGCATGAGTAGAAGTGGGTGAGAGAGACAGATACAGACATTATAGTCATTCACTTAATCAACTTATTAAAATATGCATTTTGTCTCACTCTCAAGTTCAAGTTTGCTTTTTAATAATAAATAAAATTTAGTATTGCCAAAGCATGTAGTGAGAGGTTTACAATGTATGTATAATAATCCCAAAATTGTAGGTACAAAAGCAGCAGTGGAGGAGGTCGAAATCCTGTATAAGTACTCAAATACAGGTAAAAGTATTTTGTTGAAAATGTCACTTAAGTAAAAATGTGTAATATTAGCAAAAGTATCAAAAGTAAAAGAGAATTTTTTTATCAATATGTTTTTGCAGTGTTTCTCAAACGTTTGACATCACATACCACATTAGAAAATATCAGGCTCTCCAAGTACCACCATTATGAGCGATAGAATACAGCAGTGTAGGCCGACCCTATTCAGCTACAGACAGTTCATGCAAGAGGCAGGTTTATTCCTAATAAATTGTAGTATTTTAATAGTATTATATTTAAAATAATAATTTGTTTTTGCTAAAAAAATTTATATTTTAGAGATTCCTCTGTATTCCACTAGAGGGAGCTCACCACCAGTAGTATGTCTACCATAGTTTGGGTTATTGCATTATTATGCAGCATTTAACTGGTGTAGTTGGTCACGGTGGAGCTAATTTAAACTACTTTACATTTGAGTAGTCTATTTGATCAGCCAAACACACATATTGTATGTCAAATTTGTGAAAAAAAAATAGTTTACTGTACAATGTTCTGCAATTAAGTTATATGTTATATTTGAGTTTTATTTACATTCTTATATTTAAATTTTTATATTTTAAACTTTATTCTATTCTTCTATTTGTGTGTTGCCTAAGGGAGTCGGGCAAAGTAAGTTTTTCATTGTACGTATAAACCACTGTGTTTCTTACTGTACATATGACAATAAACCTCTTGAATCTTGAATCTTCATCTACTGAGTAACTATCAGATAAATGTAGTGGGATAAAAAATACAACATTTCCCTCTGAAATGTAGTGCAGCATCAGTATGAAGTAGCATGAAATTAAATATACTTCAGTAAGTACTTAAGTACAGTAGTTTAGTAAATGTACTGCATTCTACCACTGAATATTACACTATAATGCAAATTAATAGTACTATTCTTTATTCTTAAATGTAATAGTATTGGCAAGAACCACAGAAGAGAAGAGATAAAAACATAAAAAGAGGTTTCATGTGTTGTTCCACTGGATTTTCCTCAAGCTCCGACATATTTTACTGCTTTCATGGTATTGTTCTGTTGTGGTCTGAGAGTATTTTATTTTGGTAAACAATTTTCTTCTGATGTGTTGCTCTGTCTGTCTGTCTGTCTGTCTTTGCGTCCAAGCTCTCAGCAACCCACATGAGGTCACTCTTTATTAGCAGGGCTGCAGGCATTTCACTGGCCACCCTTCAACTTGTGTGTACATGTGCAGTCGTATGATGCACACAGGTGTGAAAAGAAGGAGTGACAAAAGAGCATCAGTGACATTTCTGGTATGTAATCATGCTTGTTATCCTCCACTGAGTGTGTGTGTGTGTGTGTGTGTGTGTGTGTGTGTGTGTGTGTGTGTGTGTGTGTGTGTGTGTGTGTGTGTGTGTCAAATTACAATACACAAAATAACCTATTCAAAACACACACACATGTTTCCTCCTAACCAAGTTCTGTGCAAAACTACCCACCATCTTCTCGTACTTTATACCACATAAAATCCACTAGCGCTAATGGATAATTATGTACTCTGGGCTAACAGGGTGGTATCCTTGAGATAATGAGATCCTTACTTCTGTGATTTGTGCACTTCAAAGCACAAAAAAACCTTTTTATGTTGATTTGGTTTATTTTCTACCTCCCTTGTGCGCACTTATCTAACATGAAAATACTATAATTAATCATTTCTCACTAACTGCCTGATTCCCTAATCACCTGCTGACTACCACCTCAGAAACTGTAGGCCTACTTATTTACATCTCATTTGTTTAATCTGTACACAAACCGTGTCATTAATTAAGTAAAAAAAAGTAACCTTGGATGAAGCCAAGCTGTTTCCCTTTGCTTCTTTATTCTAAGTGTATGTATACAAATTTTAACATAAAAAACCTGAGTGTGTCATCAATATGGGGGTTGCGCTTTCTTGAGTGATAGATTGGCTCATGTTCACTTACTGCTTAGGCACCATCTCCTGTGTCTTTTTAGGCATTTAAAATCAGGTGGTTTTAATATCACACAGGTGCACAAACATCTCAATTTCACGCTGTGTGCATGTGCAATGTGATTGAAAAAGAAAAAGTCTGTAACCACCTTTTAAACAGTCAGGACCTGCTGTTTGTTCCACTTAACCGTAACAGCTGTGGTTGGCTGCTGATTGAATTGCTCCGTATCACAAACGCAGGAATGGCAGCTCAATCAGCTTGCCGTGGGTGTTTCTGGGGAGTCGGCGCTGGTTAATTTGTTGTTTCCTTTCTCGAGCAGAACGAAAAGGCTGCAAGACTGAAAAGCGACTGACATCAGTGGGTGGGGACTGATTATGGATAATAAGGTGCTAGAAGCATGAACTGATAGCGCTAAGAGAGGGAGGAAGAGAGAGGGAGAATGTGTTGCAGTAAGAGGGGTCTATATTGGCGACATGAATCGGCAGTGAAGCATTCTGGGGCTTCGTGTTACAGGCCTTATAAGGGCCAGGGCCCCTGTGTCTCTGCTCACCTCGGCTATTCTTAGGCTGTCTGTCCCTCACCCTCAGCAACTCTGCAGGCAAGAAACTCCTCTCCATCTCAATATTAAGTTTAAAGTTGACTTTTGAGAGTTTGCATTTTCTAAAAATTGTAGTTTTTGATTTCAAGGTTGTTGTTTTTTTTTGTGGCTCTTGTCAGAAGAAACTATTTTTCTGCGGTGGCTCAGCTTGGCTCTACGCTCTCTCTGTGTGTATTTGTGTATGCCTGTGTGTCCCTCCAATTGTGTGTGTGTGTGTCACAGAGGTTCCACAGCACCTGACCCACCCACCCACCACCACTACCACCACCACCCCAGGGTGTTTGTCCTGAGAGCTGGGAGCAGACACGGGAGAGACGGTAGTGAAGCCAGGGCTGACGGAAGAGAAGCGACCACCGAGGCACCGACAGGGACAAAAGGATAGCAGGGGAGGACAGAGAACAAGGGCACACAGAGCAGGAGGAGAAACCACACAGCCAGCAGGAGTTGTTAGCAGGAGGAGTGTTGACGTTTAACCGAAGATGAGTACGTACACAGTGACTCTGAATGGCCCGGCTCCATGGGGCTTCAGACTACAGGGAGGAAAGGACTTCAACATGCCACTCACCATCTCCAGGGTAAGGACAGAGTCATCCTCACAGGCCGACATTTGTTGTGACAAAACGACTTACGAATAACGAAACAAGCAATGTCACATTGACATAGTGGCACACGAATGATAGCAAACTGTCAGTCTGCTGAGACAAAATAATGCACTGGTTCACAAATGATTTCAAACAGAAACTAAACATCTTCTACACAGACTATAGTACACTGATTGACTGATTTTGGCAAATGGATCCACTCAAAAATAATAAACATACACGATGCAAAATAATGTAAACGCACACTTCAAAAAGCTTCACTTTTTCATTTTTTCCTGCTTGAATATCCAAGTAAGCAACATTGTGGTGATTTGCAGGTGGAAATATGTGAAGGTGTCTCAGTAAAAAGCAAATCAGATTGAAAAGTGAAGGGTGTTTAGACCTGGAGGTTACATCTAACTTCCTTTTCAACAATAACATAAGTGTACGTGGAGCATGATTATTAAAGGACCTGTAAAATACAGCCCTTCCAATAATTAAGAATCCTGAAAACTTAAATTTTTTTCCCTCTTCACTTGAAAATGACCCTTTCACCTGGTTTGACCAGGTTGCACGTTCAAACTTCATTAAGTCTGTGTCAATGCATGTGCGCAGGTGTGATTTGTGTGTGAGCAGTGGCCAGGCAGTGGTTATGTAATGTTGCTGTACGTGATGATGACAGCGAGGCTCAGATGTAATCTCCAGAGAGATTTCTAGAATAGAGCAGCAGTAGAAGGACTGAAATACATTTACTGGAGTAGAGGTGCAGCTGCATTAGTCAACTTTTACCGCTGGTAGTTTTCATTTTTACATCACATGGAACTTAAATGTCTAGAAAACCCTCAAATCTGAGCTGATCATAATCAGCTTGATTAATCATGGTAACTTATCAATTCACGATGAGTGTTTTTAATGATTAATTGACTAATTTTAACTGTCAAATTTCTTTCTACTCACATGTAATTCCAAAAATGACATCACATTGACTACAATAGTTCAAGTTCAAGACTTGTTTCTACTACAAATGACAGAATATAATAGTAGAATTTAGGAAAATGTGGAGAAAATTAAGTGTCGCTCTTCAAAAAAGCAAATTAATTTGTTTTAACTTCTGTAGCAGAGCGACTGGATGTCTCTCTCTCCCCCTCTCTGGCAGGACTGCTGGTGTATTTACAGCATTTCCTTTAAATAGCACTGGAGGAGAGGTGGATGGATGGATGGATGTGAGGGAGTGCTGGGAATGGGACAGGAAAGAAGCAAGGAGAGCAAGGAAGCTAATGGCCAGCTTGTGTTACCTTTAGTAAGCTTTATTCCTCGCTTAAACTCAGTTTCAGTTTCACCGTTTGGAGCTGCCCCTGAGGGGACACAGTGAGGGAATGAATAGATGGAGGGTTTGATAGATTCAGGTGATGTGAGAGAGAGGAATGGAAGAAGGTAGAGGAGATAAAGCTTACCTGTGTGGTCATTAACTGTGCCCCCCTCCCACCTCCAGCTCCTCATTCTTCAGTCCTGATGTTCAGCTGCGTTATATTGATTCACAGACTTCACACATCTGTTAGTTTATTGTCTTCTGATCCCAGTCTTAGGCTACCAGGGGGAGCTTTGATCCGTGTCCGGTGTGACATTGTATCATTGGATTTGTGTTCATCCTGTGGTCACGTTGGGCTCTGACAGGTTAACATAAAACATTGCAGCTTTACGTGACAACTCTGGGTGCCATTACAGTTTGACGTAACACCGCCACGGTTTGGATTTCGGTCTGCTCTCACTGAGAAAGGAAAGAGGGATGAAGATAGTGGATTCATTACGTGTTGTTGGCCAAGCTAAAGCACTGGTCATTAAGTAGGTGATACACATAATAGTTTTTCTGAGTGTTATAGTAAAAAAGTATGAAAAAGGGTGAAATAGTACCTCAATATGTGTCATTCATGATGCTTAAATCTATTTACATGCTGCCTTGAGGCTAAATGAAGGAAAACAGATTGATATAGAACACATGAAACTCCATATAATAATCCAAGACAGCGTTGCTCTTTCATTAATATCCAATTTCAAGGGAATCCGTCTTCATATACATTTCCTGTTTGTCATCTGTTATATATTTGAAGCGTTTGATGCATATGAAAACATGCACGGCAGAGTGGGTGGGCAGTGTTGTGTGTCTACATGTGTGTTTGATTACACTGAGGCAGCTGTGCAGAAATATTTTTCTGCCTCCTGCCACCTACTATAACTCTACTGTAATTTTTTACACACACACACACACACACACACACACACACACACACACACACACACACACACACACAGTGGCATAATAACTGGAATTCAAAGGGAGAAAAATAAAAAAAAAAAAAGCTGACAATAAAGGAGGTTGGAGGTGGAGGAGAAAGGTTGACAGGAGGAACAAGGACGGGAATGACTAATATGTCTAAGATGAAGCAGAACAGAGAACATGATCATGTAAAATGTGGATTGTAGAGAGGTTACTTAATGTAAATAGAAAAAAGATCAGCATCAAGAATGAAGGAAGTCTTGTATGAATGGCAGTAGCAGGTGTGTGTGTGTGTGTGTGTGTGTGTGTGTGTGTGTGTGTGTGTGTGTGTGTGTGTGTGTGTGTGTTTGGGGCATGGAGGGGGGCTCAGGAGGGTCAATCGCAGTGAAGCCAGGCAGGCATCAACAGCATTACTTATTTTTAACTCTTTAACGAGTTGACTGTAAGCCTAGACCCAATACTGTATGACCCAGGCCTCCAGGCCCACTTAAACCTCCTCTCTGTGTAGTTTAAGCTCTAAAGTCCCCTTTTGTAGAAGAGCCAGGAGAATGAGGATTCAGCTGAAGGTCAATATTTGGCTCACAACTGAAAAAATAAAAATTGATTTGCAAGGTAACATTATTTCCTTAGATTCAACCATTCAACCACTATGCACAGACTGTATATATAGTTTAAGCCACACTTCCTCTCCCTGTCCTGAACACTTGAAATCTTGACGCTTTTTTAATTATTTCAGTGTGAGACAGCATTGTATGCAGCTGTGGAGACTGATTAGACTCTAAAATAAAATGAGGTTCCACTCTGTTGATCAACTTAACACAGAGATGTTATCCAGCTCTTTATCTGCAGTGCTGACAGATTAGTCTATTTTGCTTAATCAGTTTTTCTCTTCTCTACCTCTAAGGCCTATTTACTGAGCTTGTACACACAGCATTAATAACTATGTGAAGTGAGGCGCTACATCTCAGTCGCATGTCAGCTGAGCTGTAATGTTTTGACCTCAAGTTCACCGCAAAAATGAACAGTCGAATGAACAAATTATTCCAATTTGCATTTTTAAGTTTCTTATGTCACACCCAGCCTCTGGAATTAATCCAGCATTTGTTAAATATCCCCCAAATCTGTAACATGTGCATATGTTTGTCTAACTGCATATGTTTTTCAGTTACTTGTGTGTTTCCTGAGGAATCTGTGTAGTGTGACCTGCTCTGTTGACCCCTCCATAGATAACTCCGGGCAGCAAGGCGGTGGGCGGCAGCCTGGCCCAGGGCGACGTCATCTCAGCCATCGATGGGGTCAGCACCGAGGGGATGACGCACCTGGAGGCCCAGAACAAGATCAAGTCTGCCAGCAGCAAACTGTCACTCACCATGCTGAAGTAAACAACCAGCACACTAAAACACCCGTCCCTACAAACTTAAGTATATGCTGAAGCTCATTTTAAGGCACTGGATATTATCTGCAAAGAGAACAGTAAAAAGACAAATCGGTGTGAATATTTGAAATTTGAGGAGCAAGTCAAAGTGTTAAAAAAGGGCCACATATGATGCTTGCTGCTATTGACTGATGATTTTATTTTTTTATTTTTATTTTACTTTTTATGTAAAATATGATGTAACAGTATATTTTAAAGAGATTTTTCTTTTTTTAATCCTCAGATCAAGACGTCCTGCACCAGTTCCCACAGCAACTCCAAGAATGGATTCACCCATGCCAGTCATCCCCCACCAGAAGGTATAAACACCCCCACAACAATAATGACCAAATAGACGAATCAACACAAACAAATACCAGCTATCCATACAAACACAATATGTATATCTGCATACGTGTATATGTTTGTATGTACGTCTGTAATACGTGTTTTGTGTTCTTGCCCTATTGAGAGAATATCAAATTCACATTACTCGAATGGTGCCATCAGGCAGTGTCCTGCTGCCCTCTAGTGTCAAATATTCACAGTGCAACTGCGGGGAGCCCTGTGCAGAGGTCAGAGGTCGCCAAACCAAAAACACCAACCAAATGAAAGGAAAAGATGAAGACAAAACAAGCTGATACCTTTACTCTCATTTCACTTTAAAGCTTTATTTTCTTTCTATCTATCTATCTATCTTGACCTCTTCTCGTCTTTTTAAGGAGTTAGAAAAACAGAAAGAGGAGGTTTTTGGAAATTTTGGAAAACAAGTTCAAATGGTGCAGCCAGTGTCCTATGAAATTTTTCAGGATAAAAAGCTCCTCTCGACCCCGGTCAAAGCTCCTGCCTCCTCCACGTCTCCGCAAGGTCGACTGGGGCAGTACAATTCCCCGATTGGCCTTTACTCTCCTGAAACTCTCAGAGAAATGATGCTGATGCAGGGCAAGTTAGGAGACGGGCCGACAGCGTCCCGGAGAGCTTCTTCGCTGGGGTAGGTTGCAGTGACAAATAACCTCCAGTAATGTAACCCCGAGAGAAGAAGGTTTAACTCATTCAGGGGTAACCCACAACCAACACAAGGGTAACAAAACTTATCTTCACTGTGGAGGAATTAAGAAAATGACTTCACACTGTTGCCATTTAACCTCACATTAACAAGATTGTGATGAGAAAATATACTCAGAACTTTCCCAGCATTCAATCCTCTCACACATGGCACTATTTCTGGAGCGTACACACAAACATACCTGGCTGTACTCCAGGTAACAGAATAGCAGGAGATCTGACTACAGTCATTTTAGAATCTTTAACACAGGCAGATCTGAGACGCTTTACTAAAGGTCATTCAAATGACTTAGACACCGTACAAAAGGTAATGCAAAATAAAATTATTCAAGTGGTTAGAAGTGGGTATGAATGGTTTCTTCAGTTCTTGTAAAATGACACCGACTCATTAACTGTAAAATAAAAGTGAAAGCAGGGAGATGACGCTGCAGAAACAAAATCTTTTTAAAGAAGTGTTTTTGCTGCTTCAGCTCCCTGATTTCCCTCTTTGAGGCTTTTTATCTCCAAGCTGTTTGCGAAAGCAAAGCCCAGAACAGTTTTAAATCCTGTTTTGCCTGGAAAACAAGAGATTTGCTTGTGAAGCTTTTTTTTTGTGGTTTTAAAATTGCTGGTGAGGTTACAGGAAGGTGATGACTTGTTGCTTTGACAGTGTCGGCGTGAGCAAATGGGGGGATACTTCCTCAGCCACTAGAGATCCTTTAAATGGTTTAAACTTTCTTTTAGGTTCCTTTGTTTTTCTTTATTTTTTAATTTGTTTATATTCTAGGGCTGCAACTAACAATGATTTTCTTGACTAATTAATTAATTAGTTCTATAGAATGCCAGCAAATGGTAAGAAATGCTCAACATAATGTCCTAGAGCCCAACGTAACATCTTCAAATATTTTGTTTTGTCCAACCAACTGTACAAAAACCAGTTGGAGATATAAAACACTAAGAATCACACAAAATACTTGCATTTAAAGTGGATTTTTGCCATTTCTGCTTAAAAGATTACTTTAACTTATTGGTTCAGCTCTGTAAGGCTATAATAACTTTATTCAAACATACTTTATTTTGGTATATTTGGCCTTTTGGTGATTTGCAGGGAATTTCTTTTGATTAAAAAAATAACTGCTTCAACTAACAGACTATGAAAACATCCAGCATCCAGACACCGGCAGTGGCTTATATAGAAAGTGATGCCTGCACCCAGTGTGTGTTGCTCTTTATCCATTTTGGAAGTATGAGAGCACAAGTTTGGAGGGCGCAGTGGTAAGTTTGAGCAGCTGGCCACTGTAGTCTTTAGCAATCATTACTGAAACTAAGATAAGGGAGGATCGTGGAGGAATAAACTATATCAGGCTTTGATTACACAAACAATTAATTGACAGACAATAGGAAAAATATAGAATATCACCAGATTACAAAGTTTTAAAATCCTTTTTTGCATTTTGTACCTTATATATATATATATATTATACATTTTTGGATTACACATTTGCACATTTGGATCTCTGAAAAAGGATTTTATGTCATCTTTGCCATGACTGTAGGGCCAAACCTGTGATGCCCCGACTACACTGTATGTTGCAAGTTGTTGAGTGTGGTGAGAGTTAAGTTGTGGCCACCATTGAAGTGGGGCTCTCCTCGGTGCATGAGTTAGGGTGAAGCCTCAGTCATGGAATACTTATAGATGTTAATTAAGGCTGCTTGGCCTCTGACATATCACATCGAGGTATCAGTCCTCACTAATATGTTTCCCCTCTGGAGCTCAGCTGCTTTACAGCAACAGGCCAACGGTAAGTCAGGTGTCAGGAAACGTGCTCCAGGCAGATCGCAGGACCATGACGGCAGTATCATGCCAGCGGCCCCACCTCACCGAGTACATGGAGACTCTGATCCCACTGGCACACACATGCACACACACACACACAGACACACACACACACAGGAGAGAGCAGCTGTTGTACATGACCGTGGAATGTTCCGCTCTGGTTACACACCATCATCCTGAATCCCCTGGATGCCCCCTTTGCCAAACCTGAGATGGCTCCCCCTGTCTCTGTAGAGAGATGTCTCACGTGTGAGGAGCCCACCGAGCACGTTTCCACTTTACCTACTGTACCCTGAACTCATCCATGTACTGTAAGGACGAATCTGCTGGCTGATTTATGTGTTGCAGTCTCAAGTGCCACCGTCTTCGCTGTGGTGAAACTGATCACAGTAACAGAAGAGATGCTTGGGATGAAGTAGTTCTGGGCAATATGGCCAGAAAAGAAAATTTCATACCACATTCAATTTACGATTTTAATCAGCCATATCTTTGGCAATGTCAAACACCACCGCATCTTTAATGACTTATCACTGGGGTCTTTTCTTTTCATATGGGATAATAATGGTTCTACAAATTCTTTATAGATGAGTGACTTCAGTGCAGGCTTAGCAGAGTCCTTTGCAGCTGTATATCCCCTAATTATAATAATAATTCAGCTGTTGTTTTGCAAAATTTGGAAACATAAATTCAAAATAACTGATGTATTGCCTAGCTCTAAGATGAAGGCAGTTTGTGTAAATGTGGAAGTTATTTAGTGAAACTGGTTATGGCAGAGGCTTGGAGAATTAAATAACATATACGTACTGCTTCGGTAGATAATTATTAAATCATCAAAATTCATAATTCCTTGCATTGTGATGAGAAGAAATGCATTTTTTAATATAAATCTTAAACACATGATAGTGAAATTTTCAGTAGTGGCTCATCGTCGGCCCGTAGGGGAAGATCATTCTTCAGGGGCCGTTGGTTGGCCCTTTGTCTGCATTGATGTGGTCAAGACAAGTTTATTTAAAAGTAATGGAGATTTATGAAAGTAAAACTTATTTCATGGCTTTTAAACATGTAGCTGATAATAGCACAGGCCACAAAAATATGTCTCGTCATCTCAACTGTTATAAACGTTATTGTAATGACCTTTGATGAATATATTTTCATCATATAACTGGTTCAAAGGGATCTGCCGGACACATGTCTTGATAAGAAAAAATACCTTTACATACATTATACATTATCTTGTCTACTTCCACCTACAGCTCAGATTCCTCTATTCAGCTGCAGTCCTGACATAAGTGGATCAGGTGTTGTGTTTGTGAAGTTGTGTTTATTTGTGGCCGTTCTGTTCTAAATGAGTCCCCTGTCCTGTGTCATGTGATTGAGACGCTTCTGCTCTTGTCAGTCACTCCTGATGATGCAGGGGAAGCTGGGAAATATCCCAGTGATGACAAACAGTTGCTATTCTAACCTGTACATGGGATTACAGCATAGCACTGTAGCTGGATAGTTTCCTACAAACACACACGGTGCCATTGTTATCACCAAAATACCTCTGGTGATTCATTACATTCTCTCCTTCTCTCTTTCTCTCTCTCTCTGTCTGTCCTTTCTGGTGTGTTTCAGGTTATCGCAAACACAGCTGCAAAGTTAGTACCGTCACATTTCCCAGTATTTAATGAGCATGAAGCATACATCGGTTTTTAAAGATTTGTCGCTGGTGATTTTGGTGTGAAGTTGTGTCCAACATAGATTCATGTGTTGAAGTAAAGCTTTAATGTAACTGTAACGGCATATTGAGTGTGCTGAGCATTTGTTTCTTCAGGTAGCTGCAATAATAACTCACAGGCTGAAAATCCAAGATAATAGTTATTATTAACAGCATCTGGTCCCCAGAAGTGGAAAGTATAAAAGTATAAAATCTGTGTGCTTTTAAAGTACCACTACTTTGCAAGAGTAAACTGTGTAAGACTTTCTACTTTTCTTTCACTACAGCTGTAGTTATTTCATTAATAAAGAATTTTGCAAAACATTCCTTAAGAGTTCATAAAATGATGCTAAACTAACCAAAATTATATGGAGTACTTACTTAAAATACATAGTTACTTACACATTAACACAAAATTAGTACTTTTACTTGATACTTCTGTTCTCTTTAGTGCCATTACTTCTTTACTTTACATTTTAATGTTAAACTCATAGTCTACAATGGTATCCACCTATGTTTTCCACCTCTGCTGGCCCGCTTTATCTTTCATATTCATTTGAATATGAAAGGATTTACAGTACATTACTGTAAATGACATAAATGCATGAACGAGTGTCCTTTATACAGATGTTTGGCAGTAGTGTGTATCAGAAAAACATTATCCGCTGTGTGTGTGTGTGTGTGTGTGTGTGTGTGTGTGTGTGTGTGTGTCAGTGTGTGTCATTTGAAATCTGCTGGTAATAATCCATCTGGTCGTTGTTTTAAACATTAGCATGTTGGGTTTTCTTTGGACTCGTATGTCAAATTTCATTTTCCATCAATTAAAATGTTGTGTGAGTTCAGTCATTCAGCTCTAAGTAATGATGGGTAATGCTTCAGAAGACAAACTGTGTCCCAATAACATGAAATACTGATCCTATAAAGTATACACTGTGTACTGTTATAGCAGTTAAATTATTATTACTAATATTTTACCCATTTGTACTTCCAGTTACCTTTCCAATCTAATTGTGGACTAAATTGTTGTTTGTGACAGTGTCTTTCCTAATACCACCACTGGAGGGCACCAAAGTCAGAAATGCTATTGCGTTGTTAATCAGGAAGCAGAGGATGAGGAATAAAATTAGACTAAAATTCTCTAAATAAATTAGACCTCAGCCACATTCTTTGGACATGTGAATAAAGTTTTTGCTACCTGATATCCAAACACACAGGTTTTTATATAAAATTACAATTATTTTAATACAATTTGGCACTATGATCATTATGCTAATTATTTATATGATTTCTAAGTTTATGTTGCCTTAGAAATAATCAGCCTCCTTATGAATATACTTTCTGAAAACCCTACATCCTCTAAAAATGCGTAGAAGTATTATGTATATGGAACTGGGACACAGCTACAGATGTATTTGGTCTTCGTAGCTGAGTGTACATAAGTGAAGTCTCTCCAAAAGTTAATATTAAGGAGTACAACAGCGCCACCTGTATGTCCATTGCACTACTACACCAGTTTCCTCCCTTCACTTTGGTGCTTTCTCTGTCGTTTCCTTCCTCTCTAATTCCCCTCTGCTCCCCCTCACCTGTTAACCTCTGACCTTCACCCCTGCACCTGAAACCTCCCCATCTGCTCGTCGACCCACTGACCTTTGACACCGACACTGACAGTGTGGAGTATACTCCCAGTTTCAACCCTATAGCTCTGAAAGACTCGGCCCTGTCCACCCACAAGCCAATTGAGGTGAAGGGTCCGGGAGGAAAGGCCACCATTGTTCACGCCCAGTACAACACACCAATCAGCATGTACTCACAGGACGCCATCATGGACGCCATCGCAGGGCAGTCGCAGGCTAAGGGACACGACAGGTGAGGTCACACAACCCCAACTAATCCCCTCTCCAGTCTTTTAAGCACTCTCTCCACTCACACACTTGACATCACATTACAAGCGGCCAGCGCGTTGAGAAATTAAAGGGTTGGTTCACCCAAATCACAAAAAAAAAAACATCTTTTCTCACTTACTGCCATCTAACCATGCAGATAGTTGTGGTTTTATTTGCCAAGATTTCGAGACATCCACTGCTGAGATTCCAGCCAATATAATGGAGTTTTAATTGGAAACCAGAGATGTGTTGTGTTTTTGTTAGCTTAGAATAGAGTATGCCATCTAGAACTGCCACAATCTCTACAGCAGCCAAATACAGACTCTCACCGTAGTTTCTCTTACACACTTGGAACAGGAGAGTGAGGCGAGGATATTGCAATCAGCGACTACACCACTACACTAAAGGCCACTTAATCCTACACACTGGCCCTTTAAGGAGAGAAGTTAACTCTGACTCCCAAGGAAACATCCATTCACAGAGCACCACCAATGTCAAGATGGAGCTTAAGACTTTACTGTAGGAAACAACACACTTTAAATCAGTTCACTCTCAGATTCTTCGGCG
Source organism: Dicentrarchus labrax (assembly GCF_905237075.1). Lineage (NCBI taxonomy): Eukaryota > Metazoa > Chordata > Actinopteri > Moronidae > Dicentrarchus > Dicentrarchus labrax. Next base: position 16,856,070 of record NW_026136712.1, on the reverse strand, counting down.
CTATTTTTTCAGTAATTACTACCAGATTACATTTACAGTTACAGTTGTTTCCAGGAAACTTTAGAGGTAAATATTTGGAAATGACAGTAAAAGCATGACCAACACGGAGGTCTAAATGCTGTCAAAGTTAGGAGTAATGCTGTACTAAAACTAATACTGGAAAAATACAAGAATGCGCCAAATAAAATGTGTCAGTTTACTGCTGAATGTAAATCTTCACAAGCTTCCTAAAACCCCCAAATTCACAAAATAACTGAGGTCATGAACACCGATAGCTACAGCTCTGTGTGAGATGAATTCAGCAGCTAAATGTTGCTGTGTCTTGTTCCCGTTTGCAAAAACAAACCATTATGAATTTTCTGCAGCTCTAATTCAGGCATCACTGGCATCTTCCCCATAGCACCATCTGCTGAGGCTCATGGGTAGTTTTACCATCCAGCATGCAAAACTGACTTATGGTTTATTATTATCTTATTATCCAGGAGACTTTTTTATTTTACTTTGTGGAAATCTTTAAAAGAACATTTTAAAATGGGAATTATTGGGATAGCAGCACAAATCTCATACACAAATATCTCCTAGGCGAATATAAACCTGGGCGAAACAAAAAAACTAAATTTATCGGCATGGCTGAATATTATTGGCAGCAAGTGAGAAAATATGTTGGTTTTTTTTTTTCATTTGGACGAACCAGACCTTTAAGATACTTTGCCTGAAAAGCCCAAACACAAAAAGCAGCATTTGAACAAGCCTACGTTAAGCTTGCGCTGCTACCACCCGGATGTCTACTTTATTGTTTGGGCGGGCTTTTCCATGTTGTCTGTGTCCGATCCACGTACTCGTCCGTGCCTTTCACCCACTTTCCTCTCCTCATTCCATCCACAAACAAACAACCAACCATACCCGTGCTGTCCTCCACCCATCCCTCCCCATCCTTCTTTCCTGGTTGTGACCTCAGTGAGGAGGCTCAAGGCTCCCCCTTGGCGTAAGTACAGCAGTGCTCCTTTTCCATCCCGCCTCTCCTCATACATGTTTCTCCTTTTGTCTCATGATTTCATAACAGCTTGTGCGTCGCTCCATGTGTCTCATAAACTAATATCCCACTGAAAACATTTGGAAATCCTACAGAATTTGTTTCTTTATTTTGTTGTGTTCTTTTAATGTGTTTTTGGGGTGTTATTTGTCCAACCAAGGTGTTAACGGACAAACTCACTAACAACGAAGCCTTCATGGATGTGTGGAAGTACTTAGATGTACTTTGGCCGAAGTGTGAGAGTGTTTAGGGTTTTTTTTGTGGAGTCCTCCTCTAAAAAAAACAGCCAATAACATCCCAACCTCGGGGAGCTGATGGGATGTCATGGCATGGGAATGTTCTGAGTATCCAATCACAGGTTTTCAAACAAATACTGCCCGATCGGTATTAACTCACTTTTCTAACAATCATTAAAAAGAAATGCTGAAAATTGACAATCCAGTCATGTTGCTGTGTAAACTTACTGTACTCAGTATCTACTGTACACTACAGCGCCGGCACCTTCAACGTGGAACTGTGGGAAGACACATCGACAGTGTATATGAACAGTGAACAAACAGACTGTGTGTAAAGCAACACAAATGCAATTGTTGATCTTAATATAATAACTGCCCACAATAAAATAACATCTGATTCAATAAATAATTAATTACAATAAACTAAACTAGATTAATGGCATTTTAAACATTGTGGTACCTTAAAACACAATGCCCATGGACTCCCCACTAGCAAATACCACAGTGTAGAAATACAATACTACCATTAAAATGTACTTAAAGTAAATAAATATTTAATAGATTTATTTGTATAGAATATTAGTGATGAACCCTCTCTGCTTTGCATACTTTCATTTTGATTATAGATTATATATGCCTTATGTAATATAATTTCTTAAGTTGTAAATTATAAATCACATGGGCATTTAGTACATTATGATCATCTATTACATTTGGGGCTTTAAATACAGTACCGCACACTCAGAGCTCTAACATTACTCTCTGCCCTGCAGTGGAGCTCTGCCAGTCAAGGACCCTGTGGTAGACTGTGCGTCTCCGGTTTACCAGGCAGTGATCAGGCCAGGAGAGACAGCTCAGGATATGTCTGAATGGGCCCGTCGTGCTGCCAACCTGCAGTCCAAGAGCTTCAGGATCCTGGCCCACATCACCGGCACTGAATACAGTCAGTACACTGAAACCCTCCTTTCCTTATTTCTTACCTTTCTTTTGTCCTGTCTTGCATTCTTTCTTGATCTTCTTGATACTCATCTCTGCAAATCCTCACTTCTTGTTCATATTCAGTTATCACCATTAGTGAGTCCTTACTGAAACCGCTTCTTCATTTCTCTCCATGCAGTGCAAGACCCAGATGAGGAGGCCCTGGCGAAGTCGAGGTAAGATGGTAAAAAAAAGAAAGTGCGAGGACTTTAAGGGTATTTGTATGTTACTTAAAAAAATTACCTGGCTGGTCGACTGACACAAACCTTGACAGAAAAGACAAATTATTTAAGGGAATGGTTCAACATTTTGGAAAATATCCCAATTTGTATTCTTGCCAAGAGTTAGATGCGAAGATGGACACCACTCTCACATCTGTCCATTAAATATGAAGCTACAACCAGCAGAAGGTTAGCCTAGCTTAGCATAAAGCCTGCAAAGAAAAGGGAAACAGCTTGCCTGAATAACAGCTCACTAATTAACATTTCTCAAAAAACAACACGCCTGACAGCCAGAAAGTTAATGGTCATGGCCAAGAAACCGACTGGTAATTTTAGCTGCTCTGTTTTTGTACAGGTTAAACAAACAAGAAATAATGTTTTAATTATCAAGCTTTAGAGATGCTGGTTGTGTTACCTTTGGACAGAGACAGGCAAGCTGTTTCCAGTCTTTGTGCTAAGCTAAGCTTCTCAATCTTCTCGCCTAACTCAATGTTAGACTATCCCTTTAAAGTTGTGATGAAAAGTGCAAATAGTACATGATGTAACAGCCTTGTCCTGCCTTTCACACCATCAGAGAGAAGTTTGAGTCGGAGGTGAAAGGGCCCCGCTTTGCCAAGCTGAAGAACTGGCACAACGGACTGTCTGCACAGATCCTCAATGTCCAGGAATAAAGCGGGAGAGCAGGAGAGAAAGTGAGAGAGAGAGAGGACGTGTAAAGAAGGACATGGACATAAGCACAGGAGTTAACAGGAAGAGGGGGATAAATTATGGAGGAAAAATAAGGAACAGGAGGGGGAGGAAACTCCTCAGGAATGTGAGATAGCGTTGTAGTCTAGATTAGTAGAATGTGAGATACTAACTGTTAGTGTGAGAATGCTATGAGTCCATAAACTCAATATTACCTGTCAATGTATCCGTCCGCTGCTAAGACCTGATCTTGCATTTGGGTTTTTCTTTCTTTCTTTGTGTCCTGTTTGTTTGGGTTCTGTCTCTCTTACAGTATTCAAGTGAAAATGCAGAACTGATTATGTTTCTTTTAGTACATAAACCGCATTCACAAACATATGAATTTTAACACTATATAAGCATGCTTGTGAGAAGGCACAGAAGGACAAATATACACATAGAGATTAACCTACATGCACAAAATACAGTATGTAAAAAAAAAAATGCACTCAAAAAATGTACTGATATCAATGTGAATAAATGTTTTCTTAAAACCATACGACTGAGTGTACTGTTGTAAACTCACAAAGGAAATGAACGTGTCACCGCGAAGGACTCAAAAACTGGAGGAATCTCCTGTCATCACGAGTGCTGTTGGTGTGGCAGAGGGAGTGTTTTGACTTTGCAGAGACAGACATCATCAACGCTTTTGACAGAATAATATGACAGTTTTTTAGCTGGTGGCGACATGGACGGTGACACAACTGTGGTAGCAGGGCTCACAAAGCATGAGAGCTGAATATTACTGCTACTTTTGTTTAACGAGTCATATATAACATAAAAGAAAGACCTTTTATGATGAAGCATATAGTTGGACTTTGTAGCTCCGAGGGACATTTGTTTCCATTCTTAATTACTGATGAATGTAGCTCATAAAATGGATGTTAGCGACCCAACAAATATAACACCAGTATCCACCCTCATTTTAGCACTGTTTGGGGCTCCTCCAACTCACCCAGCAGGTATTTATGGTTGACTTTGGTTAGATTGAAGTAAGCTAGATGTGGTTCAGCTTTTTGGATGAAAATAGCTGCCTGCTCTGGCTGGAAATGACGCTAATGAGACCAAAGCAGTAAAGTCGCAGGCTGGAAAACCAAAACAATGAGCTGATATATAGATGCTCTGTAGGGCTGAGGCGAACTGCACAGTCAGGTTCATGTGGGTTAATCACTACGGGCAACCTCTTTCACATTACACATAGTCATTTGGTCCTCTGTTGATCAGTGCAGCTTTATAGGAGCGGCAGGATTGCAACTCCCTCGTTTCACCCTCGCCTTCCAAGCCCAAAGGGAAAACTACGGTGACCGCAAAACATGTGAGAAACGGCCTGATCTATAGCCAGAGTTTGGTTTATCTGTTCTTAGCTACTGTAGAAACATGGCAGTTCAACATGGCGGCCTCCAAGTGAGACGACCTGCTGCATCTGGATATAAATGACTCATTCTAAGGTAACTAAAAACCCAACGACTCTTATTTTCAGGTGATTATACATTATTGAAACTGAACCTATGAATATTATACTCCATGTCTGACAACAGATCCTCCTTAATGTTACACAAGGGACCTTTAAGTTAGAAAAATTAGACCTGAGCAGTAGGTGTTTGCTGTGACATTTTACTGACTTGAGACTTAAAAGCAAAACCATTTAAGCATTGAAAGGACTTTATCTCAAGAAAATACAGCTTCAAATGTTTAAATGCTGTGTCATTTTACTGGTCAGCCATCTGTCAGCCATAATGCTGTGTCATTATGTCATATGTGGTAAAACCACCAGAGGGCAGTCGGAATCTGTACAGCCAGATTGAAAAGAAGAGACATCCCAAATATCACTTTGCTCCTTAAATGATTCCTTTAAACCAAATGCCAAAGATATAGTTGCAGCAGCTTATTTTGATCTGCATTCCTAATTATTTCTCTGTGCCTGCCTCCTTTTCGGTTAGAAAATGAATAAAAAAAATAAATAAAAAAATGTAGCTGTTATCATATCAAAACTATCCACAGAATTGCTGTCATGCTGAGTCGGCATGCCTGGGAGAAATGGGATGATGGGGAGGAGGAGGAGGGAGGAGGGGGAGGGAGGGGCAGTTGTGACTCATTCAGGTGGAGATGACAAAGCATTTTCTCTCCTCTCGCAACAATAAAAGTAGTTGCAGGTGCTGTCTTTTTCTTTCTAAATTCAATTAAATTGAGTGAGGCTTTACTGGCATGACATCTACATCAAAAAGCATAATACATAAACAGAGAGATGCGTAAAACAAATACATGCAAAATAATGATATGCAGTACATAAACGACTGGTTACTTAAAGTGAGAAATGCTCAAAATCAGACAAAGGAAGCAGGAATTGCATCTTTGGGAGAATCTGTGTGATGTGATTGCATGATAAAATCTCAGAAGGCATGTGACAAAAAAAAAATCCTCTTCGCTTCCCATGTTGAATCTCTGCTGGTTATGTAACAGTGCTCACAAGCTCAGCATCTAGAAAGGTGTGTCCAGAGCAACGTGCCAATCAAAATATGCAAACTGCACACCATGAGTGAGAACCATCAGGAGAAAGATGGATGATGGGTGGAGGGGCGGTTGAGGCGCGGAGTTGCAGCATGACTTGAAAATGCTGCAGCATCCGGTCGTCTCTCCTCCTCCTCCTCTTCTCTTCATCTCGTGCATACCGACTGTTTCCTCCCCCCTCTCTCTCAGTCTGCGTGCTGTAGCCCTGCTGTGCGGTCCTCTCAGTCCTCTGTTGTAGCACCGAAGGGAGGAGGAGCCACCGGCACACACACACACACACACACACACACGCACACACACACACACACACACACACACTCACACACTCAGACACACACACTCTGACATCTCACATCATCTCTTCTGCACACTCGCTGTAAGCACCAACCAGCCAGCCAGCAAGCAAGCCAGGCCAGTTTGGAGCAGGGGAGCCCAGCCGTCTCGTCGCCCAAAATGGATGTACTGATGAAGGGGTTCTCCATGGCCAAGGAGGGGGTGGTGGCCGCTGCAGAGAAGACCAAAGCCGGTATGGAGGAGGCAGCAGCCAAGACCAAGGAAGGGGTGATGTATGTAGGTACGTACATATAGCCTTGTCTGTGGAGCTGGAATAGCAGACAAAAAGGTATTTTTGGGGGCGAGGCACTCATTATTCTGTGTGCGTGTGTGTTTTTGCGCCGTCTGAGGTGGGGTCCCATGAGTGCCCATGTCTGGGACACTTGTGTGAAGTGACAGGGACAGAGAGGAGGAGGAGAAGGAGGAAGAAGAGATAAAGGAAGAAAGGAGGGGATGGAGTGAGCGCTGGAGGGATACTGCTGCAGGACTGGTGCAGGGCAGAGGGTGGGGGTCTGAAAGATAGATGGAGTGAGAAGGGAGGGTTAGATGGGGAAAAAGATGGAAGTTGTAACTGGGTAGCAGGACAGTAACTGGTGGAAGCCTGGTCTGTCTTGGGAAAAAAAATAGGTGGAAGAGAAAGAGGAGAAGAGGAAAGGTGGATTCTGCAGGATCTTGACATGGCGCCGCCTCAGTCTTTTATCACCTGTCCTATTTTATTCACATTCAATGGTTTGTGGAGCTGTTTGCAGAGGGATGTACAGTGATGGATCCAATGCAGCCCCAGAGACTCCCCAAAGACTCCATATATCTGCTTTTATTCATTTACAGAAAAGAATTGACCTATATGGAATATGCCGCCATAAGTTTTCTGAAGTATATTCAAAAAATATCTTAAGATTAAAGTACACTCACAATAAATATCGACGCATGTAAGGACAGACCACTTGAAATAGCAATTTTAAAGATTCTTCAGATGCTTTATGGTCACGCTGTTTTTTCCTGTACTTTTATATTAGCTCAAGCAGCTAATGCGTCACATCTCAAGGTTACCCCGAGAACCAGGCTTTTAGGCCGCCTGAGAGGGGAAGGGGGTGGGGGGTTGTAAAAGTAGGGGGTGGGTGAGGAGTTAGCGGAGTGGAAGTCTCTGTCGTCATCTGCAGTCCGTCCCTTCTTCGCTCTAACTAACCGTCACACAGCAGCTTCAAAATCTTGATTCTAACGTCTAAATTGAGAATATAAAATAAATATGCGTGCAAGAGGCAATGTCACTAGCTGAAAGAGTGAGGAGGGAGGGGGGAGGGAGGGAGGTGAGGTAGATGGGGCAAGGATCACTTGAGCACTGCAGCAATTTGCTCTCCCATCAACCCCCCCACTCCACTCCACCCTCACCCCATCCTTGTGTTGATGCAAGAACGTGTGTGCGTTTGTGGCGTTGCAGCAGCAGGATTTGCCTGCCAGTGTGTGCTGCTTTGATGACTAACCACCTTCCTCCCCCACAGCTCTTAAGACAAACCCCCCCACCCCACCACTACTACCCATCCCTGGGAAAGATGGAAGGATGGGGGGATGCACGGGGAGAGACAGAGAGAGGAAAAAAGCGAGAGAGAAGGGAGGGGTGTTATGTCAGAAAAAAGCTTTGAGCTTCTAGTCTCGTGGCTCCTGTATGAACAGATGGAGTGACAGAGAGAGAGAGAGAGAGAGAGAGAGAGAGAGAGAGAGTTGACATGTAGTGGTGAAAGGTGGATGAATGGAGGTGGAGTGATGAGAGTCAGGTAAAGGAGGGGGGTAAGAGTGAACTGAGAGACTGAGAGAAAGGTAAGAGGGGGAAAAAGAAAATGGACATGCGGATCACAGGAGGAACAGAAGAGAGGGACGTGATCACTGAAGTGAAGGGGGTCGATGAATCCGATAAAACACTGTATCTGCCTGCAGCAGAGTGCATACGTCAGCATGTGAATGTGGGTACACAGTATCGACGTCTCACTCACATACAGGCCAAACCTGGACAGGCAGCGGGACGTGCTCTGTGATTAAATCAAAAAATCGCATGAGTCACTGAACACAAGCTGCCACAAAATAGCTCCAAAAAAAAACTTCTTCAGTTCTTTTTTCCTGTTTTATTGCAGTTCAGTTTTATGTTGTTTTTATATATGGATTTATTTAATGGGTATTTATATCCTGGGGGAGATTCTGGCAATCACAGTTGGTTGATTAACATGGGAGCACTGCAGTTTTCATGTATCAATAAATTAACCCTTGAACCTGCCTAAAGTCAGATTCTCAATTTCAGAATATGCTAGAAAAAAAAAGTACTGATTTAGTACATTGATATTAAAATATGGCTTTACAGATTTTTTCCAGAAAAGGATTAGTAGCCCTGCTATTTAATGAAAAATCTCTATAAGCAGCTCCATGTATTTCATCTGGTCCTGTAATTGCCTTTCCATCCCTCACTAATTGTAAATTATGTAGTTTTTTTTAATCATTCTGAGTTCATAGGAGAGGTCTTTGTAGAAACCTTCAGTGGTACGTCTCCTGCCTACATTATTGCCAACACATAGAAAATATCACCATAGGATTTTCCATTAAATGCAGGACATATCTGAGATTTCATCTCATCAGGACTGCTAAAGCACAAATCCGACTAAAACCATATTTTTGCACATTTAATGCATTATTTCATAATAGGAGAAAGCATTCACACTCTAATCCATGCAATCTTCATTTATTGAGGCAAGCTTTCGATCAGGATTATCATTTATTGTCAGGATTATTTCAGAAATTGCTTCCCCGCTCTGCGTGTCCTGTGCATCACCTGGAATTGCATCTGCTTATACCTGAACCTTGTTTAATAATTTACATCAAAAAGGAAGTCAAAAGTTCCATCAGAAGAAGAAAAAGAAAAGGTTTTTATAGATGCAGTTTGTTCTCTATGATGGTAACAGACAGATCACCAGAGGCTCACATACAGATATTCACAGTGACAATAAGTGGCTCCCTCTGCTGACAGGGAGAAAGAAGCTGTGTCATTGCAGTGTGTGTGTATGTGTGTGTGAGAGTGTGTTTTGGGCTGTACTGCAGTACTGCTCAGTACTCAGGCACGTGGCTCATGTAGCACAGGGAGCGTGCAGAGAGATGGAGGGAAGCAGGAGACAGAAAGAGGATGGGTGGATGCAGGATGGCAGCTTCTGCATCTGTGTGAATGTACAAAGAGAGAACAGTCAGGGTGCACAAACGCCTGTTATTCTGCACATTTATTATCCCTTTCCTTACATACCCTTCTCCCATTGTTCCCTATCATCTAGCAGATATTTCTCTCCTTCTATCCCCTTACTCTGGCAGATTATATAACCACAATTTAATCTGCTCTGGATCATACTATAATGAGCACAGTGCTGGTGAGCAGGGAAATGCAGAGAGGGGCTGCCGTTCACAGGATGTTTTCTATAAAATGTTTCTAAAAACACAGCTGAGCTTTATGAAGCTTTTAAAAAACAAACATTGAGGTGCAACGTTGAAAAGGAACGGCAATAGAAAACAATCCAAGCACACAAAAAAGGGGCCAGGTTCACGTTTAAACAGACATCACTCAGAAATAGAAATAGCTCTTTAAATGTATTTTTAGAAAGAGCAATGGATACTGCTGATCCAACACTCTCAGGAAGAATATGTCAGTGTCCACAGCAGATATTAAAAAGGAAGGATACATATGTGTTATCACTAAAACTGTTTCTCTGTGTTGCAATTAAAATGTAAAAAATGTATATCTAAAAATGTGTTTATCAAAGTAAAAGTAAATAAATGAAAATGTCAAACAAGATCTGTTAATGACATTAGCAACATCATCTTATTACATTCAGGTAATAACTGCTACTTCTACGGGGTGGTGTTTGTAATGTTTAGCAATATTATTATGACAAGATTATTCTCTTCTCATTACCACATCAGGAATTAATAGCCTACATTTATTTAATCAGCAGTAAGGTGTAAGGGTCACAGTTTGATTTATTGATGAATTAGTATAGTGGAAATATCATGCTCACATCCTAATCATCCCTCACAGATTAAAAGGCAAAAAATAAAAACTTACAAAATCCAAAACAAATCAAGAAAAATGTAAGCAAACTAAAATAATGGAAATGTGCAACAACAGTCTATTCAGCAAAATCTATTTTAAACATGGGAATTGCAATTTTACTGTTAAAGGTTCAGTAGATATCTTTTATGAAGATAATATGGCACATTTGCTTAAACTATCCTGACAGTTGTGGGTTTGGAGGGAGGGGTGTTACAAGCAGCAGAGAGAGACGCAGAAGAATTCACCTGCCACTAGATGTCGCACTAGAGCACCAGCATCTCAAACCAAAACAAATAGACGCTACAGGCGACCAGAAAACATACTCAAAACCGGACAGGAACAAAATGAAACTCACCAAAACTATCTTTGTTAGTCTTACCACAGTCTTTCCAACAATCGGCAACACCAGTTCAGTTGAACCCCTGATTCTCCGAGTTAGATGTGAAAATATTCGCAAAATGCGCTGCAATGGTGGCAACGTAGCAAATCCTTGGGGACAAATGCGTCCGTCAAAGTACGGCCACTAACAGTGGTTGTTTTTGCCACAGACAGGCTCAGATTGTTATTCTAACTGACTTACAACATTATGGATAGACCTTTTGTTTAACCAGAAACAGCTGGGATTTTGTGATCGCTCACAACCAGACTCCAAAGACAAAAACGGTAATTTTACGTCAATCGATCATCACGACACTGTAACTTCATTCAAACTGGATAAAAACAAAATAAATACACCAAGACTTCTCTTTCCACTGTTCCAACAATCACCAACTTTGGTTTGTTCTAAATAAATCCTTAATTCAGAGAGAAAAACAGCAGTTTCAGTAAGGGACACACATGCCCTAACATACATGACATTGTGCAGCCCTCCAACATGGGGAGAGAGAGTGTGACATCTGCCCAGGACACCATTACTCCACTATATTTTTACATAGCAAATAGTTGTTTGCTGCTATATTAATGTTCTAAATCTCGTGTATCACCTTTAAAGTAGAAAACATCAGTTACATGCATGAATTTGATTATAATCTCTGTTTAATCCCCAGGAAATAAGACAAAGGAGGGAGTTGTGTCATCAGTAAACACAGGTAAGAAAAGCTTTCTGCTAGCCTCACTTGTGACCTCGGCGGTCCAGTCACATAAACTTCTTAAAGCTGCAGTAGGTAACTTTTTCCTATTTGCTTAAACTTTCATTATATCCTGACAGTAGTACATGAGACAGATAATCTGTAAAAAAAAATCACGTTCCTCTGGCTCGTCCATGTGCCCCTGATTGCACAAGAAACTATCCGAATAAAAACAACCAATCAGAGCCTAGAAAGATAGCTGATTGTTGAGTCCCATTCCCAGGGTCCCAAATTTGATGCCCGGGAATGAGACTCAACAATCAGCTATCTTTCAAACCTCTAACCCAAAGCGTGTTTATACATCTCTGACCTCTGATTGGTTATTCAGGCTTGGTGGATTCTTGCAAATACCATGAGGAGGACTGGAACGAGCCAGAGGAACCTCGTTTTTTACTTATGTACTACTGTCAGTATATAGTGAACATTTCAACAAATATATATATAAAAAATAATTATACAAATAAAACTTTATTTTCATAAAAGTTACCTACTGCAGCTTTAACAAACATTAATACAATACAAACGTTATGTTTTCCAGCAGTAATTTGCATCTTCAGCACAGGTATTTACTGTCTGCCCAGGATGAGAACATCATTACATTTAGTGTAGTAAAGCCTTTCCATTGAGCCAACATGCACAATAGCAGACCCTCAGATTAAGATAAGATAAGACAGACTTTATTGATCCCACACTGGGGAAATTCACTTGCTATAGCAGCTCCAGATATAACATAGCAGATAAGAAGAAAAAAGAAATACACAATATATAACAAAATAAAATAAAAAATACAAGATATCAAGAAAAAAACAAATTTATGAAAATATATAGACTATATGCAGTATGCATACTGACCTGTTTTACCTGAATGGAGCAGACCCTCAGTTAGTATCATTGGTAACACCTGAGTTTACCCTACTATTTCACGTCAAAATGGCTGCTGTGTCTGGAGCAGAGGTCACAAATAGGACAACATGTGCATGTCGTCGAACCACTTTTGAGTGTGAGATTCAGTTTCACTAACCGTCCCTCCACTGTGCCTCTCAGTGGCCAACAGGACCGTGGATCAGGCCAACATCGTGGGAGACGCAGCGGCCGCCGGGGCCAACGAAGTGTCACAGGGAAACGTGGAGGGGGTCGAGAACGTCGCCGCGTCGACCGGGATGGTCAGCCAGGTTAGTTACCAAGGAAACGTGGGTAACAGACAGCTTATGAACATAATTAATTTTTTCATGCACTAGTCAATTAAATTAATGAAGATAATTCTTCATTTGCATATTTCAACACTACATTTCTAATATATATAAAGTACGTAAATTAATAAGCCATAGTGTAAGTAATTAACTGGGAAAGTTTAATGGTGAAATAGTTAAAATGTTATCCATATTCTTATTGTGTCACATTTTAAAATGCATATCTTTAAAGGCTGTTATTTTAAAATTATTTTTTTTCTTATACGCCAGAAATCTGCACTTCAATAGCACTTTAATACACCAACCATTTCAAGTCTTATCTATATTCTGAAGGTTTTTACAGAGGAGTTTGTTCATTGTTCATCAAACATGATTTTTAACATCTTAGTTGTAAAAACAGGGTGCAAACTGGTGTTTTTTTTTAATGGAGTGATAAAAACAAGAATTTTTAACTAGGCTTTATCCAAAGTTCAGAAATCTATGGAAATTAGTGCATATTTAATTAGACAATATCTCACATACACATTTAAACATAACATTTCATAAGACCTACGTATACAAAAAACACGTGTCTTAATGTAAGTAATAGACTGGGGCAGTTTCATAGTCATAGATAGCTAGGTGAAATTTTTACCCTATTCACCTGTAGTGGGTGGCCTTAAGGTCTGCCACTAGGTCGAGCTCTTTCCTTTCTTAAACACAGGGAGCTGCAGTTTATTCCTTTAACAAAATGCTAAATCAAAGCAATGCTAAAACTTATATGAATCCTTAGATGACTCGTTATTTATTAGACCCACAACCAATGACTATTTTCATGATCTCTTTTTATTTTATTTTATTAAATTATCATATAATCTACAAACTCTATTAAACAGTGACAAAATGTTGATCTTAATTTCCCAGAACCCAAGGAGACGTCTTCAGATTGCTTGTTTTCTCTAAGCAACAGTCCAAAAGAGAAAATCTGCAAATACTTACACAAATGTTTGAAGCTGGCATTTATACTTGATAAATGACTTCGATGTTCAGGATATTGATCTTTCAGAGTTTTGTGGAGGAAAAACAAAAGCATAAAACAAGTAAACTATTTTTAGACAGTTCCCAGATTTGTCCTAGTTTGGCATTTCCTTGTTATTTATCGGCCAACCTATTAAACAATAATATATGTGTGCAATATGTTTTATCAGCCACTGTATTGGCTTGCCTGATTTATCAGTCCAGTGATGATCAACACTGTTTATATTGATTTATCGGTTAATAATAATCGGAGCTAAAAGGAGCAACGTGAACATGAAGATGTAAACCATTATGTATTTGCACTAATATTAGTAACCAAAATATTCTACATCCATTAAAACTAAAATACTCTGCACAGTAACAGTACAGTTATTGAAACATTTTTATTGAAATATTTGTTTAAATCTGTGACACTGATGGCCCTCCTTCTGTTCTTATCTTTTGAATGCTGTTGTTGTGTGTTTGTCAGACATTAGATGGCTTTACATCTAACTTTTGTGTCTTCCATATCTTGCATGTCTTTCTAATGGGTCGCTTCTTTTGTTAGAATACTGTGGCAAAGCTTCTGTCTTGTGTGTTGCTGTTGTTCTCACCTTTTGTTGTTTATGTTGTTTGTGTCTCATCTGTGTTTTCCTGATAGGAGGAGCCTGTATACGAGGTGCCTGTTGAACAGGGCAGTTTGTGGGTCATAGGTCATGCTGGGGTGAAGGAGATATAGAGAGGGGATACTCTGCATGCTACATGCACAAAGTTATCAGTTTATTAGCTACACCTGTAAAATCTAATCCAATAAACCTGCAATAAATCAGACTTTTCCTGTAGAATGATCATGTTTTAAGTTTGGATTTTTTGCAGGACTCTTGCATTGGATTACATTAAATGGCACAAGTGTACCTAATAAACTGGTAACTCAGTGTATATTAGCTAATAGCCCACTAAGTGAGCGTCAAGAGGGGAAAGAAGAAACAGAAGCTGCTGTGATGCTTCCAAAATTAAAGTGGACCAAGTCCTGCAGCATTTGGGGCTAAATGGACCGTGTAACAGCATGAACACACATGGCGTCTTCCTACTTTACATCCCTACTCTGAATATTGCAAACATATTTCCTCTGACCTCTCAGACGCTCACTCATTTGTGTGGTTTAGGCAACAGTGATACTAAAATTCTCCATTTCTAACCATGTAGCTCCTCCGTGTAGAATTAAGTGGCATATAAGCTCCGAGCTACATCTCCAGCACGTCAGATTAAAAAAAGTGAACATATTCATGGCATGCACCAAAATAGCAGCACGCACTGCTCAGGCTGAACAAGGCCTGTTCACATGGAGCTCCTTACATGCTGTAAAGCTCTAATCTAACTAACTGAGCCCCCTGGGAATATCTTAAGCATGATAATAAGAGTTGAGTCGACCCAGCAGCATGGTCTTTGTAGTCTTAACTGCTTTATTATATCAGTGCTGGAGGAAAACGAAAGCTAGACGGCCATTGGTGCTTGAGGCCCTCCACCCTGCCATCACTTCACCCTTTCATCCCCTCAGACAAATCTACTCCACATCCTTTTTTGTGTCTAATTTATTCTCACTCTTCTTGTTTCCTCCTGCAGGGCGAATATGGAGGAATGGAGCAGGGTGGGGAAGGAGGAGAGGTAAGAAACAGGTTCAAGTGCTGTCTGGGATGAAAGCTTTAACATAATGGAAAGTACTTTCAGTTGCAATATTAAAATATATTTTACTGCCAATATTTTTCTTTACCCTTGGCTTGCTGAAGCTCCTCTTGAGCAAAGCCAAAGCCAAAACATCTCAATTTCCCCTTAGTGGCTGACCATAGTATAGGTCATAGCCCACTGCCTCCATGCTAGCTGATGGGACATGGGCCAAATTAAAAGATCAAAGTACACGTCAAATACATTTTCCCTGAAGATGGTTTCTGGCATTAGAGATGCTTAACCTGCTGATGTATGTTCAAGTGTTCGTTTTTCTGATAAGTTCGGTTTTAATTAGTTATTTGAAGCTATAAAAAGGGGGTTTCATGTCATGATTGACAACTGAGCTTGACTCGCGATTGAGTCGTCAGGGCGTATGGGCGGGACTTCAATACCGTGACGCCAACTCCAGTAACTACCTGCAGACTCTGTCTCCAAATGGTTAAAGATGGCGGCGGGGTATCTGCTATATTTTGCCTTCACTTTTGTATGCTTTTTTTTTTTTAGAGGTCATAAACCAAAAAGGTTCGGAGCCACTGGTTTAATCCATCACAATATTTTGTAGGCTTATCATATATTTTAATGTAAAATCTCAATCTGAAATTTAGCCATTAACTACAGCTGTTGTAAATGTAGTGGAGTAAACAAATCTTATTCCCTCTGAATTGTAATGGAGTATAAAGTAGCATAAAATGGAAATACTGAAGTAAAGTATCCCAAAATTGTACTTAAGTGCAGTACTTGAGTAAATATATTTAGTTCCTTTCAACCACTGCTTATGACCAGTACACTGATCTTGATGTGTATTGTGCCCCTTTAACTTGTAATGGGCTATTTTTTATTACATTGTGATATTGCTATTTTGACTCAAGTGAAGGATCTAAATACTTGTTCCACCACTGATGTGTTTCTATCTTTGCTTCCTTCTTTTCTACCAGGGGTATTAGTCGTCTTCAGGACCTCCCCTCCCGTGCTCTCCGGCAGCCCCTCGCTCTCCTCGCCTCGCTGTACCAGACTCCAGATGTTCAACATATTTTTTTGTGACTTTACAGAACCAAAATCAACTAAAACAGACTCTTCCGGATGCCGCACCTCAGCCCCTATCTCCACCTCTGCCTCGTCACTCCGTGATGCCCCCCCCCCCCCACCCCCCACTCCCAGCAGCCACCTGTCCTCACCCCTTGCCCTCTGACCTTCTGCAGCCTGTAGCTTTTCCTCCACTGCCGCCTTACCCTCGCCTCACCTGTGTGTTAGTGTCGTCCTGATATGAACCCTGGTGTTACCGCCCCTACGCCTACCAACCTATAGGGAAACCTCACACACAAACACACACGTACACACAAACAAAAAAAGAATTACACCTTCATTCAACACATGCATGAAACGCACACATACAGTACATACAGTCAATGCCAGCACAGACGCACACACTGGGCAAACATGTCAATTTTGGGTGTGTAAATACAGTCAAGCCTCTGTAGTCCACAACAATAACAATAACTCACTGCGTGACTGAGGCAGGGTATGAGAGGGTGTGTGATCTGCTGTTTGTGTGCCTGTGGTAGCTTATATATTATGTGCGTGTGTGCATGTGTAGCTGCTGGTGTATAAATAAATCTCCAGAGGCTTGTGCAGGGAATCGTGCATTAACAAGGACAGATATTCTGTTAAGTGTGCAGTAGTTAGTTAGCTACAATAGACTGCATGAACAGATGTGTAGAATGACCTGTCTCGTGTTGTAACTGTAGAGTAGCGGCTGTTCTGTGTAGCTTTGTGTGGCTTAGTGTGTGTTTCGCCTCGACATTTAGAAACAGGGTCATTAACCAGGAAGCAATACACAATGCTCAATTTTTCTCAGCTGTTAGAGCGGAAACTTGAATTGTCTTCGTGTGATGCAGGGAATTTCAAAGAATTTCTCCATAATGTTAAATGTTTGTGGCTAAATAAGCAAAATGTGAGCTTATAGTGAGTTTAACAGTCAATAACTGCAATTTAGATTTGATTGCACGCAACCAGATTTTGATTCATACATCCTGATTGGTTCATGGAAGTCCCTGGCATCTCCTTTTTCCAACACAACCCACTTTTCAAATTAGCACCAAGAGCACAAACAAAAATTAATGTGTCATGTTAAATAACCAGTGTTGCTCGAACCTTGGCAGAAAATAATGTGTTGATGTATGGCGGGGCGCGATCACTTACAGCGTCTTCAACTGGTGACTATCAGTAGAACTCATCAGGCTGAATTTCTGGGGAAATGTGCATAAAAAGCTGCACAGCACATTTAGAATACTTCTTGGGTTTGAATATTTCTCAATTAAGACTTCAAACAATCTAGTACAGAATATGTCAGTCACAAGGGAATAAGACACTTGTTTTTAGTTTTAAAGATACTAATCAAAAGGGAAAATTGGGTCAAAGAGATTTAAAATAAAATAAATTCAAGGAGGAAATATGACCAGCTGATAATAATCACCTCTTGTTGTCGTGTAGTTGCTTTTTAATATTTGTGAAACTGGTTTGCATGCCATCGGGACCAAGTTATTCAGATTTCTGTGATGAAAAACACTGCTTTAGTGAGGGAATCAGTCCGCTAAGAGAGCAGAATGAAAGTGTGGGTTTTATCATGTATGAGCTTTATGTGTAGTTCTGTGTATAGCTTGAATTCTGGGATACGTAGTTGTTTGTTAGGGTAGTTTTTATTTCACACTAACTAGTCTGAACCCTGGCTGTTCTGAAGCTCCTGCCCATAAACTGTCTAGGCCAATCAGAGGACCCCCTTCTCCTCTGAGTCAATATGATGCCACTTTTCACTGCTCGTCTGCCCAGCATCAGTGTGTGTGTCTGTATGCACTGTACGTGTGCGTCTATATATGTGTGTGTTAACATAGAACCGGTTCAGCCAGCAAAGTGTGCGTGTGTGTGTTTGTGTCTGGAGCAGGTTTGTGTGTTTTTACTTTGAGGCCAATGGAAACTGATGACTGCATGTTGCCTTATCAAGCAATCTGATGTTCACACCCACACACACACACTCACACACACACTACACACTACACCACACTAGAACCAACACACACACATGCACACAGCACACTCTAAACAACACACAATCACAAATCCAACCTCACATACACAAACACAAATCGCACACCATGTTTAAGTTGGCATCAAAGCAGACTCGCTGATTTTATAAACAGTACCAGTGGAATTAAAAAGGTTTTGTTGAAATCCAACAACTGTGTCACAAATTTATTTGAATATGTGGAACTGGGTGTTGAGTGAATGGGTTTGCCAACAGTCAGAACATTTTGATCTCCCAGTCAGGGCCAGATGAACCCACTGAGGAGACACCGGGCTGCGCGTAAAGTCCGCAGATGGAGCTGGGAGGTGCTTAGCTTAGCTTAGCAAAGTTAGTCTTGGTAGTTTCATCTGTACAACAACAGGAATGTAGGAATGATGGTTTTAGATGGAATGTCTTGCCGAACCAGTTTATCCACCCATTCAGTACTTCTGTGCAGCATTTCTGGTGGTTGCCTCGCAGTGATGACAAGAATCTGGGAATACAGTGATCTTAGCACAAATAAATAGTTAGGGCACTTCCAGAATCCAACTCCCACTTACGTGCGGAGGAAAAACTACAGTGGACAAACGAGAAAAAAACGTGAACGGCCGCCGGCCGATATTATCCAGTTTTTTTCTTCTTCCCTAGCCAGTGTTAATGCTAAACTAATCTAATCACCTCCTGGCTCAGGTTTACCAGAATATGCAGCTTTTCAGCAAAATATCAGCTGAAATATTAAGGTAGGATTTTAATGCAAGGATCCAAAGAGAACAAAGTTTCTGGATTAGGTAAAGACATTGGAGGCACCTTCAGGCTCTTATGATGTCAGTTTATGCTTTACCAATCAAATTGACAATTGATTTAATACAACACATCACACAGCGAACATAGGGCCTTGAGGTATCTGAGACTTTGCCCTGTTGGTGATGCAGCAGATCTGAAGGGTTCATCAGATACATCAGTGGAAAAGACAGATTTTCTAATGTGTTTACCAGAAGATCATTCTGACTATAAAACCGGGACTTTGTTCTTTCTAATATCAGTTTTCAATGGAGGAGCCATTTTCACAAATAAATCTCAAGGGCAGACTTCACTTATCATACATGCGTTCCACACATCTGCTTTCAGAGAGGCTGAGTTAATATACAGATCTGTAATAAAACTTTATGTAACTGGAATCCAGCTAATTTGGTTGCATATCAATCCATGTATGACGTAACTGTGAATGAAAATTTCTTAACTTATCTTTTAAGAAGTATGAACTAATAACATATTGACTTGATCATTTGTAAATGGTTCACGATACATAATTCATGCATTCAATCATCACGAGTCATGCATTAGTTAAGTATATGATGTAACCCCTTATTAAGAAACTGAGTAAGTGTAATTCACAGAAAATCAAACAATCTTTTAATCTTGTTTTCATCACTCATTTTCTCATTACCCACCACACCTGTGTGTGTTTCTGTAGGATTCCCTCTTCCAGGCCTCATCAAGAAGGGATGTTTCATTCAGAAGCACACTGAATTCCTTCCACAGTTCATATACATATTGTGACAGAATAGTATGAAGATAAAACTGATGCGACACACTGCAGTATCTTTTTCTGAACATTTTATTGGTTTCCAAAAAATGCATAAAATAAAAATAAAAATTTCCTCCTAAACAATTTCAATGTAGAGGAACTGGACGCTTGAAACTGAGGAAAATTCAACCAGGGGACGGGCAGTCACAGTGACACCTTGCCCCCTCCTCCCAGCTCCTCTTTCTTGGCCAGCGGAGGAGGCGGGAAGAAGCTGCTTCTTTTAATATACGAGATAAAGCGACAGGAAAGGAAGGAAAAAGGAGGGGGCGAGGAGTGGGAGAGCATCCATCAATTCTTGGACAGAAAAACATCTATGAAATAAAAAAAAAAAATCCTGTTGGGAATCCTAAACCTTGGCAATTTCACTACTAACCTTTACACCTTAAGAGTGAGAAGACAAAGTCAAGAGTAATAAAATTACTATTATCTTTTATTCACATGAAGTTAAATCTAAATCCCTTTTATTTAAAGTTAAATTGAAGTGGCCGTCTCCCTTTTAGAGCACACCTCTTTCTGAAATAAGGCATCTGTAGTGCTGTCAACTGAAACAACCGCAACACGAGGGTCGCACTTGCATTCAGTGATCGCAAAAAATGGCGCTTTTAACATGGCTGCCATACAACAATATCATGAACGTTTATATGAGGGCTGCAGGAGGGACATGATCTTTTTCATTCTGTCAGGATGTTACGCTCAGTCTGCTTTTTCTCAATATAACCCCAGGCAAAAGCAAGAAGAGGGCAATATTTAAACAGAGAAGCAAACACAGTATAATGGCAGCACAAAGATCACAGGATAAATACCAGGCTAGCCAATGTCTCGCTGTATGTGTGCGTGTGTGTAAAAGAGCCAAAGAGCAGCGGTAAACAGTGATATGTTCTGAAGGCTGTTTAGAGGGTGAAAGAAGGCAGGAGAGGGTGATCAACAGCAGGAAGGTTAGGGGAGGGGGAGGAAGTATGGACCGCAATTGGCCATTTATGTGAAGGTAAGACCAGCCTCATTGTAGACTTTGAAGACCTTCTCGATGGCGTTGACGTAGGCGGCTGTCCGGAGGTCCAGACCCAGGTTGTACTTGCTTGCTGTGCGCATGATTTGCTAGAAAAGGCAGAAGAGAGAACGTTGTACCACCTCTGTAGGACTCATGACCACAAGAGTAGAGCAGGAGTTGGCGAAATTGGAATAAGTTATCTTTGAATATTAAAATAAGTAAGTAAATTTAAAAAACTAAGTCAAATGAATGCAATTTAATACCAGCCGAGACAATTAGTCCATCAATTTCTTTTTAACATTTATATCACATTTTTGTCACTACTTCCCATTATTCATCAGTGAGCATGACCTGAGCACAGATAAGTGAAGAAAATCTAAATATTAACCAATTAAAAATAATTAATTTCATTCAAGTTTTTGACAAAATTGATACAAGATGCCGCTGTAGCTAGCAGTAGAAAGTAGCAAAAAGGATTTAACAGCTTCCTTTTTATTGGATTATTTTATTGGTCTAAAGCAAGATGGGGCTCATGACAGAAAACATCTGGGAACCACTGCACTGCGCTAATATTTCCAGATTTCTGAAGTGCAAGTCGTATGTTTCATGCCAGTTTACAAGGCTACATAATATGGTGCCTATTGACTAAAACAGGTTGGACTGTGTTATGTCCCAGCAATCACTTACCCGGGCAGATCTCTCCATGGTGTAGGCCAACCCAGAGTGGACAATATCCTTCTCAGAGGCACCCTGCAAGGAGGATGAAGGTTGAGCTCAAGTAAGAGGGAACCCTCAACAACAGTGTGTATCCAAGGAAGACATGTTTATCACTTAGTCAATCAACAGAAAATGTATCATTATAACAATAACAAACAATAGCTTGGTTGCATGCTTTTTACCTTTGAGAATTCAGTGCCTTTTCCTTTTTCATATTAAGGTAATAATTTGACTTATTTTAAAGACACAACTTGGCTCTGCTAACTTATGATGGGCATTTGTCATTTTACTTGACAGCACATTGGCATCTATAATGGAAATATTAGTTACAGGGCTGATATGACGGTTTCCTGAATGGTTGTGTGTACAAATGTGGGTGAGCCCTTGGCAGTGCTCACTGCATCAGGACATCTGTCAATCAAGGTGATTCAGTTGCATATTTTTCACTTGAGAGTTCAGAACACTCCTACTCCCTTTGTGTGGCATACTAGAGGAATGTATTTCAATGCAAACAATTGTTTTAAAATACGAATCAAGTATTTCAAGTTCAAGGATTAGGTGTTGTGCTCCTTTTGAGTGTAGAGCACACTGAAATAATAGTGAAAGCAAAACAATAAGCTCTTTTATCCTCTCAACAAGCTGATAATATAGAAAAGTGTTTTACTTTACTTACTGTGAGAATTGTGTTGATGCTACATGTGTTTTATTTATACAGTAAACAAAAATCTACTAACTTAATCTACTAATGTATGTTGTATATTGATAGTAGCAAAAATAATAAATTAACTGAAGACGATATTGCAAAACAATTATTAACACTAAAAATTAAGTCAACCAAACTACAGTATTCTCTTTAGTATTGTTTTGGGTACGGGCTGCAGTATGGCATGAATGGGAAGTGTTGAGGGCAGCAAGCACATTGTGACTACGGTGAGCCAGGAGGGGTCACACACAGTCAGTGCGCATTTCTTAAAACATGATAAACTTTGTTACACAGTAGTGATTGAGTTTGTAACATTGTCTAAGGTTGTAGTGCTTCAATTTTTATTATTTTCAGTACGTTTGGCAACTAAACAAACGGGTCGGAGAGGACGAATTCTTTTTTTATTTTTGACCAGCACCAGTCTGTTCATGTGTATCAGCAGATGTTACTCACAGCAACTCTGGCCTGGAAGTCAGCAGTAGGTACGACAGGGATGGGTCCTCCCTGCTTGCCAAACTTCCTCTCTAAGCTTTCCTGCACAGACACTAGAAAGGAAAAAAAGAGGAGAGAAGTAATTAAAGAGACATCAGAGCCCTCTTTTGTTTCTATATCGATAACAAATACCAGTGATGACACACCCTCG
The DNA here is from genome assembly GCF_905237075.1 of Dicentrarchus labrax. Lineage (NCBI taxonomy): Eukaryota > Metazoa > Chordata > Actinopteri > Moronidae > Dicentrarchus > Dicentrarchus labrax. Next base: position 16,833,222 of record NW_026136712.1, on the reverse strand, counting down.
TAGTGCATCTAGTTTTTCAACTTGACATTCTTCAATATGACCATACATGGTGAAACTGTTGTGTCAATTCATGATTGGCTGTAAGTAAACTCAACAGAGTATAAATGAAAGGGGAAAGGGATTGTCCCAGAGAGATCCTGTCTCCTGCACAGAGACATCACATCAGCTGACACCAGTTTACGCTGAAGTTGCATAGCGACATCACCGACGCTGCCTGAGCCGCCACAGACTTGGTAAGTAGTCCTTCAAATTCTTGTTGAATGCATTTCTGTCTGTCTTTCTTTCACAGTAAAATATTATGATTATGAAAATATTATGTTGAATATTATGTTTTCCACACAGATTTGGAGTCGTCATCCAATGCAAAAAAGTAGCCAGCTGGGAAGTCCGGGGGCCTGACTCAAAACAACAAAGTAAGGTAAATAAGCTAGACAAGACTAGTAACTTAGCATGTATACTGCCTTAATGTAACTGTTAGCCTGTAACGCTAGCTAATAATTTGACATATTTATATCCAAACAATGATCAGGTATACAGCGATAACTTTTAATTGTTACATACCTGAAGTGGATTGGGCAACAAGAGATGACCTACAAGCTTACGGCGAGGATATTTAGAAAGACACAAGCATTGTCCACAGCAACTCTAGTGAAGTGTAACCAGACTTTTGAGGGCCATTAAGAGCAGAGAGTGTGAGAGAGGGTGCTAGCCCCGGCCCTTGCACACCTCAGAGAGAGAGAAAGTAGCTGGCTGGACATGAATGAGTAGTCTGCGCTTTAGCCAGCAGCTAGGGAAAGCACAGTTATGGGGATGTTACACTTTATAAAGTCTACATCTGATGTGAATCCTGATCTGAGGTTTATCTTCAGGATATTAATGTACCATGTATCAGCATCATGACAATTTACAAATAATAATGTTTTTTTGTTTTAATATAGATGGCTGCTCATGCATTTGAATACCCTGAAAACTGATACCCCTGGGAAAAGGAAAAAAGAAAAAGAAAGAATATTGAAAAGAGAGGAAAACACGCTCTATTATGATACTGGCAGAAACAACAGAAGATGCAACGTAATTTTCTTCAGTAATCATACAGAAGATTGGCAAAATCAACTTTTGAACATTGAAGATAACAGAAACCAAATCAGTACACTTAAATTCTGACATTGACTGCATATCTGTATATTCTTCTGGAAAGGTTGTGGTAACTGGCAAGGAGCAAATGTACATGGCTGAAAGGGATTTTGAAACAATGGAAGAAGAAAATTTTCAAGAGACACCTCAGCAGCCAGAAAAGGAAAAGACGTAGACGTAGACGTAAAAGAAGGCAAACTAAAACTAAAACTAAAACTAAAACTAAAACTAAAAATAAAACTAAAACTAAAAAATAAATAAAAAAAAAAAAAAAAAAATAATGGAGCAATGGGTAAGGATACGCCCTCCACTCCAGATAACCCCTCCACTCCAGATAACCCCAGCCCCCCTCCATCTCCACCCCAACCACCAACCCATAGTGAGAGTAATAACAGACAGGAGAAAACACACAAAAGTGATCCTAAATAACTGAATATGTCCCCCGCCCAAACTATTTTATTTAATTGGTAACTGGGTTGTAAAATCAATTGCTTTTTGTCTGTCTGCAGGTTATGGAGAAAGTAAAGGGCAGTCTAGTACTCACTGAGCAGGTGATAGTTTGAGTCTCTCTCATATTTGAAGGTCAGTCTTCCATAGCTGACATGGTTGAGATTCTTCAGCCACTCGAAATAAGACACTGTCACACCTCCAGCATTAAGGTACATATCCTGCAGGATAAAACATCCAGAAACTCAGACATCTGCCTGTTTGGAACACTTTTCACTCTTCTGTGTGTAGAATTATTCTGATTAACTTTCCTCTGTACTGCAAAACGTACCACTTTGTGAGATTTGATTTGGGAAGAAAATTAATTTTGGGTATAAAAAAAATAAAGAGATTGAAATAAACGATGAAAATGAAAAGCTTTTGTGAAATAATTATTTTGAGTCCACATATGAACAAGCAAAAACACAGGAACTGAGAATGAAAAACTGATATTTAAGAAGTATTTTCTTATTGTTTGAGTTTCAACTTCATGGTTTAAATATTATATTTACAAATATGTTTTCACTTTTTTTCTGTAATATTAAATATGCATGACCAAATAAATGACAATCAAACAAACTTAAAGCTAGGAGTATCACACTCAATGTAACACTCATAAGGAGATGGGTGTTGTTTGATTGACAGTACTATAAATATAAGCAAACATGTCCACAAAGTGACACATATTGATTCCAATGCTGCTAAATCCTGATTGATCCTCAGAAGTATGTGACATCATGTTTCCATTCACCTCAAACTAGGGAAAAGAAAATTGCAGAAATCTTTCATGTAAAATAACTAAACTGTTCTAAATTTGACAAATAATGTGCTGATGTAGGAATCCACAACTCTAGACACTTATATATCAAACTTTTGGTTCGTTTTGACACTCAAAATTATTATTATTATTTACTTGAACTGAACTGAAGAAAACAATCAGTACAAATTGTTTGTATTTCTCTCTCTCTCTCGTGTGTGTGTGTGTGTGTGTGTGTGTGTGTGTGTGTGTGTGTGTGTGTGTGTGTGTGTGTGTGTGTGTGTGTGTGTGTGCGCACTTACAGGAATAACCATGACATTGTTCTCCAGGAAGACCTTGTCAGCATCTGGTGTGGTGGGACCATTGGCACCCTCAGCAATGATCTAGAACAGACAAAATACAAACACACATGACTGCCCCGTCTTTTATCGTGTGAATTTAAATGTGAACTCAAAGCAGAGCATCGTGGGTAAATCAAGTCTTTACCTTGGCCTTGATCCTGGGGGCATTGACACGTGTGAGCTGCTTTTCTCCAGCAGCAGGGATCAGGATGTGGCAGTCGGCTTCCAAAATGTTCCCTTCGTAGGGTTTGGCTCCTGGGAAGCCCACGATGGTGCCGTGTTGCTGCAGAAGCACACAAACACACAAAGGGGATAAATATTACAATAAATGAATCAGTAAGATGAAAAAAATATATCAGGTGTATTTTGGCAAAGGAAAACACAGTGAAAAACCTGAGTAAAAAATAAATAAATAAGACAAAACGAATGAGACAGAAGTGTATTGAAGGCAGTTGTGCTGGTACCAGTTTGTAGTCCTCCAGCTGTTTGGGGTCGATACCCTCTGGGTTGTAGATGGCCCCATCAATCTCACCAATGCCCACGCACTTGGCCCCAAACCTGTGCAGGTACCTCATGGAGTGGAGACCCACATTACCAAAGCCCTGTGGAAAGTCACAGCAATCCAACATAATGATGACTTTCAAATAATGAAATAATATCAACAGTAAACATCATTTTATTGTTACGGACTCTGGTGCCACCATGTGGCCAGTTTGGGTCATAACATGATCATCATCAACTGTATCATGACTTGAAAGGAGACCTCACACTGCAATATTAATAATATATTCTGTGTAATGTGGGTTAGAAATGGAACAGGATAAAAAAAGATACTTCAATATACTTCATTACTAATGCCTGTCTCCTGTAAATGTAATATCCACGGACTTGATCTGAGATTAAAGGAACAGCTGGATAAATGGTGTAGGAAAATCTCTCAAATTTCTCCAATTTCTATTATCTCCTGGTATAAACAATATATTCATCATCAGACTAAGGGACCACAGTGATAGAAATAGCCAACTTCACCAGAAAACTAAACTAAAACATGCTTCTGTTTGGATCTTGAATTGATACTATACTGGAGATGAGATCTGCTCTCTCCTCACTCCCTAATAAAGCTCTAAGAAAATCTAATCTCAGCACAACATAATCCACACACACACGCACGCACGCACGCACGCACTAGCTTTTTCAACATCCACATCATGATTCAGCTGTTGACTGTTTTTTTTCCACCTCCTAAATGATGCCTTCGTTCAAATACCCCATCCACAAACGTCATCCCCAAGTGCAATTTTTTCTGTATTGTTGTGGGGAAAAAAAGTGCCTCTTTGCAAGTTTCTATATAAGCAACGATGTGTAAGGAAACACATAAGAGCAGATCCTCTTTTATGTGAAGTGAACGTTACACTGCCATCCTGACAGACATTTGTGTTGAGTGAAATGCAGCTGAACTTAAAGGGTCGTTATGAAGAATACCACATTACATGGAAAAGTGGTAATTATAGAAAGCTTTCTAGGAAAGCAGCTGAGGCCAGTGCCGAGGGGTTCCCTACCCATGTGTCAGTGTGTGTGTGTGTGTGTGTGTGTGTGTGTGTGTGTGTGTGTGTGTGTGTGTGTGGTACATGACACGTGAGGAGCTGCCCCATGTGACAATTGGAAGTGAAACTGCTAAGGACAATAAACTGCTCTTAGACTTAGTTTCTCACAGACGCACTTCTGCTTTCAAATCGGAATATAGTTTAAAGCAGAGGTATCCTTCTAGAGAGAATGGCCTTTCCATGATTTTACTGTTTAATGTATCACAGTACTCTTTGTTTGAGACTTACATGAATCATGTTCATCATCTTTTGCAAGATATTCCATTGATTATATTTAACGCTTGATGGTAAAACAAAAACAGCATAACTGTCTTTTTTAACTCCAACTAAGGACTTGCATGACTCCCACTTCAGTTCACTGCTGTCTGCTTGGTATGAGGAGATCAGGGCCAAGCTTAAACAGATGGCACTTCTTTGATTGAGGCATAGCTCTAAAACCCCTCATCATGAAATTGAAATGAAAACTTTAAATCCTGTATCTGTGAGCAAATATCTGAAATACATTTAGGGTCTCATCATTCCTCTCTTGTAAAAAAAACTTTCTACTATGATTAAACCATGTGTATGTGTGTGTACCTGGATGACGAAGGTCTTGTCCTGGAAGCCTGGTGTCAGGCCCAGCATGCTCATGTAAGACGCCTCGTTAATGAAGTTCTCGATGCCGTGGAAAACTCCACGACCTGTGGCTGAGATACGTCCATGGATTCCTCCCTGGCTGATGGGCTTTCCCGTCACACAAGCATGGGCGTTGATGTCCTGCACACACATGAAGAGAAGATCAAACCACCCAGGCTACGGACTGTAGAAGATTATGTACACAGCATTGACAAACGGGTTACCGAGAAGATTTTCAAAGCTTTAATGAAAGTTTACCACTCTAGGAAAGGATTGAGAGAGTAAGCAGCATCCTCCAAGGCTGAGTGTGATTGGCTCAATAAAGCAAACAAGAGCCCAAAACACACAGTTCTTAAAGCCTTAATGTCTTCATTGAACCTCGAGATTGTTACCAAAATACAAAGAAAATCAGATGCTTTTTGAATTGAATTCAACACAGTTTGAGATTTTTTTTAAACCCAGCAACTAGAGGCCTTTAGTAGTACTGCATCTTTCCTTTCTGCATTGGCTCCAGCTTTTGACCATGGTGTCAACTGCTTGACATACACAGAGTAAGAGGTTGTGTAGTGCCACAGTACCAGGCAGTTCAACAGCTGACTTCAGGTCAATACTCACTACCCATAATCCTCTGCCCTCTGATACCCAGAGCAAGAATGTGTCACCCACTCTAAAGCCCTGCCAGGGGTATCTGGAACAGAGCACACATGACTTCTGTAGGTATAGTTGAGAGGAGGGCTTCACATAATTATTCCAAATATTATTGAAACTGCAATATGGTCAAGTTCAAATATCCAGATCACAAAAGCTGTGATTTTTTTGATAAAGGTAAAATGTGTGACACAACAGCATTATAACAAAGTACTGTAGTGCTGCAGAGATTCCCTAGCCTACAAATCTTGTTCTCCAGATGTAAGAAGAAGATGTACAGTAAGTGTTGGTACAGACCCCAATGTCCCATCATCGTGATTGTATTAGTTTTGGAATGGAAATTATCATTCCTACTAATCATGAATCATATCGCAATAGCAATATCTTTGAAAACAGTCGAAATATAATTTTTATCATATTGTGCAGCCCTAGTAATGAGGAGATCTATTGACGCTTGGTAAATATTGATTCTACATAGATTTATGAATAGAATTACAGCATAACACTCACACAAATACCTGACTATACCTACAGAAAATGGATATGGTTAAAAAAAAAAAAGATAATAAATAATGAAACAAAATGCAGAATAATTTCAAAATATAACTGACATTTATGTAATGTTTTTAAATATCAGACAAAAACATAAGTCGATCGTGAGTCCAACCACAGTCGAAAACCCAAAGATTTTTAATTTATTGAAAGCAGCAACTCCTAGAAGCTAGAAGAAGTGAGTGTTTTTTTTGTTTGGATAACTGATTTCATCAATTATATTTTTTGCCAAATAACTCTATAACTACTTCTATTGTAGAATTACTCTTCTTAAAGCTGCAGTTTGCTTTTCCTAACTCCTTCTGAATTTACTTGACATCAAAACCGTTCAAATCAAGGTTAATATGAGTATTTGACTAATATAATTTCTGAGTGACTTCAGCTTACACCAATAACACCTGTGATATATACATAAACACATGCATAAACACACACGGGTAAATATTTTCCATCTTTAGTCAAATATGCCATGTTTGACAGGTTTTGATACCAGAATGCTTAACTGATAACACAAACACACACAGAGGGCTCAGTGTGTAAATCTCCTTTTAAAGAGAGGAGGAATGACTCAGTGGTCGGCTGGGAAGGGAGTGGCAGGAAACCACTGTGCATGGTTTACATGTGACTCATTCGTGTTTTTTATTTGGCCTATTTTTAAATTCGTACCAAAAACCAACTAACTCATACAGTTTGCTCGTGTATGTCTGAGGACTCACGGTGTGTGCGATGGTGTTGGCATACGTGTCAGCGATCCAGGACATTTCCCTCTCTCCTGTGCTCATATCTGGGGCCGGGACATCGATGCCAGGTCCTGGTTAAAGAAGAGGGGTAAGATAGGGAGGGAGGAAGAAGTGGGAGACTTAATAAAAGGAGAGTACTTCACAGCAGGACCGTTAACACAAAGTTTTCTTATAGTATAATATCACAAACCAGGTTTTAATCCTGACAACTAGGTCTGGAAAGTTTGAATGAACATAACGTCACTAGCAATATGATCTTGAATGACTTGCGAGTGCCATGCTTTGTGTCCTTGTGTCACATATACATGTGCCCTTAAGGGCCTCATATCCTAGAACAAGGTCCAAAAACAGAAGCAGGCATGCAAAGAGGTGGGGGCGGGGGATGGGACTATTAATGTCGTACTGTATTTCTACTACTCAACCCACTTTTGGTACCTCTACTTTATTTTCCACTATAGTTAGTACTTAAGAGTGTAAACCCCTCAACGTAGCTGGAGCTGATCTTCAGAGCAATGCTATTCCAGCAGTTGGGAAACAACCAGGAAACAAAAGAGAGCTTTACTTTGATCTTAAGAAGCTACAGCCTTTATTTACTGGCAAACTTACACTGTACATTTACTGCCAGATTGACAACTTCACTGCTCTCTTTCTCTCGTTCGCTTATCCACCGACTACAAGGGAGCTGCCACTCTTATAACTATTTAAAAAACATGGGGTTTATGCAGAATGCCCTGTGACCAATTCGTGTTCTGCAGTGTTTTCAGATCACCTTTCACTACCGACCTCAGGTCACTTGGAACCTCGACGAGGTGGTACCAAAAAAAATCTTCAATAGAAAACCAAAACTGAGCGAGAGTTGAGTCAAGTCGAGCCATACCCTGTGGTTGAAAAGAGGTTTAAGAGGAAGAATGATGAAGGATGACTTTCTCGACAGGGATAGTTTGACCATGTTACACTCATACTGACAAACACAGGCAGTGATGTGTGCAGCTTTTCCTCCAGGGTGTATAGAAATGCAATAGTAAAGGCCCTTGTATAAAACCTCACTGAATTACACAACTATTGCTAGCTACAGGCATACAACAGCATCATATCTCCATTTGCTATGTTTGAAGAGAAATTGAGTGATTATATACATTAACAAATATATATATATATAAACACACATATTTATATATAAACACACATATATACACACACACACACACACCCTTGAATTTCTATCTCAAGGTCTCAATTATTAATTTTCTCCCTTTCCAGTTGACACAGGCACACCTTGTGCTACCCTGAATAAACAGCCCGAGATGACAGGAAATGTTTACTTCTCTGGGTGGAAACATTCTCC